>NW_023494786.1:4415143-4728772 GCF_904425465.1 Colossoma macropomum | reverse complement strand
TATTTGCCTTGTTCTGTTTAACGTCCCTCTGGTGTAATTTCTCCATAAACATCATCTATAGATCTATCAGTATTAATTAATTTAATCAATATTTAGTGTAATTAGGTTTTCACCCATTACAGATTTACTCATAATTATTCACTCGTTTTGCACTAAAAAATATTTATTTTTTCTAAATGTGGTCTAATGTGATATTTGTACTCTGTGTAGCCCTCAGTCTCACTGGTGGGTCAAACTGACCGAACATTATGTGTGCGATATAAACGTGCAGGGGGGAGCTGAAAACACGTTAAATTAGTCATTATCTATTCATATGTTAATTATTATGTAAATTAGTTCAGCCCAGCAGAAAATATTACACACTCCAAATTTTATTCAAAATGTTTCCCTGTATTTTTTAACTTTGACCCGAAGCGTAACAGGAAAGTTAAGAGAAAGATTCGAACTTTTATTATGTTCATTTTTACCGGGAGCGAAACGCTTTTAATTTGAAAACACCCCTCACAGGGACACGGGATGATTGACAGGTACCGGCTGCGAGGGGCGGGACGGTGGGCTCCCAGCGCTGCCATTGGCTCGTTTTGTTTTGCGGGCAGCCAGTGAGAGACCAGAGCGGGCAGCCAATCAGAGCGCCTTCAAGAGTCGTAACGGCGCAGGCGCAGAGATTTGAAAACAGAGACTCAGACGGAGAAGCAGAGCGGGTCAGTGAGGGATGATTGGGGATGAGTGAGGACGAAAAACGGGATTAATTCAGTCCTTTATTCACTCAGGCTGAGTTAATCTGCCGGGTTATTTAGCTCTGAGACTGTTTATCGGTCTAAACTTCCTCCTCCTGAACGTCGTCACAGTGAGCGGAGCTGTAACTGCGGTCAGTTCGGTGCTGCAGCGCTGATAAAGCCGGACTGTGTTTCTCAGCGAAGCCGCTTAAAGCCTCTTCATCTCTCCTTCATCGCTCACAGCGCTCGGAGTCTGTCTGAGGACTGAAATCAGGAGCGTTAAACTGGACCGGAGCGGAGCTTCAGCAGCTGCAGTTCGTCTCTGAGGTAAACAGCGCCGCTCGGCCGCTGTAATCCGGCGGAGATGTGGAGATTCCTGTAAAAAGTTCTGTGAAACCCGTTTAGCTGTTAGATGCGATGATCCGCGGTGAGAAGACACTTCTAAACACTCGCATTATACCGAGCTGAAGGCCGCTTCCTGATCCAATTCTCCCAGTCCACCTTAAAAGGAGCAGCGGTTAGTGTTACAACAGCAGGCAGCCGGAAAGGAACCGCTGAAATTTTCCCGGTCCACCTTAAACGATTCGAATTTTCTCCTTCCACTTCAAATTGTACAGCAGTTACACCAGAATAGCTACTGCACCGTTTAAGGTCGAATTTTCCCGTTCCACCTTAAGTAGTGCAGGAATTATTATTATAGCGCTTCAGCAGCCAGAATGTAACTCGTGGGATTTTCCTTTTCCACCTTAAATTGTCCGAATCCCCCCCCGTCCACCTTAAATGGTGCAGCAGCTACATTAGAATAAATCTTACAGCGTTGTTTAAGGTAGAATGTTCCTGTTCCACCTTAAAACATAAAGCCGTTAGGTCAGAATGTAACTGCCACATCATTTAAACTGGAATTTTCCCCTTCTACCTTAAACAGTTCGAAATTTCATGTTCTACCTTAAATGGTCCAGCAGTTACACCAGAATGGTGCTGATGCGTTGTTTAAGATATAATTCCCCTGTTCCACCTTAAATAGTAAGGTAGTTATTTTCAGCTTTTCAGGTAGTCAGAATGTTAACAGCTGCACTGTTTAAAGTGGAATGTTCCTTTTCCACCTTAAATAGTTTGAATTTTCCCATTCCACCTTAAATGGTGCAGCAGTTAGCTACACAACAACAACAGCTGCTGTAAATGTGGAATTTTCCTGTTCCACCTTAAACGGTTCCAATTTTGCACTTTCACCTCAAACGGTGCAGCAGTTACGTTCTACATTCCTGTCAGAACCCTTTTTGGTGCTCTATAGAACCACATAATACACTGAAGAACCATATCACCATGCAGAGAACCGTTTAAGCGTGCACATGGTTCTTTGGGTGTTTACGGCTCTAAGTGCCTTCACTAAATAACCCTTGAAGAACCATCTTAATCAGTGTCTACAAGTACTGATGTGTACAATATGTTCAGGAAAGCAGACTGTGCTGGGATAACAGTGTACATTATCGCTGACCGTGTGTGTCAATGACAGTTTTTAAAAACCTTATTAAAAAGGATATTATGTCCATTTTTATAGCTGCATATTCACTGAGCACTTCATTAAGTCCACCTCCTTGTTTCTACACTCACTGTCCACTTTTTTAGCTCCACTGACTGCATAGTTTCACTTTGTAGTTCTACAGTTACAGACTGTAGTCCATCTGTTTCTCTGCATACTTTGTTAGCCCCCTTTTACCCTGTTCTTCAGTGGTCAGGACCCCCATGGACCCTCGCAGAGCAGGTACTATTGGGTGGTGGATCATTCTCAGCACTGCAGTAACACTGACGTGGTGGTGGTGGTGTGTTAGTGTGTGTTGTGCTGGTCTGAGTGGATCAAACACAGCAGTGCTGCTGGAGTGTTTAAATACCTCAGTGTCACTGCTGGACTGAGAATAGTCCAACTACCAAAAATATCCAGCCAGCATCGTCCTGTGGGCAGCGACAGATGAGCTGTCGTCTTTGACTTTACAGAGAGGAGTGTCTGATAGAGTGGACAGTGAGTGGACACAGTGTTTAAAACCTTGTACCAGACTAATTTCAGATTAAACGGGCATCTACTCAGACATCCAGAGAAACCTGATCTGATCTGATGGAGTGAAAATCTGCAGCTCTGGTTTTGAGAATAAAGTGTGTTTATTGGGTCAAAGTGTTTTTTTTCTTCACTGTCCTTTATGAATTTGTGCCACTAACGACTCTAAATGTCTTTCTCAGACAGTGATGGCGCTGCATCCGGCCAAGAGAGAGGCGCTGGTGGCGTGGGTGAGTCTGTTCTTCTGTTCTTATTGATCTGACTGAACTGTCAATCAAACGCCCTGATCAGATGTTCGATAACAGGTTCAGTATCAATAATAAACCACCGTCAGCAGGCAAAGCCAGACATCTGTGTGCAGCCTATTAAAGGGGGTGGGGCTTATGCGTCTGTGTACACCCTATCATAGTAAAGGACGGTGCTTGGGTGTCTGTGTGCAGCCTATCAGAGTAGAGTGAGTGGGTAGGGGCGTGGCCTATCCAACTAAGTTCACTCTGTCCATTTGTGTATTGTGTAGTTACACTGTTCTAAACTTTAATACATGAAATATTGAAAACCGTCAGAAGTCAAAACCTGAAAGTGTGTGAGTGTGCGTGCGAGTGTTTAAATGGCCTAATGTTTAACGTTGTAAATGGTGTTCCTGCTGCAGGTGAACAGTCTGGACCTGGGCGAACGTGTGGAGAGATTCGCTGACCTGCAGGATGGCCGGCTGCTCCTAAAACTCACCTATAAACTGTGAGTTCAGTCACTCACAGAACTGCTGGCTTACAGCCTTTTATTATACGGCTGATTTATTGTTTCCTGAAAATGCTTTCAGTTGGTGAAACTCAGACCAGAGCACGAAAACTGGAGCAGTGAATTTGGAAAAATGTTGCTTATCATTATTACTGTTAATAGTATAGTATTAATATATATATTAATTTATAGTATAGTAGTCGTAGTGATAACGAGTGAAGAGAAGTTGGTGTGTATTATAACATAACCTTTGATATTTTAAACTCATTGTAAAATATAAACTTATTACTGAGTCAAAAATGTAATATGGGTGAAGATTAATCTACTTTATTTAAATTAACATTTCCTTTTGTTGGAACCGTTAATTGATTTATTATAAAACGGGTAGTTCCGGTCGTAAAATCTGATTGGCGAGTCAATTCTGTATCACTGCGCCACGGCATTAAAAACCCCCTCTGCTGTTAATGGATCACCTTTGACTCTAACGCTGATCCACGAAGCACCGAGTGTGCTGTTGAAGTAAGAACCCGGTTCTGTTTAAACTGAGAGGCTGATAGCTTCTGTTCTTATCTAGAAGCTGGTCAGTTAGCTGACAGGCTAAAAGATAGCAAACATGCTAAACAGCTCCATCATTAATATCACAGGCTTGAAATAAAGTACTTACGGTCTGATTTACTGTAAAACTGCAGTATAAAAGTCTAAAAATGTCACTTGAATGTTTTACACACTTCAAATGTCCATGTTTCAGTCAGAAGTCACGTCAAACCCAGACTGAGTCCCAAAACGGCTCTGTACTCCCTAAATAGTGTTCTAGCTATGAAAGTTTAGAAATTCTAGCCTCTACAGCCAAACAGTGCCTCATTTATCGAGTGTAAGTCCCAAATGACTGCAACACCGTGCTCTAAAGGAACTACATTTCTTGGCAGGATACTTTTTTATGTTGAGTATTATTAATTAAACCTTTTATCGTTTTTAGAAAATAATTTATCATTCTTCATGTTGGCCGTTTGTATAAACGCAATAAGCCACTTGAGGTTGTGCGTTGGATTTTATTTACTTCGCTTCACGTTGTGCCTAAGAACACCCACCTCGTGGTAAAACCACAGTGATGCATGGCCTCTCGAGGCTTATTGATTTATTAAAACACCCATGGAAACTTGAATGAAGCATGTTAGCATCCGATTGCTAATCTTAGCTTGCACTGCACTAGCTTCATGAGAAAGCTTTGAGAGTTGAAAAGGGATGAGGAGGTTGCTGAAAGGTGACGGGTATCGGCCCCAAAATACTGATTAGAAAATGTGTTCATTGAGGCACATCAGATGTCTTGGGCCGTGTTCACACTGCCAGCCCAAATCTAATATTGGCAGATCCAGATTGATTTTTGATGGTCTGGACAGCAAATAAACCACATGAACTCTGATTTTTGCCAGTCAGATCCAAACAACATTTGCAGATGTGTCTCAGTCTGGACGCTCAAATCAGATTTCAGAGTGTCTTTTTCGTCACTCACAACACAACAAACAGCGACAGTGTCAAATCCAGAGTGATGAAGTGCTGGGATTCAGGAAGAGCTCCAAAGATTTATGATTATGAAGAGAGTTCTGAAGAGTTTGGAGGGGAGATGATGCTCCACCATCTCTCCTGCATCTGTGTTTGAAATCCGCATCACCAGCGTGGCTACATAGTTACTGATGCCCACATAGTTACTGACAGCCACGTTGTTACCACCGCAACCCATGCAGATAGACTGGTGATGTCTGGACACACACATCTGATCTGATCACTCAAATAACAGAGTGGACAGTCGCCTCAAAAGACTTGATTTGAGAAACGAATCCGATTCGCCTGCAGTCTGAACACCTGAAGGTGTAATTTGTACTGGTTCCTGTGGAGAATCACTCAGTAATGTTTGTTTATTTGAGCGGGTTCTGTCGTCAGTTGGCAGTGAGCCAGCTAATCAGCTGATTTGGCCACTTTAGGCCTTTAATAGTTCCATGCAATTAATGATCAGCTAAGTCACGATTGTGACAGTTGTTGCTTTATATACTCCAGGATGTGTCTGCAGGGTAAATAACTGTTCTGTCCCCTGATTGGTTCCTGTAGGAAGGGGGAGGAGCCCAGCCAGGCTCCTGTAGACCTGCCCCAAGAACAGAGATGGTCCATCGTCTCTGATTTCCTCCACGGTGCGTTTCAGAGCTGCGTTTCTGATCTTCTGTTTGTGTTCTGATGGTGAAACTGAGCTGAAGTGAAGAATCTTTTCCTCCTGCAGGCGTCTGTCAGGAACAGCTTGTTCTTCCCTCAGGAGAACCCACCTCCAACAGAGAACAGCTGGAGCTCCAGCTCGCCAAGGTTTGTTTGTTTGTGTTTCTGACCAGGTCAGTTTATAGATCACTGCACTGCTTTAGCTAAAGTAAACTTGCAGCTGGCTTTAATAGGAGGATTATGATAAATATACAAAACTTTGGAATGTGTTTTCAGGAGTTGTGAATTTAAATAGATTTGTGAATTTAAATAGATTTTGGGGGATTTTTTTTTTAAGTAAAAAAACACTTAAATATGAAACTTTAGCTTGTTTCAATGTACAGCATGCTGAATTTAAGCAAATCTGAGATGAAAGTTTTGCACACTATTTTTATTCCTCATCATTTCAAGTTAATAAATAGTAGCTTTGCAATTTGTGTTTGCAAATGTGTAATTTGGTGGATGGTGACAAGACGTTTTCATATGACTGTGTGTGGAGCTCACTGTGTCTGTTTGTGTGCAGGTGGTTCTGCTGCTGTGCTACATCGGTCTAATTAACAACAAGCTGGTGCCTAAAGCTGAGTTTGAGACGGAAGTGAGTTTATATGCAGTTTTTAAGCAGTTTAATTCAGATTCTTTGTTCACACTGCAGTTTAATTCAGATCCTTTGTTCACACTGGAGATTAGTTCAGATTCTTTGTTCACACTGCAGATTAATTCGTCTGTTCACACTGCAGGTTGATTCAGATTCTGTGTTCACACTGCAGTTTAAATCAATGTACACTTAGCACTGATTTACAGTCCTTGCTGTGATTCATGACTGAGGTGTTTCACATCTGTAGCCTGATAGGCTACCTTAATGTTAGCTTAGCAGCTACACACCCAGACAGCGCCGCCCTTCACAGCACAGGCTTGGTTCTGAAACGTGGTGCTCTGATGATGATGAATGTAGCTGAAGGTTCTTTGGAGAGAGATTAGTTAACAGGCCAAACATGCCACACTGCAGCACGGCGTAGCTAACTGATGCTAAAATAACACCCATTTGGTGGAAAGCGTGAAGTCCGGTGACTCGAGCTGAAGTGGAATGTGTTCTGCGGTATGTGTGTGCAGATGGTTCTGATGCGTGTAGCTTGTAGTCGTGGCTGAGCTGTTTTTTCTGGCTCTGATTTACCCCCTTTTTGTTTTAGCGCCACCTGTTGATGAGCTCCTACACCTCCAATCAGAGAAAATGAAAGGGTGCCGTGTGTTTATCTGTTCAGATATGGAATAGAAGTTGGACATTTCATCATAATTTTAAATGTCTTTTTTAAAATGCGGTCATCATTTTTACATACTCCAGGATACCTTATCACCAACATACAGCCTTTACTATCAGTGCTTTTAAATAATGAAAATAATCTTGTCCTGACGTTTCTCTCTCTCTATCCATCACTCTCTCTTTATCAGCTGCAGATGGCATCAATGTTACGTCATGTCCAGCAAGGGGAGAATGGCTTCTCTCTGTCTGAGGGTCTAGATAAACTTCTCACTGTCAGCCGTAAGTCTTTATTGACCACACTGACTGTCCACCTGTACTGTCTGTTCTCTGTAGGACAGGACAGGGTCATTCAGGGTCAAATCAAGTGTGATGTTCCACTGACCTCGGGTCTAATCAATCATGATATAATCCGTCACGTTTGGAGTCCAGTTTAGCTTCTTCAGTTCAGTTTAATTCAGTTCAGCACTGTGTTTGTCTAAAGAGTCTGCAGTGTTCAGCTACACAGTGAAGGTCAGTTCATGTTTAGAGCTCACAGTGAGTCACACTGTGTCCTAAACCATCTACAATCTGCTCCACCTTCATGAAGACCTGGATGAGTTTTGAGTGGACTGAGAGAAGTTTGGGGGATTTATTTACAGGAAAGATTTGAGTGAGTGACTATTGACTTCTACTGTGAGCTCGAGTAGTCTTGTATCTCCAGCACTAAACTAAAGGAGCTAAATTTGAACACCAAACATGACTCAACTGATCAGGTTTATCTGGAGAAACTGTAAATCTGACTTCCTTTTACCTTTTTATAGAGATTAACCCATCAAATAATGTTTTTAAAGGGGTCATCATACCTTTTAACCACTCTGGTTATAATTTCTTTCTTTCTCTCTCCTCTCAGCGCTGATACACACCTCCTCCAGCAGCAGTGTATCATCTTACAGTGACGAAGGATCACCGTTTTTTACCCGATCTCGTTCTCCACTTGTTTCCTTCCTGGAGCTCAACACTGTGGCCTCCAGCTCTTTTGTTGGGTACTGATCTTCACAATGAAGTCTTCTCTTTTTACTTCTTCTGAAAACAGATCTAAACTCTTTACTGATGAGCATAGGCGATCCAGAATGACTCCAGAGTGAAATCTGATTGTGTTAGTCAAGAATATGGTCTTCTGCTGTAAAGTTCAGAGATGTGAGGTTTTCTTACTGCAGTCATTATACTGTTATGTCAGGTTCTGATTAGTGTTTTGACTGTGTGAGTGTCTCTATTCTCAGCTCTCCAATCCAGGAGATCATAAACACACCGCAGGTCCAGCTGAGGAGGCTTCGGAAGGAGCTGGCGCGCGAGGGTGACGTGAGGGACGAGCTGGAGCGAGAGCTTTCCGAGCACATCTCTACCATCTCTGAGAAGGGTGAATATTTACCTGCAACTACAGTAAAGTTCATCTGCTAATCTACAAAACACAAGCGTTCTGAGGATCAGTGTTTGTTGCGTTGATGTGGATTTTAATGGCTGGGTGTGTAATTTCTCCTCAGGGAAAACCCCAATATGTTAGTGTTTAAATTAAACAGTCCGTTCTCAGGGTAGCTCTATGGTTACACTTGTTTTATCAGTATAGAATGATGAGGGGCTGCAGACGATTTTCACTTAATACACATAAATTATTCTAAATATATTTTTTACATTCTGGTCACTGTTTTCTATATATATATATGCATTAAAGGGTGCCACAACAGTTCTTATTTACTCTTAAGGCCGTTACACAGAAAACCAAAATATTAAATTGTCTTATCTTTTGTTAATTAATGAGTTTATTTTAATGTTGCTGTGCATCACAAATGGACAGAAAATCCTTAAACTGCCTTCACTTCACACAAAACAGAAACTGACAGTGAGCAGGACGGCTTCCGCTTTGGAAAGGAGGTTATTATATAATGGCCTAATTGCAGTTGTTTGAGTTTATCTCCGCTCTTTAAGCTGACCACAGTCATTTTCCACGGTCGTGAGATTTCAGTCATGTCGTGCTGCAACCGTGTGAATTTAGGTGAGGTGTATTGAGGGAAATAAATGTAAATGAATGAAAGCAGTTTATGCTTCACTGAGATGCATCATGATGTCTGTTGTGTGTAATGTTTAGTTTGTTAGCTTTGTAACCAGTTCTGACATTGCTAGCACATATGCTAGCAAGGAGTTTTTGTTTTACATTTACATATTTATTTTTTGACCACTATGTTGGAACAGACCGTATTTCAAAATATTATCAAAAACTGTGAATTCGTATTATATATTATTATACATTGTATTATATATTGTTTGTATTACAACCTTTACACCAGTGCACTAAATCCAGTTGAACAGGACTGAATATGCTCTCTTAGTCAAACATGCAGTTAGCCAGTGCTACTGAAAATATCCACAACATGCCTCAAAGTCATATTGTGACTGTCACAATGATAAATATTGTCCTTGCTCAGCTGTAATTCTCAGGAACAAACGCAGCCTTGCCATGATTGGTTTGAGAGTTCATGTCACAGATGAAAAGAGGGCGATTAAAATGTCACATTTTCGCCATCTGAAAATTTGCGTTTGGTTTGCTAAATGCTTTCAAATAAATATAAATTGTATAAATAAATCTCAAACAGTAAAAAGCCATAAGCTGAATGAGCTTTTTCTGTAAAATCAGGGGAGAGAAATGAAGTTTGCTGAAATGTTTGAAGTGTGGTCGTCTGTAGTGGGGTGGACAATTAATCGTTATGAAAATATGCTTTTCTCAGCATATCATGGGTATCATGAGTACTTAAAGAACACCTGAACTGCATGTTTCATTACAAGCTGTTTAATTTGGCTTGGTGCAGTTTATGAAACATTGAAGAAAGCCGCTGTAGTTTGATGCAGATCACTCACGGTGAAAATGTCTAGAAATGTTGTTATAGATTTTGCTATATTGCCCACCCTTAGTGGTCTCAGAGATTGGGTTATTTTTAGGTGACTTGTGTGGCTAGTGGTGCAAAGTAGGACTGTCCAGTGTGGATTGTACTCAAAGGAAATGCCTGAAAAGGAACTGAAGGTTTGATGTCTTGATTCATTTTTTTTTCTCTCTTTCAGAGGGTCAGATCTCTCAGCTCCAGCACAGACTCCAGCGCTTGCTGAGGGACCAGGAGGAGCTTGAGAAGGAGCATAAATCTGCGCTGCTGGAGCTGCAGCAGAGGAATGAAGGGTCAGGACCACAGAGTCATTCATACGTTTATGCATGTACCTTTTTAAATTTTAGATTAGCAAAGTATGTAGCAAAGGTAACACTTGTACCTGGTTTGTAACAGGGTCCTCAAAAGAGTTCATGAGGTCCTAAAGCAGTGCCAAGATCTAAAAACGGACAACACCCAAAAAGATAGAAGAATTGATGAGCTGATGGAAGAGAATGGAACGCTGGCTGCACAGGTAGGGACTGACTGACTGTGTTCATCTCTTTACTTTCCTGTGTTGGTGTCTGTCTTGCTGCTAATCTGTTTCCATTGTTCATCATAAAAGTGTGCACAAAGTCCAGCGAAACAGATTCATGATGGTCAAACCAGACTGATGTGTTTTATTTTTAAGTTAAACTTTCCCTTTTATTATTACATACAATACTTTTTATCGTACCAACTGAATTACTTTAATATTACAAAGTATTGAAAAATTCTGTGACATTCAGGACCAATTGTATTGGTGTCAAAAATTGTGAGTTTGAGTTTGTCACTGACCTATCTCTGGTAATTACAGGTACGAAATGCTTTTGCCCAGCTGGCACGGGCTGAAGAGGAGGTCTCCAAACTAACAGTGGCCCATGAGTTGTCCCAAGCAGAGTGGGGGAGCAGAAGAGACTCCCTGCAGGAAGAGCTGAGCCAGGCCATCACAGACAGGGTGATTAAACGCTGTGGCTGATTGCTTATTTTTTTCTATGCACTGTGTCCCTCAACATCATCAGTTCTCAAGTAAATTCACAAAGTGCTTGAGAAATGTAGAACACTGTAAATTTTGCTTACATTTATTTATATTTGTAAGTTTATATGTTTTGTTTCCACATCAATGTCCAGGAATGCCTTAGTGAACAGATTCAGATCTTACAAGGCAAGATCTCAGTTTTAGAGGATGAGCTCTCCAAAGTGTCAGTACAACTCCAAGAAAAAGGTGAAGTTCTGGGGCCTGTTATGGAGGTGGGTATTGGTTTAATTTTGATATCTCTGATTAGGAAAACCCAATCATTTAAGCACCACCTTTTTGTTTTAGGTGGATATATGTACATATATGGGTGCAGCAGTAGCCTAAACAAACAGCTTTGTGTGTGTGTTACTATGAAGAATGTTTGGCGTCTTTAATGTTTCTTTTAAACACTTATGTGCATCCTGACAGAGGGAGAAACTGAAGCAGGAACTGGCAGACTTGTCATTAAAACTGTCCCAACTCGAAGAAACCATTTCCCGCCTCCAGAAAGAAAAGATAGATGTTGAGGTGATGTTGTCAGAAGAGAGAAGCTCTTTTGAAAGGGAAACCTTGCGATTGCAGGGATTGATTTCAGATCTTCAACAGGCAATAAACAGCATTCGGGCAGAGAGGGAGGCCCAGGAACAGACAGCAAGGGAAAAGCAAGAACTTCTTATTGCCCAAATAGCAGCTTTAGAAACTGATCTTAACCGTCTCCAACAGCTGGAAGTCCAGCTAACAGCAGAGATTGCCATCTCTGCAGAACTTCGCAAGCAGCGAGTGGAGCTAGAGGCAAAAGTAGCCTCCTTGGAGGACACTGTCAATATGCTACGATCCAAGTGCCAATGCATGGAAGTAGAGAGTGAAGCACAGCAGGAGACTCTCAATGTTCTCAGGGCTGACCTGCAGAAAGCTCAAGCCTCCCTAGTGGAATATGAAGAAAAGCTTGCAGACCATCAAAGAGTGGTAGATGAAAACACTAATCTCCGTGCCAGAATCTCTGCTTTGGACAACACTGTTGCACTTCTGCAAAATGAGATTGATACAGAGAGAAAAAGAGGAGATGAGGTTCTTGCAGCAAAAGAGCAGCAGAAATCTCTAATGGAGGAAAAGTTCCAAAAACAAGAGGAAAGGGCTCATGAAATGTTTATAGAACTAGAGACTCTGAGTCAGGAACTCCGCAAGACGAAGCAGCAGAAACTCCATGCTGAATCATGTATAGAAAAGCTTACAGAAGAGGGACGAGTACTTGCAGCCAGTCTCACAGAAGAACGAGATCAGGCCCAGTTACAACTGGTGGTAGTAAGGAAAGCCAAAGATGAAGCTGAGTTGGAACTACAGCGTATCATTGCTGAGCATCACAGTAAAATATGTCAGTTAAAGACTGACATGAAGAGCATCCAAGATGGGCACCAGAAAGAACTAGAGGCTTTGCAGACAGAGAAAGAGCAGATCTTCTCAGTCAACCAGTCTCTTCAGATGGAGTGCCAGAGCTTGCAGACAGAGATTACGAAGCAACAGGAGGCACTCTGTGTGCTCAAGGCTGACCTGCAGAGCTCCCAAGATGGATACCAGCAACATTTAGAGATGTTGAAAAATCAGGAAGAGCAACTCTCTTCAGTCAACCAATCCCTCCAAACTGAGTGCCGGAACTTGCAGGCAGAGATCAAGGGCCGACAGGATATTGTGAATACTTTGACAGCTGACTTGCAGAACACACAGAAAAGGCACCAGAAAGATCTGGAGACATTTATGAAGGAGAAAGACCATTTGTCCTCTGTCAACCAGTCCCTCCAGAATGAGTGCCAGAGCCTGCAGGTAGAGATCAAGGAGCAACGGGAAGAACTAAATGTGCTCAAGGCTGACCTGCAGAACACCAAAGAAGGGCACAAGAAAGATTTGGAGATCTTGATCAGTGAGAAGGACCATCTGTCCTCAGCCAACCAGTCCCTCCAAATTGAGTGCCAGAGCCTGCAGGTAGAGATCAAGGAGCAACGGGAAGAACTAAATGTGCTCAAGGCTGACCTGCAGAACACCAAAGAAGGGCACAAGAAAGATTTGGAGATCTTGATCAATGAGAAGGACCATCTGTCCTCAGCCAACCAGTCCCTCCAAATTGAGTGCCAGAGCCTGCAGGTAGAGATCAAGGAGCAACGGGAAGAACTAAATATGCTCAAGGCTGACCTGCAGAAGACCCAGGAAGGGCACAAGAAAGAATTAGAGATCTTGATCAATGAGAAGGAGCATTTCTCATCTGTCAACCAGTCCCTCCAGAATGAGTGCCAGAGCTTGCAGGCAGACATCAAGGGGCAACAGGAGGCTCTAAATACCCTGAAGACTGATCTGCAAAACACCCAAGAAGGGCACAAGAAAGAATTGGAGATCTTGATCAGTGAGAAGGAGCATCTGTCCTCTGTCAACCAGTCCCTCCAAATTGAGTGCCAGAGCCAGCAGGCAGAGATCAAGGGGCAACGGGAAGAACTAAATGTGCTCAAGGCTGACCTGCAGAACACCAAAGAAGGGCACAAGAAAGATTTGGAGATCTTGATCAGTGAGAAGGAGCATCTGTCCTCAGCCAACCAGTCCCTCCAAATTGAATGCCAGAACTTGCAGGCAGAGATCAAGGGGAAACAGGAGGCTCTAAATACCCTGAAGACTGATCTGCAAAACACCCAAGAAGGGCACAAGAAAGAATTGGAGATCTTGATCAGTGAGAAGGAGCATCTGTCCTCAGTCAACCAGTCACTCCAAATTGAGTGCCAGAACTTGCAGGCAGACATCAAGGGGCAACAGGAGGCTCTAAATACCCTGAAGGCTGACCTGCAGAACACGAAAGAAGGGCACAAGAAAGATTTGGAGGCACTCATGAAGGAGAAGGACCATCTGTCCTCTGTCAACCAGTCGCTCCAGAATGAGTGCCAGAGCCAGCAGGCAGAGATCAAGGGGCAACGGGAAGAACTAAATGTGCTCAAGGCTGACCTGCAGAACACCAAAGAAGGGCACAAGAAAGAATTGGAGATCTTGATCAGTGAGAAGGAGCATCTGTCCTCAGCCAACCAGTCCCTCCAAATTGAATGCCAGAACTTGCAGGCAGAGATCAAGGGGAAACAGGAGGCTCTAAATACCCTGAAGACTGATCTGCAAAACACCCAAGAAGGGCACAAGAAAGATTTGGAGACATTCATGAAGGAGAAAGACCATCTGTCCTCTGTCAACCAGTCGCTCCAGAATGAGTGCCAGAGCCTGCAGGTAGAGATCAAGGAGCAACGGGAAGAACTAAATGTGCTCAAGGCTGACCTGCAGAACACGAAAGAAGGGCACAAGAAAGAATTGGAGATCTTGATCAGTGAGGAGTGTTTGTCCTCAGTCAACCAGTCCCTCCAGAGTGAGTGCCAGAGCTTGCAAGCAGACATCAAACGGCAACAGGAGGAACTAAATGTGCTCAAGGCTGACCTGCAGAGCACCCAAGATGGGTACCAACAGGAGTTGGATACCTGGAAGAAGGAAAAGGAGCATCTTTCTTCAGTCAACCAGGCTCTTCAGAGTGAGTGTCAGAATTTGCAGGCAGAGAACAAAGGTCAGCAGGAGATTCTGAAAACCCTAAGAGCTGACCTGCAGAACACCCAAAATGTGTACCAGCAAGAGTTGGATACCTTGCAGAACGAACAGAAGCATCTCTTTTCAGTCAACCAGGCTCTTCAGAGTGAGTGCCACAGCTTGCAAGAAGAGATCAAGGGGCTACAGAAAACCCTGGATAGGTATCAAAAAGATGTGAAAACTTTGCAGAATGAAAAGGAGCATCTCTCTTCAGTCAACCAGTCTGCCCAAAGTGATTGCCAGAACTTGCAGGCAGAGATCAAGGGGCAACAGAACACACTGGATAGGTATAAAAAAGATGTGGAAACTTTGCAGAATGAAAAGGAGCATCTCTCTTCAGTCAACCAGTCTGTCCAGAATGAGTGCCTGAGCTTGAGGGCAGAGAATAAGGGTCAGCACGAGACTCTGAAAAGCCTAAAAGCTGACCTGGAGAACACTCAAAATGGGTACCAGCAAAAGTTGGAGACCTTGCAAAAGGAGCAGGAGCATCTCTCTTCGGTCAACCATTCTCTCCAGAGAGACTGCCAGAGCTTGCAGGCAGAGATCAAGGAGCTACAGGACACCCAAGATAGATATCTAAAAGCTGTGGAATCCTTGCAGAAGGAGAAGGAGCAACTCTCTTCAGTCAACCAGTCTGTCCAGAGTGAATGTCAAAGCTTACAGGCAGAGAGCAAAGGGCAACAGGAGGAACTAAATGTGCTCAAGGCCGACCTGCAGAACACACAAGATGAATACCAACGAGAGTTGGAGACCTTTAAGAAGGAAAAGGAGCATCTTTCTTCAGTCAACCAGTCTCTCCAGAGTGAGTGCCAGAGCTTGCAGACAGAGATCAAGAAGCTCCAAAAAACCCAGGAGGACATGGAAACCTTGCAGAAGGAAATGGAGCAACTCTCTTCAGTCAACCAGTCTGTCCAGAGTGAATGTCAAAGCTTACAGGCAGAGAGCAAAGGGCAACAGGAGGAACTAAATGTGCTCAAGGCCGACCTGCAGAACACACAAGATGAATACCAACGAGAGTTGGAGACCTTTAAGAAGGAAAAGGAGCATCTTTCTTCAGTCAACCAGTCTCTCCAGAGTGAGTGCCAGAGCTTGCAGACAGAGATCAAGAAGCTCCAAAAAACCCAGGAGGACATGGAAACCTTGCAGAAGGAAATGGAGCAACTCTCTTCAGTCAACCAGTCTGTCCAGAGTGAATGTCAAAGCTTACAGGCAGAGAGCAAAGGGCAACAGGAGGAACTAAATGTGCTCAAGGCCGACCTGCAGAACACACAAGATGAATACCAACGAGAGTTGGAGACCTTTAAGAAGGAAAAGGAGCATCTTTCTTCAGTCAACCAGTCTCTCCAGAGTGAGTGCCAGAGCTTGCAGACTGAGATCAAGGGGCAACAAGATGCTCTGAATACTCTGAAGGCTGACTTACAGAACACTCAAAAAAGGCACCAAAAAGATTTGGAGACCTTCATAAAGGAGAAAGACCATTTGTCCTCAGTAAACCAGTCCCTCCAGAATGAGTCCCAGAGTTTGCAAGCAGAGATTAGAGGGCAACAAGAGCAGCTAAATGTGTTTAAGGCTGACCTGCAGAACACCCAAGATGGGTATCAACAGGAGCTGGAGGCTTTGAAGAAGGAGAAGGAGAATCTCTGCTTAGTCAATCAGTCTCTTCAGAGTGAGTGTCAGATCTTGCAGGTAGAGATGAAGGGACAACAGGAGGCTCTGAATATTGTAAAGGCTGACATGCAGAAAACTCTTGATCAGTATAAAAAGGAACAAGAGGCCTATCAGAAGGACAAAGAACATCTCTTTCAGTGAACCAGTCTCTTCAGAGAGAGTGTGATGCCTCTCAAAGATTGGGAGCAGAGTTGGAGTTGAAGCTACGTGAGCAGAAGGAATCAATCCTTGCCCTGAAGGAGGCTGCCCAACAAAGAGAGAGGCAGAGCCAAGAACTACAGGAGCAGCTGAAGCTGAAGACTGAAGCAGTGGAGCACTACAAAGAGCAGGTTGGGAACGGCCCTTTATTTGGTTTTCTGAAGAGTAATTTTTTTAACAGAGGATGCCAATTGATCAAAGTACACCCTTTCCCAACAATGTAAAGAACCTGAAATGCAGTTCCTCTTTGCTGTGTTTCCTAACAGGTGGAGAAAGCGAAAATGCACTACAACGGTAAAAAGCAACTGCTGGTGGAGGAACAGGAGGCGCGGCAGGCTTTGCAGGTTTCTCTTGAGACCGCTGTGAGTGAGGTGAAGGCCCTGAAGGCTGAACTGAAACTGTCCTCTATGGAGCTGGAGAAAACAAAGATGTCTGAGAAGAATTTATTGGTCAAGGTCCAGAGCCTGGAGACCCAGGTTAGTGTAATTCTTTTTTTCTTTTTTGGAGTTTAGTAACAAAACAAAGATTAGTTCCAGCTGTTTTTAAGGTTAACATCTTAGTTGTTGGCTTTTATGATGAGGGAACTTAACAGATTAAAAAAAAATGTGTATGAATGGACACTAGTTATACCTAAATGTTAATTATCTTATAGCTTTAGATCAATATCTTATCAGTTAACATTGTAATTTTATTACATTTGTTGAGGCTTGCTAGCTTGTGAACTTAATGAGGTGGATCCTTGTTTCAGATGGACTATGCAGATCGTCAGTTAAGAGAACAAAGGAAGCAGGCAGGTCAGGGTGCTCAGGTGAAACACAGAGAAAGTCTTTACCTGAAAGTCCCAGCAGAGGTGCAGAACACCAGCACTGACAGCCTGGAACTCGATCTGGAGGATTCTCTCAATGTTGGAGGGTAACTCACTCTGCCCTTTCTGTAAATATAATAAGTATCCTTCACATTTGGAACCTTATGTTCAACCAGGCTCTCACTTTTGGTCTCTCAACAGTAAGCCAGCAGTGCCAGGTGAATCCAGCACTCCATTGGTCCGCAGTTCTGAGCGACTGGCTTCAAAGCGACGTGCCCAGGAAAGAGGCTCTCTGGAGACTCTCTACTTCACTCCCATGAATCCACGGAGCAAGAGCCATGATGCTGCCAACCACCAAAACAAACTGGAAAGCAGCATCACATCTCTGGGTGACCTCACTCTTGACTCCACTAAGAAGCTGACTTCTTCTGTCCGAAGACGTCGCACCACCCAGGTCATTAACATCACCATGACGAAGGTAGAGATCTCTTAACAAAAAACAGCTTTTATTACTTTTCCCTCCTTCCAGTTTTTTCTTTAATTAAAATCAGGGCTTTTTGGTTGATGCTCATGTAACTAATTTGATAGATGGCACAATGTGGTCAGGTAAACATAAATTAAAGCCAGACTTCAGAAAATTTATTTTTAGCTTATTTTTAGTTTTCAGTCCATGTATACTGTTAATCTGGTCTTCTCCACAACTGCACGAGTGTGGAAGCAGAACCACACAAACCATCATGTCGGGCTCAAGGACATAACGTTTTGTTCTGCAGAAAACCCCTGGTGGTGCTGGTGGAGAAGCAGAAGAGTCCTTCTACAGCCTGCACACCACACAGTCCCAACCTAACCTAGCATCCCAAAAAACCCGCCCCGTTTCCATGGAGATCTTCGAGGAGCCGGGTGCAGCGAACTCCAGCGACAAACTTCTTGGCTTGCCCGGATACCGCCGAAGCAACGTGCACGGAAATGCTCCTCCACGGGGTGAGTGCCACCTGTTGTTCAGCATAAAAGCTTCTTCTCCATTGCAGGCCTGAACATTTCTGGGCATGGATAGAAACTTTTCCAGTAGGTTCTAGATTACTGTCCAGTTTCTTAGGTGCTCCCTAGTCCTGAATTAGCACAACAAATGAGAAATAAACAAAGAACGGAAGGTGTTGGCTGTGGTCTTCATGGGTTTCTGTTTTTGTAATGAACTAAAAATTGCTGTGTAACTTTGTGCGTGTGTAGCCCCGAGCACGTTCTGTGTGGGAGCAGAGTATGAGCCGGAACATGTTGCTGATGATTGGATGCGTATCGCGGAGCTCCAGTCACGGAACAAAGCCTGTTTACCGCACTTGAAGAGCAGCTACCCTCTGGAGTCCAGGGTACGTATGTGTGTTTGTGTTGCCCTGCCCATCCACTGTTTTCACTCTAATATTCCATTCACTCAAGCAGACTTTTCTTTCATGTTACTTGTGTATTTTGCTTTTCAAATCATTGCTTTTCACCGATAAAACACATTGTTCATATGATCCACACAGTCATTCAGACTGTAATACACTTCAGGAAGTGTAGGGGGTGATATGATATTTAATTGCTTGTTTGTTGTGCTCTTTCAGCCCAGTCTGGGATTCTCCACTCTTCCGATAACTGATGAGGATGTCCGTTTTGGAGATCCAGAAGAGACGATCCGGCGTGCCTCCATGGTCCCGAGTCAGCTTTCTGAATCTCTTTCATCCCACCGACTGTCCCTGGCTCCACCCCCAGCTAGCAGAGACCATGCCTCCTCTCAGCCACAACGTTACAGCATGCTGCCGGGTCAGATTAGTGCAGGAACCGCGGTTCATCGTTCATCTCAGGTCTCCAGAGCTTCCACCAAAATCCACGAGGTCCGCTCAGTCCGAAGCCCGCTGGCCCCCAAACGGCCTGCCGGTCACCTTCAGGACCAGGACACCCCCGAGGTAAAGCACCTGCACCAAACTGAGCCAGACTACACTCACCGAAACACTCTGTCTCTGCTTTGCTGTTATTGCTTCATACAGTACGGCCTAATAAAGTTTTTAGAGCACGTATGCAGGAAACATTAATAATTAAAATTCATAGACTAAAGCCGTTTGAATGACTGGTACTTCCACCTCTTTCAAAGTAAGTACACACTTCAGTGCATCAGTTTCTATCTCTTCAGTAGGATGCAAACTTTTATGGAGCTAAACGCTATCGAGTAACCTGCTCAGGATTGTGCTACTTGCTATCAGTGATATTTTTCCATTTAAAAAAAATATAAATGTGTAGAAAAAGACTAAGATTACAGCAGTCATACAAAAAAATATCAACAATTAATGATAAATAACAATATGGAAAAAACAATCATTAAACACTGTATTCTGATAGTCTAGATCATTTTTGATAATATATTTTTAAATGAAAACATTCAGTAGTTGCAGATCTTAAGGGTTTTAAAATGCATAATGCTGTGGTGATTCAGCTGTATTGACTTTGGATTGTTTGAATTGATTATAATGAAGTATAATTATGTTCAAGTATGCTCTTTGGCCAAAGTGAAATTCTCAGGCTGTTTTTTTAAATGTAAAAATAAATAACTTCTTTATATTCCACTAGTTCAGAGAGTTCCTGCAATTACATTAATTCGGAGTATTTTTTGAAACAATTCAGAATTGCTCCATACAGTCACTTCCTTTAGACTGGTAACTAAATGAAACATGGAATCACAGATTTAGGCTCCTGTTGTGTAATTTTGTGATGTGCACTGACTAACACAGATATGTACAGCTTAATCTTTGTGTAATCTTCTGTTTTCTTTCTCTGTAGGCTAAGAAACTGGCGAGTTGTTTTCCGCGGCCGGCAACTCCTAAAAACAGGAACCTTCGATCTGCAGCCAGCAGCTCTCAGAACAGACCGCCTTCTCCTGTAAGTAGGGCTGAATGCTCCTTAATGTAGATTTGACACCTATATGTAGCAGGTGTGCACTTTTGCGTGTGTACATTGTGATAGAGGTTCAATATGGGAGATTACAAAGAATAAAAGTAGTGGGGGCAGTTTGTCTGCGGTAATCACACGTATATCTATATGTTCCTTCATGGAGCTTCTGAACACAGCAGGTTGATAAATATACAACAGCAGAATAGGATCACAGATTATTCACACAAATAAACATTCCTTTTTTCTCATTGTGGTTCAGGAAACCAGTCCACATACAGTGCTTTTGCAAAACAAGATGTTTGCCCATTTTAAGAAATAATGAAACATGTCTTTCAGTACTGCAGTACAACTTTTCTATAAAATGAGTAAAAAGTGTCTGGAAATCTGAAATTCTACAAGCAAACTCAATGGTCAATATTAGCTGTATTGAGTAGATTTAAGATTTTACTTTCCCGAGAGGTTATTCAGCGTCTCTGAATCTTTTTCGTTCATCTTTAGTTGTTTTACTCTAACATAAACCCTCATTAAATCCCCTTCAGTCACCGCATTAAACCAGGACCAGCTTTAAACCATTTTTCTGGTGGCCGTTTCTGTATGTTTGTTTGTCTATAGGCTGACCGCAGACAGTCAATGGCATTCGTAATCGATAACACCCCGAAGAAATCCGGCCGAGTGGACAGCAGGCTGCAGCGCGGCATCAACAAACTCCGCAACAGTGCCCGCAAGTCCCCCGCCGCCACCACCCGTCTGGGCCGGGCCGCTCCACTGGACCGACCGCAGAGGAAATCCCCGCGAAATCTCACCGCCAAATCGCCAAAGATCCCCACGAGCGCCAAGAAGGTACTTCAGGCTGAATTTTAACTCAGATTTTTACTTGAGTATTAATCAAAGCCTGCAGCGCCCTCTAGTGGACAGAGTTCAGACAGCTCATTATTCTTAAACCTTTACGTCACACTGCAGTTTTATATATATTATTTCTGACTGAAACGTTTGTAGAAACTGTGGAAACTGCAGAATGTAAACTTTCAATACAAACTACAGAGTTCATAAGTAAGAGATTTTTATTTCAGGACAAAAAAAACTTTTTTTGTTCTGTCGTCATTTTTGAGATTGAAACTGTGAGATTTTAATCTTTTCAAATGTAGTTTAAGTTAATGTGGAATTGCGTAATGTTTAAGTGCAGCTGAATAACTGTAATAATAAGACCTCTAAGGGTTAAACTGAGATCATGTACTTCAAGCAATCAATTATCCAATAGCCTCGTTTACGGTTTACTTCTTATTTTATTAATTTAAGAATTTTACATTTTGAAAATGTGAAGCTCTTATTTAATTACTGGAGGTCAGAGGTTCCATGGGAGCACATTCTTATTTATACGCTCAACATCAGATCAATCAGATTATCAGATGAATCGTAGTCTTTTCTGTGTCCAAACAGAATCAGAGCTTTGCTGGTCTTTAAAATGAAGCAGGTAAAGTGTGAGCTGAGATTAGTTACGCTACGTTTACACAGCAGGTAAAAGTGGCCCAAATCCAATCTTTTTCCTCACATGTAACACCAGATATGTGTCTGTGAACAGAAACACGCTGAATCTGACATTTTCAATTCCGATTTGAGACGCTTTCATATGTGGTACTGGAATCCAATACGTATCCGATCTGCAGCAGAGCGACTCAGCCTGAACAGCCAGATCGGAATTCATGCGACTTTTACGTCAGTCCAACTCAACATTTGTCATAGTTTCGCACTGCTGAGAGTCAAACATTTAGGCTGATGTTTCTGTACCAAAAAATTATTAGACACTTGTCGCAGCCGCTCCGTGTTCAAAGAGGTTTCGGACGAAACGGCCGAACGCAGCCGGAGGAGCCCGACTGTTCTGGCTGCCATGACTGTTCACCTCTGGATGAACCACGTGAAGCATTGTTCTTTTGCGCATGTGGGTCAGTTTAGGAGCTGATCTGTTCAGACTGATGTTGCAGGCACGTCACATTTAAAAGATAATTTGAACAGCCAAACAAAAAAATCGGACTTGGTGAGAATCAGATTTGGGCCACTTTTACCTGCTGTGTAAACGTAGCCTTAGTGTTCTGGTTGTCGTGGTGATGGTCACAGTGTGGTGGGGTGCTGGTCTGGGGTCAGTGTTAAAGGGGAAAGTGTTGTACAGCATGATAAACAACTTCTGTGAGAATCTCGATCAGGACGTTTCACAGAATTCCCACCGAAAAGAGTTTAAACTGAATGAACCAGCGTCCTCAGTAAATGATGACTGAATGAGTTTGCGATGCTTCTGCTGGTTATTTATGATGAATGTAAATAACTGTATTGAATATGCTCAGTCGTCCTGATCGGGGTTTAAATAGAGCAGTTATTATTGATTTATTTCTGTTATTAATTTAAACTGAAACTACGTTTCTCATTGATCTTTTTCTCTTTTTTTACAGCTGATGAAGTTCAGGATATTGTGAGAGGCAGTCCTTCAGCTCAACACTTAAATTTCTTTACAGTGGTGGTGATAGGAACCAGGGGTCGCCATGACAACACAAATATAGACATTTTATTTACTATCCAAAACCACCAGTGAACCTACACGAGTCTTCTGAGTTTATATGGAATGTTGATGATGAAAAATAGTGGAAAATCTGAAATAATAAGTTTTCTTTGGGGACTGTTTTGCCTCACAGCGCCCTGCATGTATCCTTCCACCATGAGTGGATTGAATGTATTGATGAGTGAGTATAAAGGTTGTAGAGCAGTGCTTCTCAACTCTGGTCCTGGAGGCCCATTGTCCACGTTTTAGTGCTTCTCCTGCTTTAACACACCCACTTTACCTCAGTAATGGGCTGTTAATCACTTGGACCAGGTGTGCTGGGAGCAGGGAAAACACGACAAAGTGCAGGACAGTGGGCCTCCAGGACCAGGGTTGAGAAACACTGTTCCAGAGCATGTAAAGGCTTTTCTCTAGAACCGTACGCCCATGCCAAGAACCATTCAGGAGCTTATTCGGTCACTGATTCGTACAGCTCAATTATAATTGTATTTATGGATAATTTTTATATGTGTAACCGCTCATAGTACTTTATGGATATAGATTAAATAATACAGGTTATTTTTGTTTGGATCTTATCATCTCGCTTTAATTGCGAGTATATCTGGGTCTCTAAATGCAGATTAATCAAAGTTAAGGGTAACCCTCAGTAATGATGGGTTAAAAAGCTCATTTAAAAGGTCTTTTAGGGCTTCAGTCTCACATTGTGAATGTGAGCGATTTGTTTGAAGTTTTCATTTTCTTTTGACTACATTTACTTCCTTTTCTCTGTTGTTTGTCTCTTTTTGTCTGTTGTAAATAAACAGTACCTGCTTTAAGCTGTGTTGAACTTTATTTTAAACTATTTTCACTTAGAAAATTACTGAAACACACATCACTAGGTGTGCCAAAATTTTGCATAGGACTGTATAAATATAACTAACATTACATTCTATAGACACTTTTTTTTGTTTTACACAGAATAATTTTGATGTAATAATGACATTCAGTGCATTTATTCAAATAATTTGTAAGTTCAATATTAAATTACTTAACTTTTCAGTATTAAAGGGTGATTTTATTTATTTATTTATTTTCATTTTTAAAGTTTCTTTGAGTTGTAGACCTTTTTTTCCACCCATTCATTTATGACTTATTCTCTGATCTTATGTATCTCAGCTGAGCATTGCTCATTAATACCTCTTTCACAGAGCACAAATATATATTTATTTATTGTGAAGGACAAATTTTGTCTCGTTTGTTAAACACATTTATAGACGTTCAACTGTTTTTATTTATCACAGTCACTGAACTTCTACGGTTTTTTTTCATTAATTTCTGTAAGAAAAACGGCTGAAATGGCGAATTAATTATTTCATTACTGTTAAAAGTCCCGTGAGAGCGAAAGCAGTGACGTAGCGGCTCTGCGTCAGCAGCGCGCTGCAGGAAGCGGAACGCGGCCGATCGGAGCCGGAGGTGAGAGTTTATTAAACCGTTTTATTTACATTAATAACGGATTAATGTTCGGGTTCTCCGCTGGTTTCGGAGGTTAGGGTTCGGGTTAGAGTTCGGGGGGTTCGGGAGCGGTGCAGAGTCAGAGTTCAGAGGGTTAATGTGGGTCTGAAGTGCGGCGCTAATCTTCGCTGCCGTCTCGTTCGAATTGTTCCGTTCCACCTTAAATGGAGCAGCAGTTACTGTTTACCGCTTCGGCCGGCCGAAGGTAACTACTGCAGCATTTAAGGTGGAACGGAGAGTTCGAACAAGAAGCTAACTTGAGCTTCGTGCGCTGACGTTAGCAGTTAGCTGAGAGTTGGCTGATGAACCGTAGCGTTAACTGTTTGTTTGTTTGTGTGTTTGTGTGTTTATGTATGTGTGTGTGTGTGTGTGTTTGTGTTTGTCCGCAGGGCCGGGGTGTTTATTTGTGCTCTGTTAGCGTCACTATGAGTGCGGACGGTAATGACAGTGACCTGGAGGTGGAGAGGTGAGCTAAATCGCACAGCTCACTAAATTCAGTCGCTCATTCCAATTAAAACTGCGTTATTAACCCAAAATAAACACTTATTTTCTCAGTACTTTCAATTATAAGGGAATATCGGCTACATTTCTCCCAACATTGTCATCTTAATGGCTCAAATCCTGTTAAGTATTTTGAGCCGCAAAGTGAAAGTAAGAGAAGTGTTAAGAGAGTAAAATATTCTGTAAATCATAATTTTGAGACATTAAGTGTCATTTTGTAAGTCATAATTTTGAGGTAATACACCAAAATAAGGCAAATCTTAAGAAAATAAGTCATTCTGTAAGTCATTATTTTGAGATACTATGTCAAAATCAGTGAAACTGAGAATTATATTTATGTGTTTATGAGGTGAATGTGAGTGTGAAGATGTGAGGTGTTTCTCCGTTCGTTATTCAGGATAATGGAGCGTCCTCCCAGCAGCTATGGCTCCATGAGGAGTGACGACTGCGAGGATGAAGAAGAAGAGCTTGATGATTGTCCACAGCCCACCGCTCACGTCAGCCTGGCCCCACCGACCAGACCTTCAGTGTACAGACACACACTGATTATTCACACACTCACTGACCTATAACTTATTATCCTGTTTAAAGTGTTTAGTCAGTTTAGTGTCTAAAAGATTCAGAGTTCCAGCTGTAAAAGAGGAACGCTGTGTTTGTGTTTCAGGATCAGGCTGACCCGCCCCGACTCTCCAGAGACCGGAATCACGGCGCTCACTCAGGGACAGCAGTCCAGCGTCCACAAAGAGGGAGCATTCATCAGTCAGCTGGGGTACGTTTACAGACTCTCTCGCTCTGCAAAGCATCTGGTCGTGTCGGATTATGGTACCAGACGCGTTTTCATTTCCAGTTTCCAGCTGCAACATGCAGATGATGCTCGAGCCGCTGCAGTGTTTGGATCCTCCTTTTTTTTACCGCTAACTCAGTTCTGACTTGCTCGACTCCTCACTTTCCTAAGAGTTACACACATTCCTCTTAATTAAGATCATAAAGTCAGATGCTGGGATCACCATGGTCACTGTGTCAGATTAGACAGTCATAGTCCCATAAATCTGTGCCGTGTTTCTTCTGACAGCACTACAAGTTTGGCTCCGATCAGTTATCATTCATGTCCTTGCGCAAGTTCATGGATCGTCGGGGAGGCGGGTCAAGAACCTGTCAATCACTGTGATGATGGCAGTTTCTGAAAATAAAATGTAAAGAATAAAAAAGGGATTGTAGAGACTTTCTGGATGTCAGAAGAGGACAGTGTGACTTTCCTACAGAGAGAACCTGAGGTAAAGAAGGTGTTAACAGACACCAGAAACACTGTTTCTCACCAACATTCATATTTTTTGGACTCTGTCGTGGTTTCCCCCTCGAGGGGTTCTGCTGCCACAGCTCAGAGAACCTTTCCTCTGTTTCATTGTTCCATCGTAAGGCTGCAGCAGCAGCGTCGCTCTTTCTTTTCGCTGTGTTTACACCCGTGTGCCACACAGCGCTCTGTCAGCTGTTGGTTAATGTGAAGCAACGTGTAGCAGGAGACGTCTGACTAGGCGGAAAAATACAAAACACTCTGACATGCTAGACTTTTGTCAGGGTGTCATAGGGTGTCCCACATCGCTGTTCTCCAATTATGTTGCACCACACGACCTGTTCATCATTCCTGACGCTATTATTTGGGCCCAACGCTGAAAATTAGCTGGCTGTGTCAAAATCATGTCCAAATCGGGCTGAATTGGTGTCGTTAGAGAGCTGTGCTGAGGTTAGGTCAGATTAAGTCTTTCTGAGGCTGTAGGCTAAAGACAGGACTCTTAAAATATCAACACTGTCTAGTTGTGATGTTTTAACAAGTGAAGCCATCTTAAATGTAGCCATATCCAATATTCTTTCTGCTGTAAGAATTTTAGATGTTTTTACCTGAATCGTCTTAATTGCAGTTGTCTCATTATATTGGCTAAAATATGCTTGTAACAAGCAAAAGTATCGGTTCGCACGGTTATGAAAATCCTGGAAAAGTTACTGAATATAGACAAATCCGGTTTTCCTGGCCTGGGAAAGTCATGGAAAATAATAAGTGCAGGACGTGTGTGTGAAAGATGTTTTGATTCGAACACTCAAGAAGATGAATTAATGAGCTGAACGTAAGAGGAAAAACACACCGCTGTGCTGCTCAATACAAAACCTGCCTGACCAGCTTTTCAGCTGTGAGTCAAATTTTATACCGGAAGCGATGCAGTCACGGTGCCTCTGACTCTCAGGCCCTGCGCCCTGTCCTGCACCTCTGAATGGCCCTTCATTCAGAATGGATGAATCTAATCTGCTGAGCAGGTTCGCCTCTACAGGCACGTGTGATACTCTGTCATGTCATGTCATGTCACATCGTATCACAGAGAAAACTGCATGTATATATTTACACACGTATATGTAAATATGTACACAAAGACGTATATATATCGGTGTAACAATACACTCGTGTTAATTTGATTTCTCTGTGTTTTCTCTCTCTCTATCTATCTATCTCTCTCTCTCTTCTCTATCTCTCTCTCTTCTCTCTCTCTCTCTCTCTCTCTCTCTCTCTCAGGCGTGAGCAGCAGATGCCATGGGGTGTGGCTGATGCGTTTGAGGAATATGGCCTCCCGAGAGAGAGGCGGAGGAGGGTGGGGTCTCAAGTGAGGATGGAGGTGACGCCCACGGAGCCCCAGCATTCTCTGCAGCCCCTGCAGAATCTCCGCCCACCACCGGAGGGTGTCGGCCTGCAATCAGGATTCGTCCACGTCACTCTGACGCTGCCGTTTGTGTTCAAGGTGAGGCAATAAAACGATAACAGCAGTATATCGTCACTGTGGTAAGAAAATGGTAATTTTATAATTATTTTTTTTAATTAATTATTTCGTAGCATTTTTTTTGGTCCATCTGTAAATATTAACAGTTTTCAAAAGTTAAAAAACAGAAAAAACTCATGCACATTTCAGTAGGCTGATTGTCATTTTATTCCTCAGTGTGGTGTTAAGGCCGTTACACACCAAACTCCAATTATTTATTTATTTGAACGACAATAAATTCATTTGAGCGATTGTATAACTGACGGTGTCTTGCACACCAAACACGATTTTCAGATGACAAAAGTGCGACATTATTACTCTTCCATTTCTTTCAGCAATAAAAAACCTCTGATGAGTAACAGTCGCCTCTGTTGGTTTAAACCTTTTTACCATCATCAGAAGGTTCAGAATCTCCAGAAGCAGCTCAAACTGACCTACAAACATCCAGTTAAATGTGGGAAAAACTCATTCAGCTTCTGAATGAAGTGATGAAGCTCTTA
This sequence comes from Colossoma macropomum, assembly GCF_904425465.1. NCBI lineage: Eukaryota > Metazoa > Chordata > Actinopteri > Characiformes > Serrasalmidae > Colossoma > Colossoma macropomum. Next base: position 4,700,799 of record NW_023494786.1, on the reverse strand, counting down.
ATGCTACTTTCACTTTTCCTAAATGGACAGTAGTCCAGTGTCACCCTCTGTTCAGCTGGGAGCTAAGAATCGTATTTGCTCCTAAAGACATTCAGCCTGTTTGTTTTGTGCTTCGTCATTGGAGCACGTGGAGCTGCATCTCCAGATTCCTGAATGAGGAGAAACAATACGTTCTCCTCTCACTTCTCCAAAGTGCGCACTGTCACAGTTTGCCGGTTTCGTAAGCAGCACAGGATCTTTGTACTATAGTTTTACTGTAATTTGATATAGAATAAACGTGCCACATCTGTTGTGTGTAGTTTTAATGCGAGAAAATTACTTAATATTTCACATTTTCATGTCGTTTTTTGCTTTGAACAAACATGTCTTTTGTTTGGTGTGTAAGGGCCTTTATGTTTCTGCAGCAAAGCTTGAAGAATTGCTATTTCAGTACACTAGGTGGTGCTGTTTGGATCCATTTATATTCATGTTCTTTACTAGGTACAATAGTAATAGGTATTGTGTTTTCAGGCAATGCAGCAGAGTCTGTCTAAGCTGAATCACGCGGAGCTGGTGTGGTTTAAGCGCAGTCTGTGCAGTCAGTACAAGAACAAGTTTGAGTTGTCCCAGCTGGAGGAGTGCGATGTGCTAGACGTCGTTGACCGGCTGTTGGAGCGAGGCGGGAAAGGAGAGGCGCTGCACATGGCCATCCGCACGCTACAGGACATCAATAAACGGCCCATCGCTGACGAGCTGGAGAGTCGCTGCAAGAGAGGTACAGTGGAGGACATGCTCTGAACCCTTTCTTAACCACATGAACCCAAAAGTTCAAATCACGTCCCCTTTGGCGACAGTAAAATTGTATATGTCAGTGTGTGGAGTCAGATCTTCCTGAGAACTATCGTGTTAAGGCTCCTTTACTGTTTGTGGAGGCACCGTGTTTTTCCAAGTGTTTCCAAAGCTTGAAAAACAGGGCCTTGTTGTGTCAGACATTACATTTGATGACTGTACGCTGTAGGGACCACTTTTTGACCATCTTGCATATTTAACGGTACACATCAAGGGTTGACTAATGATTAGATGCCATTGTTACAGTATGTCTTAGTTATGTTAAGACTAGAGAATGGACAGTTCAAGTTTTTGTGTACAGGAGTTAATTTTCCTTCTCTTGTCTTTGCCCAGTCGTGGTCCAGTATCATTTGAGGAACAACCACACAAGGCGATATTATAACTTGTACGAGGGTACCTGTCGGCCTGGTCAGCAGCGCTTTGTGAGCGACGTCTACGCAGAGCCACCCATATACATCAGTGGGGACTGGGACATCAACACGGAGCACGAGGTCCACAGGCCCAACTTCCCCAGCAACCAGGGAACCCCCATCCGAGCTAATGACATCTTCCGTCCTATGGAGGGTGAAGCGCAAGTCCGGACCGTCCTGATGACAGGAGTTCCAGCCATCGGGCTGACCGTGGGGGTGCAGAAGTTCATCATGGACTGGACAGACGAGCATGCTAACCAGGACTTTCAGTTTGTCTTCTCTCTACCTGGCCGAGAGTTGCACTTGGTCAAAGACACAGAACAGAGCTTCTTGGAGATGCTCACAAGCTTCTACCCAGAGACAAAGAATGTTGACTTTTTGGGTAATGAGGACTGCACCATCCTTTTTATTATTGATGCTTTAGAGCTTTGCAAACAACCCCTGAACTTCAAGGTCAATCCGGATATCAGTGACCTGACGGTGAAAGCGCATGCGGATGCCCTCTTGACCAGCTTGATCAAGGGTACCCTGCTGCCTCAAGCTAGGATATGGATCACCTGTCACCGGGTTGCAGCCAGCAAGATCCCTTCTCAGTATGTCAGCAGGTTCATGGACCTGAAAGGATTTACTGACGCAAAGAAGGATGAGTACTTCACCAAGAGGACCAAAGATCCGGCACTGGGTGTCCGGGTGCTTGAGCATATCAAGCGCTCTCCGGCCCTGTACAACATCTGCCAGTTGCCTCTTCTTTGCTGGATAGTGGCCTTCATTTATGAAAGGCGCTTCCATAGTCCGGACTACACAGAACATCCACCGGCAATCACCACCTTCTACACTCAGTATGTGATTGTGCAGACGAATCGCAAGATCGAGCGCTATGTTGGGACGGGCTTGGAAGCATCCCGCTGGAAGGATAAAGACAAGGATTTTCTGACCTCTATGGGCAAACTCGCACTGAAGATGGTGCTGGAGGCCAGAGACGTTTTCTACGAGGATGAGGTGTCCGATCTAGGGTTGGACCTGGATGACGTGACCAATCGGGGTGGAATTTCTACCGAAGTCAGGCGAGCAGGCGGGTACACACGAGGTGAGCGGGGCTTCAGCTTTGTTCACTACAGTGTGCAGGAGTTCATGGCAGCCATGTACACGTATGTGACGTTCCGGGTCAAGGGTAAGAATGTCTTCGAGCAGCAGATCAAAAACAAGATGGCCAAGCTGATGAAGGACAGACCCGTCTGCGACCTCTACAAGCTGGCCGTGGACCGAGCCCTGGCCAGCCGCAACGGGCATCTGGACATGTTCCTGCGCTTCCTGTTTGGCTTCGCCACACCTGGGACAGAGGCACACCTGCGTGGTTACCTGCTGCCCCAATACCATCCGCCGCCCAAGGGCATGGACGACGTTGTGAAGTACGTGAACAAGAAGATCAGGGAGAATGCTTCACCCGAAAAGGCGCAGGAACCTGGAATGGTGCCTCAACGAGCTGGAGGAGGGCAAGAATCACAGATGACAAAGTGAGAAATGACAGAATAGGAAGGTGCAAGGTTCTGTGGATGTTTGTGTTTATGCGCGAGAGGAGAAAAAGGATTCCCGAGTGCTCCTTCAGTGTGAGACCCTGGCTGCTCTGTTTCAGTTTTGCTCACTACATGTCCCAGTTCTGGTTGATAAATTTTGCTCACTCCAAAGATCAGCATGGGAATGAACCTTATTGTCCTTTACAAGCGCACCTTACTAGCTTGTTGCGCAAATTAAATGTGAGAACCAAGCTGTGCCTGCACGAGTAAATGGTCCCTGGCAAATACAGCTCAATAGCGCTGAATGCTTGGAAAAATGAGATTATATTTTCGTTACATCATCAGATATTTGATTTAATTCTGTGTTTGTGGATTTATTGAAACAGTGGGAAAAGATAAACAGCTTCCCGTCACATCAGGCCGGATTCACAAAAGCTTTCCGAAGATAAAAACATATAAATGATCTATAGGAATGTTCTGAAGTGCTTCTCATGAAAAATAACTTCTTTAATATTCTCTTCAGCTCATTTCTTTAGAAAGTCTTATTTTACTAGGTAACTTGTTTATTATTTATGCAAAGGTATTGAATGTTTGCAATATTTGTGTAATGAGCTGTTAATGAGCCTTATTGTGTGCACTTTATTTGTGTTAGATGTGGATGCAGTTGTTTCATGAAGACTCTGTCAGTCCCACAGCTCATCTCGCAGGTTTGACTGCGCTGAGCTTCATTAGTGAAGCTTTGAGTAGCTTAACGCGTAAAGTGGTCGGATAGCATAGTGGATAAAACCTCACATGGATGGTCGGCGTTCGATTCCCCGTTCAGGTGGGAATACAAGCAAGACTATGACTGCATCTGTCTACCTTATTAGTCCGTTCCTTATAAGAGTGTCCACTAAAACTGTAAATGTACAGAGAGAAAAACAAGCCTCAAACAGCGTCCCCCTGTTGGGCTGTAGACATGTGACTGTGCACTTTTTACCCTGGTGTTCGTTAAGTGTAAAACAGACCATGATTATTTCTATTTTAGTTCTTATTGCAGTGAACATTTTAAATCGTTTTAGCAACAAATAATTTTTCATCTTAAACATATTGAGCGTTATTAAAGCTTTAATTTCCTGTTTCAGTTATTAAACTGTGCTGGTCTTATTGCTCCATGTGACTGGTTATGCTGCCTGCCTTTTAAGGAAGTGAGTACTTGAGGAGAAAAGTTTTTTTACTGAGTTGAGCACTTTTAAAGTCGCCTTATTGTACAACATAGTTTTTATTTTGAAGTTTTCAAACATGAAATCATCCCAAACTATTTTATTTAGAAGATTATAACCAAGGCAAAAAGAAACTAAAATGTATATTATAGGGATGCACTGAAAACTGTTTAACATAAAAGAGGCATTGTTTTATAAATTTGATGTCACATATTTATATATTATATATATATATTAGATGTTAATGCTATATATTACAGCCCATCATGGACAGTGTGAGATGCTTTAGTGAGGTTTTACCCCTTCAGTTAAATTCTCTCAGTGAAGAAAACATCAATTGTTCAACAAAATGTCAGTAAACAGCATCTTAAAGTTTGATACAGTAGTTATAAGCGCAGTTGTAAGTGTAGTAATGAGTGTAGTAAGCAGACATAACATTACTTTCTACCTAGCCTGCCAGCTTTTTTAAAATCAGACATTTCAGCACTTAATTGATTTTGAAAGAAAACAAAGGACAGAAATTTCCACTTTATTTTTTATACATACGATTACACCTTAATCTAGACGTTGTTCTGAAGTGTGAAGCACTTTTAATAAGGTTTTATATCTTCAGAGACGTTTTTGTGAATCCGGTCTGGATGGAGAGTGATGTCACTTCCTGTGGTTGGGGTAGAGTGAGACTGTGTACAGGGATGGAATGGGTGATATATGATTATTTATGTTTTCACACTTAGCCTTTCTGAATAGATTTGCTCTAACAGGGTTCTAATGGGCGTGTGAGCTCTATGATGATCAGAGGCTGTTACAGTCCACTGTAGGCCTGAGTCATTCTGTAGTCCTTGTAATGCCCATATTAAGAACTCCGGGTCTAAGCTGGATTTCTCTATGGCCAGAATGAATGGGGTTTTGGAAAAATTGCCTCTGTGGCCCCCTGTGGTAGATTCAAATGTTCTGAACCTGATAAGTTCTGTCCTGTGTACATTTTTCTTCCCAGTGTCACCAATTTATGAGGTCATTAATGGGCCTTAATAATAATGGTGCTACAGGCGAGTTAAAGCTACTGCGCATCAATCTGATGGCACTAAGCTACAGGAACATAAGGCGGGCTGTGGCGGTGCTCTGACAAGCTAAACTACCTTATTATCAATGCAGCTTAGAACCAGAGTTCCTAATGATGCAGGACTGCAGTGGTCTCCTATAACAGCCTCACTGGGGTCGTCCTCTAAATGCTGACAGATTACAGATACATACATATATATACACACTGTGTTTAAAGGTTTGGAATCAAGTGTCATTAATTCAGTAATAATGCGTACAGTACAGATTGAAATCTTCTAAATTAGACAGCAGAACACAGAACAGTGGTTTATTCACAGCTTGATGGATTTTGGGAGAAACTATGTGTTTAATAAATCTGTAAATGTTAATAAATAAACTGTTATCTGTTTATATTAATTTCATGCCGCAAGACTATGAGCAGCTGTGTGATCAGCAACGTATGAAAACACTGTTAAAGGTTCAAAACATGCACGCTTAAAAAGATGATTCTCCAGGGTAGTAAAGACGGTGATTCTGTATAGAGCCAGACACTCAGAGAACCTTTTGCATTTTGGTTCTGTATAGAACCAAAAAGGTTCTGCTGTTAGAGTGTCAGGCTGTGAACCCTTTTTGGTGCCATACAGAACGATATAATACATTCTCCATCAGTCTGGAAATCCATTTAAGCATGTGCAGCATTAAGCACTCAACCTACATTCAGACAATCAGAGCAGAGCTGATTTACATATGTCAGTGCGAGAATCAGCCTGTTTATCTGTGAGGATAGAGTGTGGAGATCCTGTAGGACCAAGTGATGATTCCAGGCGTTTAAACAGTGGTGTGTGTGCGTGTGTGTGTGTGTGTGTGTGTGTGTGTGCTGGTGTGAAGCTCAGTGTTCAGTGTGTGAAGCGTGAGCTCGTCAGCAGCGAGAGACTCGGGCGAGCGCTGTTTACAGTCTACAGAGGCTCTGAATGAAGAGCTCCTCAGTTATTCACAGTGTAAACATCTTTACTGGATCACATTCACTCAGCGTGTACCATATTATACCATACCATACTATAGTATACTATACTGTACTATACTATATTATATTACAGTATACTATACTATATTATGGTATACTATGTTAGATTACAGTATACTATACTATATGGCGATACGGCAGCAGTGAATACCGTCTGAAACGCTGCTACTGAACGTGTTTGCTGGCCTTATCCAAGTCTTATCCAGGGCTATTCCACCCATTTTCCAAAATTCCCCCATAGCTGAGTGTGTGAGATGTGAACAGAGTGACTCAGAGTGGTTTGGTGTGAAATGGTTTATTGTAGAGACTCTACAATGCTGTTTTTACACTTCAGCTTCTTTCTGGCCCAGGTCTGCTTGCTCTGCGAGTTCGGTACGTTTGGTCAAGTGTGAAAGCTGTTTTCGAGCCCGGGAGTAGAACAGAGAACTGATCTTTAGTCCCCTGTGGCCTGGACCGATCTCTAGTCCGGACCGATCTCTGGTGCTCCTGAAATCGGTGGTCTGGGGTTCGCTTCCAGCCAGGAACAACACAATCTGTTACCGCAGCACATGCCAACAATCGGATTGGTCGTAACTCAGCTCATTTGCATAAACGTCTGATGTCATGACGTCTTTGGTGACATCACATATACACTGCTTAAAATTTCAGCACCTCAAACTTGCGCTCCTTCCCGCATCTCTGTGTTCGGCGAGCTCTGGTGGGTCCGCTGTGCGTGAGGAAGCTCTCCGCTCCCAGCGCTGCGTGTGGAGCTGTGTGATTGCCTCATTCTGTAACATGATGCTTCAGCTCATTGCGTCACTTCCCTTTCCGAGTGTGGTGATGGGGGAGAGGACGGCTGTGGACAGAAAGAGCTGATATTCACCGCTTCAGTGTTTGTATCCAAGGAAAATAATAAAAAGCAGCAAACAGATGAAGCTGCTGACCATCCTGCAAACCTGCACACAGGAAAGTGACGTATGGAATCAAATAGCCCAGAAACGGTCTTCAAGTATTCGGGACAAGTTTGAAAACACTCTCAGAGTTCTTTACAGTGGGGGTGATGGGAACCAGGCGTCGCCATGACTACAACACAAATATGGACATTTTATTTACTATCCAAAACCACCAGTGAACCTACACGAGTCTTCTGAGTTTATATGGAGCGTTGATGATGGAAAATAGTGGAAAATCTGAAATAATACGTTTTCTTTGGGGACTATTTGGCCTCACAGCGCCCTGCATGTATCCCTCCACCATGAATGGAGCTTAAGTTCTCAAAACTATCATAAAACAGTGTCTCAGTCATCAGGCAGTGAATTCATAACCATTTCATGTAGTAACTTTCTGTGAGGGAGCTTTTAGAGGTGGACGTCTGGTTCCTATCACCACCACTGTGAACAGTTCTGACTCGGTAAGTTTATCTAGAACGGAGCGTTTCACACCAAACCTCTCTGAACCACTCTGAATGACTCTGTTTACAGGTTAATGGGGGAATTTTGGAAAATGGATGGACTTCCCCTTTAAAAATAGGATTGATTCCTTATAAACTAGATTTTCATTGTTGTGACTCTAACAGACTCTGTGGTGCTTTCAGCTCAGCTGTGTGTGTGTGTGTGTGTGTGTGTCGTGGGGGTGTGTGTGGGGGGGTATGGGGGGCTGTGTGCTGGTGAACAAGTATACAGTTGTAAATATCTGCAATCTACAGCACAATTGACTGTCTGTTGATAATCACTGATATTGTCACCTGCACTGAATAAATCATAAATAAATCATATAAACAGAGTTGTTCTCTCCTCATAGTATCATTATTAGTTAGCTGTGTTTATATATGAATGTCTTATATATGAAATATACACTTCATGTTCAGTTTGGATGCTGAATCTGGAGTTTCATGATCATAAATGTTCCTGAAGTTTATCTAAAGGTTTATATCTGCGTAAATGTGCTTGAGATTGGTTTCTAATACAAATAAACAGTGATGCTGACTGTGTATGACATTATTTCTAAAACAAAAATAAATAACTAAATTGAATTTTAAAAAATGAAAAAAATACAGTTTAGATTATTTTATTCTGGGGTGTGGAGCTTCAGACTGCTATAAATGATGTAATCTTAAAGTCATGATCTCAAAGATCAGCTTCTGTGCTTTAAAGTGTGACCTCATATGTGTATGTGACTGTTTAAGGTGATCTTCCTGAGGAGCTCAGTCTTCCTCACTCCGTCCTGTATCCCTCCTGGCGGAAATGAACTAAATCAGATTTTATTAGTCATTTCCGGTCTGTGGACCGTCCTGTCTTGCACAGACCCCAACAGCAGGCTTTACAACCGCTCTGTCGACGAGACTTTCCGATTTTAGCCGATGATCTCACGAACCGGAGCCTGGCCCTCCGATTTTAGCCGAGTGTTTACGAACCCGAGCGCGAAGCTCCATCAGAAAAGTTCTCGAAGTTTCCCGAACGCGCCACGAGTCTCCGGCGGTCACTCAGTCAGTCAGTCAGCCGGCAAACTGAACGCACAAGCGGTGGAGCGGCTCTGTCTCTCTCTGTCTCTCTCTCTGTCTGTCTCTCAGAGTTCAGGGTCTATCCGGTTATTTCTGTCTGTATTCGCGGTCTGTGTGCGGTGATGTCTGAGCTGTGTTATAACAGAGGCTGCGGACAGAGGTTTGATCCGGACAGCAATCCTGAGGGTGAGTTAGTTAACCTGTTAGTTCAGTTAGCAACATGCTAACACACAGAGAGCATTAACAACGAGACAGCTTTCAAATCTCACTTATACTTTATTATTATTATTATTATTATTATTATTACACTTTACCAGCGCGGCTGAAGTCAGCTTCGTATTCGCCAACTTCTCGTTATAACTGTCCAGTTCCACCTTAAATGGTTCAGATTTTCCCATTCCACCTTAAATAGTGTAGCAGCTACATTCTGGTGGAACTTTCCCTTTCCGCCTTAAATTGTTTGAATTTCCCCCGTTCTGTTAAAGGTGGAGCTTAAAGTTTTCGAAGTTTCCCGTTCCACCTTAAAAGAATCAGCCCCTAGAGCGCCCGAGTGTAACTGCTGCACCATTTCAGGTGGAACGGGAGGGTTCGAACAGTTTAAGTGCCACCTTTAATGGAACGGTGGAACTTCGAATAATTTAAGGCGGAATGTTCCACCTTAAATGCCACCAGAATGTAGCTGCTGCACCATTTAAGGTGGAACGACAAAGTTCGAACAGGAAGCCGATTTCAGCCCCGTGCTAAAGTGTGTTTGGTTGTTAAAGTGATTTACCTAAACTCAGTGAGATTTAATGAGGAACAAGTTTATCAACACTATTCATTATTATTACTATTATTATTATCATTATTATTATTATTATTATTAAGTATTCAGCTCTGTTTTAAGGCCATTGATTCCCAGTTAATATAAATTTTGTAATAATAAACACCAACCGGTCACTTTATAAGGTCCACCTCCTTGTTTCTACGCTCATTGTCCATTTTATCAGCTCCACTTACTATATAGGTGCACTTTGTAGTTCTACAATTACAGACTGTAGTTCATCTGTTTCTCTGCATACTTTGTTAGCCCCCTTTTACCCTGTTCTTCAGTGGTCAGGACCCCCATGGACCCTCACAGAGCAGGTACTATTTGGGTGGTGGATCAAAAATATCCAGCCAACATCGTCCTGTGGGCAGCGTCCTGTGGGCAGCGTCCTGTGACCACTGATGAAAGCCTGGAGGATGACCAACACAAACTGTGCAGCAGCAGATGAGCTTTCGTCACCCTTGATAGGGAATGCTAACTTCTGCTAGCACATATATAGGATTTCCCTTTATATGTTAGCATCAAGCTAACAGTGGTGAATTTTACCCGTAGTGTGTTCAATATTCTGCATTCTTATAAAAGATGGTTCTTCAAGGATGCTTGATTAAAGGGTTCTTTGCATCATGAACGTGTTCTTCAGATTGATGGAGAATGTTCTGTAGACGGTTCTATATAGAACCTCTTTGAAAAGTGTTCTTCTGTTGTAACAAGAACCCTTTTTGGTACTACATAGACCCATTTTCTTTACTACAGAACCCTTGAAGAACCCTCTTTTTGAGAGTGTGTGTGTGGAGTTAGCGTAGTCTCAGTCTGGATCAGCCCTTGATCAGTGTGTGTTCCACTCGGTCACTCAGTAAACGTTCTGATATGTTAGGTATTTTAAGTATTCCTGGATCAGCCTGTGGGCCGTGTTCTCCTCTCAGGTCCAGAGTCCAGACGTTTAGTCTGAGCGTCTGTGTCCTTGTTGCAGTAGACGGTCAGAGTGTGACGTGCAGAAGTATTAGCACCCTTAGGCCGCCTAAATAGCTCTCATTCCTGGGCTGGCTGATAAGGCGCTCTGCATCATGGCATACCTGCTATTACTGACCACCAACTGGGCTGTTTACTGTGGAGTGATAGTTCGGCAGAATGTCTCCAGCCCCCCACCTTAATTCAGATGTAGATGGTCAGTGTTTGGTGCTACAGGGATGCTATGAGGTTACTGTAAATAACAGTAATAAAAGCTTATATCCCACCTGTTACTAAACAATAGTAGCCGTCTGTATGTCTGAGCCACACAGCTGGTCACTTATTCGCATTTTCTGTTCCACCTTTAATGGTGCAGCAGGTACATTCTGGTGCCATTTTGGGTGGAACTCTCCCGTTCCACCTTAAATTGTTTGTATATTCCCATTCCACCTTAAATTGTTTGTATATTGCCATTTCACCTTAAATTGTTTGTATACTCCCATTCCACCTGAAATTGTTTGGATATTCCCATTCCACCTTAAATTGTTTGAATATTCCCATTCCACCTTAAATAGTTTGTATATTCCTGTTCCACTTTGCATGGCAAATTTTCCCACTCCACCTTAAATTGTACCAGTTTTCCCAGTCCACCTTAAATGGTGGTGCGGTTACGTTGTTGTGCCATTTAAGGTGGAATTTGCCTGTTCCACCTTAAATTGTTAGAATTTTCCTGTTCCACTTTAAATAGTTTGAATTGCCCTGCTGCATTATTTAAGGTGGAATGGAAAAATAACACAGGAGTCTATCGTCTCTGACACGTTTGAGTCGGGTGATGATTCAGTCACGCAGTTAGCATCATGCTAATTGGTGGGTATCAGCTTTCATTGCTTGTTAGCTACATTAGCCTCGTAGCTCCAGTGCTAAAGCTACAGATGCCCCCTCGTGTGGGCTGGTGGTCTATTCTCGGGGTGAGGTGGGTGAGGGGGTGTGATTGTCGGACTGTCTCTTTGCTGTGCCGCGGTCTGTGTCCGGTGTCAGAGCGGTGAGCAGTAACAGTGCTGTGGTGTTTGGTTACAGATGCCTGCACGTTCCACCCCGGGGTGCCAGTGTTCCACGACGCTCTGAAGGTGAGAACCTCTCTCTGTGCTGAGGCCTGTAGTGAGTTCTCTTTAAAAGAGTTAAAGCAGTTCGGTTCTCTGCTCTGCCTGATGTGCGTGTGTCTGTGTGTGTGTGTGTGCGTGTGTATGTATGCATGTGTGTATGTATGCGTGTGTGTGTGTGTGTGTCTGAATGTCTGTTTGTGTGCATGTGTGTGTGTGTGTCTGTGTGTGTGTGTGTGTGTATGCGTGTGTGTGTGTGTGTATGTATGCATGTGTGTATGTATGCATGTGTGTGTGTGTGTGTGTGTTGCAGGGCTGGTCCTGCTGTAAGAGACGCACCACGGATTTCTCAGACTTCCTCAGCATCTCAGTGAGTGCAGACCTACTCAGTTCACCTCCACAGCTCTGAAGGCCTTCACACCCAGCGGGGGTCATTATAACATCACTGAATAATTTCAGCACATGACCCCCCTGTTTTGTGGTTTAGCTCCAGATGTCTGTAGTTAGGGACGCTGAACAGGCTTTACCGGCTGTTGTTCTGGGCGTGTCCTCTGTCTGATGTGAGTGTGTTGTGCTCAGGGCTGCACTAAAGGCCGCCACAGTAACGAGAGACCTCCTGAACCGGTGAAGCCGGAGGTGAAGTCTTCAGGAGAGAAGAAGGAGCTGGAGGACCTGAAGCCCCGGTTTGATGAGTACATCATTCAGGCTCCGAAACCGCTGGAGTTCATCCAGAGACCCAGGTACAGACAGACCGGTCTGCAGACATTCATACCCACGTCTGTGTGTAAAGTCTTTCCTGAGTCCTTCGTAACTGTAGTTAGTCTCAAACTGTTCTTTCACTAAATTTGGTCTTGTCTGTTCAGATTCAGTCGTTTAGTCCAGTTTACACAAGATTACACTCAGAGTTGGGTTAAATCAAACATGTCTGATAAACTCTGACTGGTCTGAAACACGATCAGAAGGAAGTAAATCTGACTTTGTTACTCTGCGCCGCTCACACACGACTCTCTATCCAACTGTTGACTCTGACTGACCCAAAAATCTGAAGACTAGAGCCGACCAGCTCAGACTCAGACTGAGAATCAGGGCCAAAATCAGGGTGAAAGTCAAGTAATGTAATCCCAGCTTAATAGAGATCAGATCTGAGCAAAAAATGAGATTTGAGCGACGAGGCTTGTAATGTGAAAACAGCCAAAGATGGTGGATAAAGGTCAAACCTGCCTCTCTGCTTTCATATTCACCAACTGTAACTCATCTACGGTTCAGACTGAGGTACAGACTTTATGGCTCACTGCACGACTGTGACTCTGGTAGCAGCGCAACGACTGGATGGACAGTACAAACTGAGGCAAAATGCCAATTTACAACACCTGAAAAGGGAACTGAATGTGCTAAGACCCACTAAACTCTAATGCTGTTCACATTCACCACATTAAGGAATGATCTGGTTCTGTAGATGAATGCTGGTGCATGGTGAGGTCATCAAAATCAAAATACCTTTACATGTTTATTGTTGGAAGATTATTGGAAAACTGCGGTTTAGTTTTATAAATGATCTGATAAATCGTTTCAGTGCAGACGAGCCGTTGGTGGAGCTGCAGCAGAAGGTCTCTCCCTCCCTGAGACAGGCTCTCGAGAAACTCAGACTCGCAGAGACCAATCAGAGCACAGAGAAAGGTAAGGCTCCGCCCACAACATTTAGAGTCAGCTATTCATTCAGCCTAATGAGAAACTGTAGAACAGACTCGGTTTATATCACAATACCTACATTTAGAGTCAGTTATTCATTGAACCTAGTGAGAAACTGTAGAACAGACTCGGTTTATATCACAATACCTACATTTAGAGTCAGTTATTCATTGAACCTAATGAGAAACTGTAGAACAGACTCGGTTTATATCACAATACCTACATTTAGAGTCAGTTATTCATTCAGCCTAATGAGAAACTGTAGAACAGACTCGGTTTATATCACAATACCTACATTTAGAGTCGGTTATTCATTCAACCTAATGAGAAACTGTAGAACAGACTCAGTTTATATCACAATACCTACATTTAGAGTCAGTTATTCATTCAGCCTAATGAGAAACTGTAGAACAGACTCAGTTTATATCACAATACCTACATTTAGAGTCAGTTATTCGTTCAGTCTGGTGTTTGTTTGGGTATTTATGGTACCGTGTGTCATTCTGATGGTGTGTTTTTCAGAGGAGGGGGTGAACGAGGTGAAGATCGGGACGGCGTGTAAGAACGGAGGCTGTTCTAAGGTGCGCTGCGCTTTGTGTTCTCCTGCTCTGGAGCTGTTGTGTCGTGTTCTCTAGTCTGTGTTCTGTTCTCAGTGAAGAGAGTTTGTGTTTCAGACGTTCTCTGGGCCGAAGAGCGATGAGGAGCTGTGTTCGTATCATCCAGGAGGCCCCGTCTTTCATGAAGGGTGAGGACAAATACACACTCAGTGCACAGACAAGTTGACTAACTGACGCTTTAATCTTAATGTCGACAAGTCACTGATCACGTCATGATGAATAGTGATGGGCCGATCCACATTTCCTCAGTTCCGATCCGATTCTGGTACACAGCTGCCAATACCGACACAGATTCCGAAACCAGAGCTCTTACTTTAATTTACTCACTTTAATATTATCATTATTATTGCTGGTATTGGTATTAAAGTTACATCCTGAGGCTGAAAAAGACCAAACAGCACTTCTACATGTGACTGTGCCGCTAATTGTGATGACACTTGATTGTACACACTTAAAAAGATGGTTCTTCAAGGGTTCTTTAGTAAAAAAAAATGGCTCTATATAGAACCAGGAACACTCAGAAAACCCTTTGCATGATTAAATGGTTCTTTGCATCTTGAAAAGATTCTTCAGATTGATGGAGAATGTGCTGTAGATAGTTTTATATTCTTATAGCACCAAAAATGGTTCTTCTATTATGTTATAGGCTCGACATCATAACATAGAGGAACCCATTTAGGTGCCCATGTGCTGTAGATGGTTTTTACCCATTAAGAGTAAAAACCATCTACAGCACATTCTCCATCAATCTGAAGAATCTTTCAATCATGCAAAGAGTTTTTTATGTATTCATGGTTCTATACAGAGCTTTTTTCTGTACTAAAGAACCCTTGAAGAACGATCTTTTTAAGAGTGTACAGTTTGTGTATAGCTGTATCTGAAATGTATTTTCTGGATGGAGATTATTCCAACAGGCTGAGAAATCTGACCTTTTCCACTACAGATAGCGGCTGGTCATCGAGTATAATGACGTTCAGCAACTTCTCTGTGATCCTTTAGCCTGTGGGTTCCTCTGCTGGACGTTTATCGGGTTTCTGGAGAACGTCAGCGAGAGGCTCTGTCGGGTGGCGTCCTCCTGTCTGTTAGCATGAACTCCTGGTGCTTTGTCCCGTGAAATCTCTGCAGGTGCCTAAACTGGTTGTATGTACGACACAGCTGTACTTCCTCCCCTCGGCGCGCTGGCCTTATACACAAGTATCTTGCTTTTCGACGTTTCCAGACTAAAATGTCTCCAAACATGTCCAAATGACATTTTAGTCAAAAGCTGATGTCATTTACTCACTCAGTTACAGACTAAAGTTGCCGCGGGTTCATGGTAAGATGTGAAATGGAATCTGGATTGGTGACACATCTGTTATGTTACGTTACGGCGGGTTCATGGTCCAGCACGAGCTGTGGACTGGAAGCTGGAACAGTAGCTGGATTGGCCCTGTCCATCCGATATCCGATGAGTGAATGATGTCAATATCAGACTAAATACCGATATAGGATCGGATTGGACTCCCATTACACACCGAATGCGATTTATTCAGACAACAGTAAATTAATTAAAGTGTATGTATAACTGAAATTTTCTCCGAACTCGTTCCGACTCCTGTGTACCATTACAGCCCCAGTTCGAGAACCCTCTGTTCCTCAGAGCTGTAAAGTAACTATGCTCTCTCTCTCTCTCTCTCTCTCTCTCTCTCTCTCTCTCTCTCTCTCTCTCTCTCTCTCAGGATGAAGTACTGGAGCTGCTGTCGGAGGAAAACGTCCGACTTTAACTCTTTTCTGTCTCAGGAGGGATGCAGTAAAGGAACCCATGTGTGGAAGAACGCAGAGGTGAGAGAACACACAGAACCCCTCATTAAACTGTTAAACACCAGGAGTATTAATCAGTTATTAATCTTACACTGAACTTTGTGTTATTCAGTAATCATTAGGAATTTGTAGCTACTATGAATTATTTACTAACGACTATCAATCATGAGTTTGTTTGGTGTATATTAGAGTGATACTAATGTAATACCACACCAGTTTTTTGATGATACACAGTATTTATTTTGATATAATTAATAATATTTCTTTCACAGACAAAAACGAGCAATGTTTAAAAAACACAATAAAATACTATGAATAAAGTTATTTATATCTAACATTTCACTCTGAACTGCACTAAATCCAGTTAAAGTGATTTCTGTCTTAAGATTCTTAAAGCTGTGATCAACTTGGTGGGATTTTAATTTTTTTCTCTATTTAATCATGGATTTAGAAATTTCTGAATGTAAGTTAGTCGGTTTAATTATGATCCCTAGTCAGAAATCTAGTTATAGAAAATGAGTTTGTTACTACTGTAGGAAACAAGATTATTTTAGTTATGGATATTTGAGTTTGTTTTTGAAACTGCATGCATTTTATCATATTATGTTAGTTTTTATTTGTTTTTCTGAATTCTGCAGGTTTGTTAGTCATAGTGAAGTCTTAAACAGGACGGATTGTGCTCTGTTTGTGATCAGTCACCCAGTTGGAAAGTGTTTATGTACTGACGATATTCACGATATTCTCAGAAAAGCTTATTAATGACACATTGTGATTATTATTATTATTATTATTATTATTATTATTATTTATTATTATTGTGATAAATTATAAACACCTGATAAATACCTTGGACTTGTGACCTCATTCAGTGTTTGTATTTTCAGAGCTCTGTTAGATGTTTACAGCACCGTCTGCGCAGCACTAACACAGCTACCCCGATATAACTGACCTCACTCACTGTGAAGTTATACATGTGCTGGTACTTTGTGTTTTTATCTGTTGTTTTGCCCTATTTTGCCATGTATGTCCTTGTCTACACATACGTTATGTATGCACTGATGCCCTTCCACTGTCCACGGTGAAGCTGCAGCCCTTTTTCATTTACATATCACTGCTGTCACGAAACCTCTTATCTCCAAAAAGGGAACTTTACAGGAGAAGGAAAAACATTCTTAACTTTTAATGGAAGTAAATGGAGAAAATGAAGTGATTTTGGACCGTTACTATTGGTCTGTTCATCATCACATTTTAACAGAACATAGAAGACAACTGCCTTTTTCAGATGATGTTAAAAAATGAAAAACAACAAAAAAGGAGATACGAGATTTTGGATTTTCTCTTGACAGCAGTGATATGTACCAGCACACTGTGTTAATGACAGTAAATTAAACTAAAACAATGTCATGGTGTTTATATACGTTTTTCTTTATTGGTTTGTTTCTTTATTTGTTTGTCTTTGTTTATTTGCTGGTTTATGTTTGTTTCTCTGCAGGGAAAGAAGGTGGTGCCGTGTCGGTTTGATTGGCATCAGACCGGCGGTCAGGTGACCGTCTCCATCTACGCCAAAAACTCCAACCCTGAGCTGTGTTCTGTACGGGCCAACAGCACCACGGTCAGTGTGGGACCTTCACACCTGTGTGTCTCTGTGTGTGCGCGCACGTGTGTGTGTGTGTGTTTGTGTAGCGGAACCTGAAACATACACTTACAACATTATCTTCAGACCACAACAGATCAAACTGCGCCCACAAACGTGTTTTTCATAGCTACTCTTGTGATGAAGGTAGTAGTTGGTGATATAGCAGTTATATTTCTTCTCAAGGTGTTATTTTGTCATTACTGTTATGCTGACAGGTCAGAACTCGCTGATTCACCTCTCATGTAGTGGCTGCAGTCAGTTAGTCCAGTTTATGGTCAAAGGACCAACATCAGACTGTGATGAGTTAATGAGTTAACAGGGAAAGCCGCTGTGGGCTTTACACTCGCCTTCATCTCGTTAGGGTTAGAGACACACACTGACATCTGACTGTATATTGATCAGTTCTGTTTTTACTGTTTCACCCAATAAAAATACTTTAGATTCACTTCAGCTGTTAAATATGGTTTTCATTAAAAGTGAAGGGATGTCCAGAATAATAAGCCACTGTTAATCTACAAAACAGTTTTAAATAAGCATCCAGAATGATTTTATTTGAGAAATATATACATAAATACACTATACGGTGATGTATACTGAAACCGTCAGTTTGACTGGAAGGTTGATTTGTGGGCGGAGCCTGAATAGAATAGTTTATTTTTTTTATTTTTGAAGAAATTTGAGAGGCCACACCTCAATGGTCTCTAAACACTCCTCCCTCAGCCCGAACAGACGTAGCGACAGTAACTAAGGGAGGCAGGACTTGTTGGACCTCTGCGAATGGTCAGTTACGCAGCTGGATACGTTTCTCTGACGCCTCCTAAAACAAAGAAACGTTGTGATTTCTGGTTCTTGCGCTGCTCTGTTAAGTTCTGCATGTTCTCCTGACGTGATTGACCGGTGTGTCGTTCTCCTCGGCAGGTCTGTATCAGTGTGATCTTCGAAGGAGAGAAGGAGTTTGAGCAGAAGATCATTCTGTGGGGGGTGAGTTCACACCGAAAACTGCACACTGCAGCTTAAATTTACCATATACGGTTTATTTATGATGTAGCTTATTAACTAAACATTCTGCGATTACTAAACTGTACCACCAGGTGGCGCTTCAGTGTAAAATGACTTTTAAATTTCTTCTCCCTTTAGAAGAAATTTAAAAGTCATTGTTGTTTTTGTGTAGCACTGTTTATATCTCTGCATAATTACATCATTAATTAAATGGTTATTTTCTGTCTGGATGTGTTTTTGTGTTTGTTTTGATATAAAAAAATGACAAACAGTAAAAATGTAGACTAAATGCAATAATAATGTCTCATCAAATTCAAATCCTTATAAAATATCTCTTTCTACTGACACACAGTAAAGTAGTACGAACTGAAAGTTATACTCTGTTACTGATTAAAGATTCTGCTGGTGTAATTACAGAGCCCTACCACTAGATGGTACTTAAGAGTAAAACAGCACATTATATGTACAGTTGCTGTAGATTTCATGTGTCAAAACTCTATTTGGCCTGCGAAATTATTTTAATTTTTTATTATTATTAGTCTGTTTCACTCTGAGCTGCACTACAGTTCCCAGCATGCACTGCAGCATGTGCATTCTAACCCCCTTTCTCCAACAATGATCTACAGGTCAGCGGATACACAAAACAGAAAGATGCCTGCTGTTTACTTCAAGCGAATAAGCAGTTTTTAAAAATCTCCTGGGACATATAAAGAGGTTTAAGAGTATCTGTAGCTTATTTTGGCTATTGTTTTATATAAAACACTATTTTTAATTAAAATTATTTTTTGAATAGTTCAAGCATTCAGTGCCTATTTTGCTGATGCAGTTTTGGCATATTTTAAATAAATAATGGCCAGTTGGGGTCATGACAAAATGTTAAAGAAAGAGCTGACCCCTCGGTTTTGTAGAGATTTTTTATTACGGACCTTTCAGTGTTTGAGTTTGACTGTAGATGGAGAAGAACCTTCAGAGTAAATAAAGACGAAGGGACGCTCGTTTCTGAGCTGCTGTTTGTGTTTCTGTCTTCCAGGTGATCGACGTCAGTAAGAGCATCGTCAACATGATGGCCTCCAAAATCGAAATCGCCCTGAAGAAGGCGGAGCCTATGTCCTGGGCTCGGCTGGACCTGCCCCCTCCTCAGCCCCCGTCCACCAATGAGACGAAAGAGAAGCAGGCCGGAGAGAAAGAGTCTGTATGACACAAACTCAGAGAGCCGAGCGCCGTTACTCTCAGTGACCCAGCAGGTTCTCTGATCTGAACTGACCACACGTCTCAATCTCAGTCTCATACATCCTCACTCCGTCCTCCACCTTCACGTTCTCTCAGTCTGTCTGAGCTCCAGATGCAGACCTGAACAGCCTGAACACAGCCGATAATCACCTCAGCGGCTTTATCGGGTTTTGAACCCACAACCTCCTCATAACAGCCTTACGCTGCATTTATGCTGCTCCAGCGTGCCGAACGGACGTGCGCTTCTTCCCTGTTCAGTTGGCTGAGAGATTTCCCTATGAAATCTATTTGAAAAGTACACTTGCTGAGTTGATTTATGTAATTAATGCTTCTGTTTCCTTAATAATCAGAAAGCCAAGAAAATACGCATCTTTAAGCTAATATTTTCCAAAACGTTAATATATTAAATTGGAAAGATCAGGATTTAGGTCATTGATTACCACTGGATTATCATCCAACTGAGATTTAAAATTTAGGACGTAAACAGTTGTTTAAATGCAGTAGATGTCGCCGCTGGTCCTCGCCGCGCAGGAACATTTGAAAAGTGGAACTGATGTTTCACACCTTGAGCTGCAGACACGAATCACGCAAACGCCAGCTGCCTCCTGATTGGTTAGATGCATTACATTGGCCGGATTCATTTACATAAAGTTCAGCTTTGCTCAACTTTTCGACGCGCTGGACGCATCATGGACCGCGCAGCCTGTCTGAGGAAACCGCCGCTTCCCTTTGAAATTGAATGGGATATCCCATTCAGTTTCAAAGGGCTCTGACTTTTTGGTTCTTTACTGTGTAAGAACTTTGTGTTGTGCTGTTCTCCACAGCTGTGCAGTGCTGTACAGAGCACACAGGGTTCCTGTCTTCATTCCTGCCTTCGTTTGTTTTTTTTGTGTGTATAACGACCTGCATGTGTGATGATCTTGTGTCTGAGCGTCTCAGCACAACTGGAGCCTTACTGGGCCCCCCAGCCTGGTTAACCCGGCCACCCGCTGTGCTCTCAGTGCTCAGTGAAGGCTGGACTGTAATCAGAGTTACTGTAGAACTGAATAAACACTGCAAGATACTGAAGTGTGAGCTGCTCCTGTCGTCTGTTTCTGTGTTCTTCACTGCAGAGAAACACACTTTGGTTCTGTTTTAACCCTCTAACAGAGCATCTAGACCCATTAATGCAGTGGGTACCAGTCCTCCGACCAGTGGACACCGACGACGTCCGCGAGAGAGAGACAGAGAGCTCGGTGCTCCGCCTCCCCGTCACCCCCTGCTCCACAGCTTGGCTGCTGGGATTGAACAGGAGGCGTAGTCTAGCAGCCTCGCTGCAGAACAGGCGGTGGAGTTCCGGATTCGTGACACAGCTGACGTCCATTGGTGTGCAAGGCTCCGGCACCAACAATGGCCATGAGAGGGGCAGGAAGGCGGTGCCCGTTGGTCAGACGACTAGTACACAGTGATTTAATTCTTCCTGAATGTCTAAAACTCTTCACAAACCTTAAAAACGCCCCACAACGTTCTCTAAAGCAGGGTTCTCTAAAGCAGCGTTCTCTAAAGCAGCATTCTCTAAAGCAGGGGTCTCTAAAGCAGTATTCTCTAAAGCAGCATTCTCTAAAGCAGCGTTCTCTAAAGCAGGGGTTCTCTAAAGCAGCGTCCTCTAAAGCAGGGGTCTCTAAAGCAGCGTTCTCTAGAGCAGCGTTCTCTAAAGCAGTGTCCTCTAGAGCAAAGGGCCCTAAAGCAGTGTTCTCTAAAGCAGCATTCTCTAAAGCAGGGTTCTCAATACGGTAAAACACACACATAACACACACATCCTGCACTGCAGAAACTCTGTTCTACACTCTTAAAAGAGAGGGTTCTTCAAGGGTTCTTTAGAAAATGGTTCTATATACAACCATCAACACTCAAAGAACCCTTTGCATGATTAAATGATTCTCTGCATCATGAAATGTTCTTCAGATTGATGTAGAATGTGTAGTAGATGGTTCTAATTAGCACCTTTTTGAAAAGGGTTCTGTATAGCACCAAAAACGATTCCAATATTCTTACAATTCTGATAACCCCTTTTTGGTACTATAAAGAACTCGTTCATGTATATAAAAGGGTGTACATACGGTTCTAATGAAGTTACATATTTGTGTTTGTTCTCTGTGTAAATTAGTTCTGCAGGGAACAGATTTTAATGTACAACCACTGTTTATTTACTGAATGCAGCAAAAACATAAGTGCAAAAGTGACAGCGCTTTTATTTTTTATTATATTTTGTGTTAAATTGTGCAAATAAATGTAAATTGTGCAGAATTAAAGTCATATTTACGTGAGTTCTTTACAGGAACATGGAAAACGTTAATGTGTGACCAGATAAGGTTTCAGACTGAATTTATTTTGTCCAAGTGGAAAACAGGAAACATCTCAAGGCAATAAATGTGCAGACATTAAGTCAGTGTTTGAAACCCCCCCTGGTGTTCGGGCGTCCCGTGTTGGCGGGCTGCTGGCTCTCTCACTATAGCGGCGCTGAATGAATGTTTGGTTTAGCAATTCTTCTTCTTTAAATGATGTTTTCTAGTTTGGGAATGTGGTCTTCACACATTATCCCTCTGGGTTCTGAGCTCGATTTATTCATCTCTTCTTAAACTCACCTTTAAAGGCTCTTCATATAACATGATCCTCATATGTTTCATATCAAAATGCTCTGTTATTTGAACTTGAATTTGAATTTGAATTTAGACGGTTTGCAGATTTACAGACAATCATAACACCAGCAAAACTTTGCCAAATGTTTCAGTAGTGACTGTTTCAGTAGTGATTCTTTCAGGTGTGACTTTCGGTAGTGACTGTATCAGTAGTGACTGTTTCAGGAGTGACTGTTTCAGTAGTGACTGTTTCAGGAGTGACTTTCGGTAGTGACTGTTTCAGTAGTGAAAACAAAGCCAGTACATGACCAGCAAACACAGCTTTGAACAGCTGTTCACACAGAAAGTCATCATATTTTACATTAAAACACTAAAAAGTTCAGAAATTGTGTTTCAGACCTTAGCCCCGCCCATTTAGCCTACAACAGCTTAGCTCCACCTATTCACACTGACCTCGGCCTGAACTGGTTTCTGAATGAGGCACAATACAGTACAACCAATCAGAACAGAGCTCATTTACATATATCAGTCTTAAAGGCACAGTAACAGAAACAGCCTGTTTAACTGAGGGGCTGAAAATGATCATGTAGGAATGAATTATGACTGATTTTGATACATAAAACCTCTCAGACATTATAAATGGAGCTCAGAGGGACAAACAGAACAAAGCCCAGTTAAGTGTTGGTACCGGCCCGTTAAATCGGGCAGTTCTCAGCTCGACTGTCCGGTTAACATTCAGATCAGTGTTGATGAGTTTATGCAGGCAGCTTCAGGTCAGTCTGATCTGATGAAAAGGTCAGAGGTCATGGGGGGCTGACCTCATGCGACCGGGTGGAGTGTGTTGGCGGCGGAGTTGACGGTAACCGCAGCGATGCTGATCTGCCGTCTGACCTCGTCCCAGGCTCTGTCGGGGTCGGCAGCGTTCTCGATATCAAACAGAGCATCATAAACGCCCGGAAATGACTCACCCGCATATTTATTATGACTGCTGGGAGCAAAGACCACATGCCTGAAAACAGACAGACACACAGAGACAGACAGACACAGACAGGCAGACAAACAGACAGAAATAATCAGTTTACTGCTTCAGACAGATGGACAGACAGACAGATCACCTCTATACAGGTGTTTACCTAGAGGCAGGTGTTCACTTGTATACAGGTGTTTACCTAGAGGCAGGTGTTCACTCATATACAATTGTTTACCTAGAGGCAGGTGTTCACTTGTATACAGGTGTTTACCTAGAGGCAGGTGTTCACCTGTATACAGGTGTTTACTTAGAGGTAGGTGTTTACCTGTAGAAAGGTCGGCCTGGCAGCCCCAGTGGGTCGATGAAAGCGCGCTCCAAATACATCAGCTGATCGTTCACCATCCGAACAGCCAGGACACTGAGAGGGAGATACAGAGAGAGAGAGAGAGAGAGAGAGGAGTAGAGAAAGAGAGACAAGGAGAGAGACACAGAGACAAAGGCAGAGAGAGAGGAGTAGAGAGAGACACAGATGAAGACAGAGATAGAAACAGAAAGTGAGGAGTAGTGAGAGAGAGAGACAGAGAGAGACACCAACAGAGAGAGCGAATGAGACAGTTTAATGATGGAATGTGACTGATTAGTTTGTGCATTTATGTAATTATGTTCTACAATGGCTGGGTGGATAGAGTCTGTAGGGTGGAGTCTATGTGGTTGGGGTCTGTGTGGGCGGAGTTATGTGGGCAGGACATGTGTGGGCGGGATCTGTGTGACTTCATACTCTTTTGTGTCCAGTTTGTTCAGCCTTTGGTGAAAATCTGCTGCTGCTTGTGTAAAATTGTCCACAGCTGAAAAAAGAGCTTCTGAAAAACACAGGGAACAAATTACATCATGACTCAACACTGAACCCAACACTGAACCCAACACTGAACCCAACACTGAACTCCACACTGAACCCAACACTGAACTCCACACTGAACTCCACACTGAACCCAACACTGAACTCCACACTGAACCCGACACTGAACCCGACACTGAAACCGACACTGAACTCCACACTGAACTGACACTAACCCCAACACTGAACTGCAAACTGAACTGCACACTGAACCCGACACTGAACCCGACACTGAACTCCACACTGAACCCCACACTGAACCCGACACTGAACTCCACACTGAACCCGACACTGAACCCGACACTGAACTCCACACTGAACTCCACACTGAACTCCACACTGAACTCCACACTGAACCCGACACTGAACTCCACACTGAACCCAACACTGAACTCCACACTGGACCCGACACTGAACCCTACACCAAACTCAGCACTGAACTCCACAATGAACTCCACACTGAACCCGACACTGAACTCCACACTGAACCCGACACTGAACTCCACACTGAACCCAACACTGAACCCAACACTGAATCCGACACTGAACCCAACACTGAACTCCACACTGAACCCGACACTGGACCCTACACTGAACCCGACACTGAACTCCAGACTGAACCCAACACTGGACCCGACACTGAACCCTACACCAAACTCAGCACTGTGAAGTTCTAGAAATACAGTGGGCTTATAGTGAGTTATACTCTTAAAAAGATGGTTCTTCAAGGGTTCTTTAGTAAAGACAGTGGTTATATATAGAACCATGAACACTCAAAGGACCAGAGGCATTTTGAAATGGTTCTTTACATTATGAAGTATCAGAGTCTCTTAAAGGATGTGGTGCATTTTAGTTTTAATTTAGGTAAAAATCTGGTGAGCACCAGATACGGATGTGGTTTATTCATTTATTTTTTGAGAGTATCTGGTGCTCACCTGTAAAAGACCCCACATCCTTTCAGAGGCTCTGTAAAATGGTCAAAATAAATAATTTCTCCATTAAGTTCCAATAATAGTTAATAGTTTTTTTCTTTTACTGTTATCTTTTTGGAGATACAAGGTTTTGTTCCAACAGTGACAACATGCTGATATCAGTGTAGAGTCTTATTTCTTCTAAATACTGTTTAATTGAATGTGTTCATTAACTCTAATAGATGTTTGAATATTAAAATGAGTTATATTTTAGCAGTTCTACTGTACGTGAGTGCTGTGAGTTACCGAATGTGATGCCGTAACGCTGTATGGCCTCCGGGTGTTTCAACGCGAGCTGCTGGATGGTGTTGGCATACTGGGTGAGCGAGCGGGCGTATTCCTTACAGTCTAGTGGGATGATGAGGGCATCGGCCAGTCGGAAAACTAGCCCCGCCCGCACCCGGCCCACTGCCTCCAGCCGCCGAAACGAGGGGTCATAAAAACGCTCCACAAGTTCGAACGTCTCGTACACACTGTGGTACACCGGGTAGCTGCTGTAACGCTCTGTCTTCTGGAACACGACAACAGCACAGCGTTAAAGCAGCAGTTATTCCATTAGCTATCACGCTAATGTAGCATGCACCCCACCAAATAGCATGGTGCTAACTGCCTGCTAAGTCACAAACTCTACATGAAACACATGGGCTACAGTCTCTAACGTTCACACTGTCACTCACCCTGTTTTTGGTGTATCTGGCTCTGCCGGACGTGATTCCCAGTCGGATAAAATACGCTTCAAAATCACTTCCAGAGCCCAGTTTACTGATCCTACACGGAAACACACAACAAAAACACCATCACATCATTTAACAGGCAAATCATTAGCCCCGCCCACTCACTGTACAACACGATAGCCCCGCCCATTCAGTCTACAGCAGTTTAGCTCCACCCATTCAGCCTACAGTAGTTAAACCCCACCATTCAGCTACAGCAGTTTAGCTCCACCCATTCAGCTACAGCAGTTTAGCCCCACCATTCAGCTACAGCAGTTTAGCTCCACCATTCAGTCTACAGCAGTTTAGCTCCACCATTATATCAACAGCAGTTTAGCTCCACCATTCAGCTACAGCAGTTTAGCTCCACCATTCAGCTACAGCAGTTTAGCCCCACCATTCAGCTACAGCAGTTTAGCCCCACCATTCAGCTACAGCAGTTTAGCTCCACCATTCAGCTACAGCAGTTTAGCCCCACCATTCAGTCTACAGCAGTTTAGCTCCACCATTCAGCCTACAGCAGTTTAGCCCCACCATTCAGTCTACAGCAGTTTAGCTCCACCATTCAGTCTACAGCAGTTTAGCTCCACCATTCAGCCTACAGCAGTTTAGCTCCACCATTCAGTCTACAGCAGTTTAGCTCCACCATTCAGCTACAGCAGTTTAGCTCCACCATTCAGTCTACAGTAGTTTAGCTCCACCATTCAGCTACAGCAGTTTAGCTCCACCATTCAACCTACAGCAGTTTAGCTCCCACCATTCAGCTACAGCAGTTTAGCTCCACCCATTCAGTCTACAGTAGTTTAGCCCCACCTTTCAGCTACAGCAGTTTAGCTCCACCATTCAACCTACAGCAGTTTAGCTCCACCCATTCAGTCTACAGCAGTTTAGCTCCACCATTCAACCTACAGCAGTTTAGCTCCACCCATTCAGTCTACAGCAGTTTAGCTCCACCATTCAACCTACAGCAGTTTAGCTCCACCCATTCAGTCTACAGCAGTTTAGCTCCACCATTCAGTCTACAGCAGCTCCAGGCTTCCTCTAATCCTCCTCTCTGGTATGCTGAAGCTCTCTTTTACCCATAATGCTGCTCTCTTACCGTGGAGCGTCCCGGTTGTTAGTCCAGTTGTCCCGTTTGTGCCAGCTCTCATACAGACTGACCCTCCCTTCACCTTCCTCCGGACTCATCACCTATAAACACGTTATTACCTGCTATTAACTGTTTATACCACATCTGTAACAGAATAAAGCATGACTCCCAAAAGTTATTCAGTTATTACACAGTTACTCAGGTACTAAGCAGTTACTAGTCTAGGACTACATAGTAGTACTAGTAGTAGGACTAAATCAAGCCAATAACTGTTAATTAACTGTTAATTAACCATCCTAATGGTCTAAATGGTTACTAGATAATTACAAGATGAAACCATTGTAAAGGGAGACAATAACTAATTAGGTACTTAGGTAATTGCAGAGTTAATTAATGAGCTCATTTCATAGTGAGGGTTGTGCACAGGATTATGATGTATAATACACAAATAAAGGTGTTCTAGAAAGCGATTAATTGATTGTAGTTATGGTTTAATAAAGTGATAATAAACAGACAGTGAAATTATCAGCTCTTGTTAAGGTTTGATGATATAATTAGCAGATCACTGTAATGCCTGCTCTGCTGTTAGTTACACTGATTTTATACCAAACCTGTCCTTTAATACACTCACACACCTCAGCCTCCCACACTGATATACACATTGTACGCTTCTGAATAGTGACTGTTGACCTTACCAGTTTAGTGATGTCATACACCAGGGTGTGGAGCGAGGGGGTGCAGTCCACCCTCAGTGTGTACATACCTGCACACAGAGACAGTCAGGAAACGTAGAGAACCTTATAGACCTACTGAGTTCTTTATGAACACCTGACAGAACCGTGATCTGATTTCAGGTTCTCGCTGCTCAGGTGGGAACACATTTTGCCAAAGTTCTCCTTTTGCAGTGTAAACTGGGTCATCCTAATCTTGGGCCACACCCACATTTGTCCTGCCCACACAACTTAACTAAACTGTGTGTGGACAGTCTGTGTTTGAGTCGGAGAAACGTAGCGAGAAAGCTAACCACTATGTAAAAACTAAACACCAAACGAAAGATAACCTCCAAGCAAAAGCAGTTGCTACTGTATAACAGGTAGTTGCTAAGATATTGCTAGGCAGTTGCTATGGTATCCCAAGTGGTTGCTACGGGGCTGCTATGGTATCCCAGGTGGTTGCTAAGGTGTTGCTAGGTGGTTGCTGTGTTATATCAGGTGGATGTTAAGGTGTTGCTAGGTGGTTGCTATAGTATCCTAGGTGTTTGCTAAGGTGTTGCTAGGTGGATGCTAAGGTATTCCAGGTGGTTGTGAAAGTGTTGCTTGGCATTTACTATGGTGTCCCAAGAGGTTGCTAAGGTGTTGCTAAGCAATAACTATGGTGTCCCAGGTGGCTGCTAAAGTGTGGCTAGACAGTTGCTATGGTGTCCCAGGTAGTTTGCCATGGTATTGCTATGTGGTTGCTGTGGTATGCAAGGTATCTCAGGTGGTCACTAAGGTGTTGGTAGGCCATTGCTATGGTGTCCCAGGTAGTTGATAGGGTATTGCTGAGTGATTGCTGTAGTATCTTAGGTGGTCATTAAGCTGTTGCTAGGTGGTTGCTAAGGTATGTTTGTGTATGTTTGTGTGTAGATTGTGTGTGTTTGGTGTGTAGAGTGTGTGTGGTGTGTGTAATGTGTGTGTGTGTAGAGTGTGTGTGTGTGTGTAGAGTGTGTGTGTGTGTGTAATGTGTGTGTATGTGGTGTGTGTAGAGTGTGTGTGTGTAGTGTGTGTGTGTGTGATGTGTGTGGTGTGTGTAGAGTGTGTGTGTGTGTAGAATGTGTGTGGTGTATGTAGTGTGTGTGTGGTGTGTGTAGAGTGTGTGTGGTGTGTGTGGTGTGTGTAATGTGTGTAGAGTGTGTGGTGTGTGTAATGTGTGTGTATGTAGAGTGTGTGTGTGTGTGGTGTGTGTAAGTGTGTGTGTGTGGTGTGTGTAGTGTGTGTGGTGTGTGTAATGTGTGTGTATGTGTGTGTCTGTGTGTGTGGTGTGTGTGTGTGTGTGTGTGTGTGTGTGATCATGATGTCAGAACAGTGTTTAATCCCGTGTCTGCAGTGTTTCTGACTCTGTAATAAGGTTAGAGACATTAGGCTCATGGAGTGTATATACAGCGTGAAAAAGTTTCAGCCCCTTGAGCTCCTGTCTATGGAAGGAATTTCGCCTTTGAACGATCGTTTAGAAAAGCACCAGCAGCCTAATCAAGTATAGATCCTATGATCCTGTAAAGTTTCGATGTTAGGGTTGGGGTTGCCTCAAAAACTGCAGGATGAGAAACTGAAGGAGTGAAGTAGAGAAACTGTTAAAGTGAAGGAGATCCTTCTTTAAGACTTAAGACTTCACTGGATGTTTAGCAAGAAACTCAGTTCAAGTACATAAACATTGTTAATATTTTACACTGGGTTCTCTGGGAAGTGTTTGTGTGTGTGTGTGTCTCACCCTCGATGGCTGAGTCAGCATTGATGTACGCAACGGCTCTCTCCTGTAGCATTATAGCATTCTCCTACAAACACACATACGCACACACACACACACACACACACACACACATATATTCACACTTAAATATAAATATATAACCAAAACAACACAGATGCATAGAGGTTCTTTCTCTCTCTCTCTCTCTCTTTCTCTCTCTCTCTCTATTGTACCTCTGCCCATTCTGTGGATCCCTGCAGTCCAAACTCTTCAGCATCCCAGCTGGCGAAGATCAGAGAGCGCCTCGGACGCCAACCTGACAGGAGAAACGCAGCCCTTCCTTCAAATTACATTAATGAATAATAACGAGTGCAGAACTGTAAGAGAAGCATATGAGCAGCATATTTAAATCGGTGTACGTAGAGCTATATATGTAGAGCTGTATATGTAGAACCATATATACAGAGCAATACATGCAGAGGTATTTAAGCAGTATATGTAGAGTGGAATGTATTTGTAACATGGTATATAAGCAGTACAAATAGAGTGGTATGGAGAAGTATATAAACAGTATATATAAAGTGGTATATGTAGACAGGTATAAATGCAGTATATGTCAAGCCGTATATGTAGAACGTTATTTAAAGGGGGAGGTGTAGAGTGGTATATAAGCAGTATATGTAGTGCGTCATATGTAGAGTGGTATATGTAAAGCATTATATGTAGAGCAGTTTAGAAGAAGTATATATAGAGCGGCCTTTGTATGTGTGTGTCAGTGTGTGTGTGTGTGTGTGTGTGTGTGTGAGTGTGTGTGTGTGTGTGTCAGTGTGTGTGTGTGTGGATGTGTGTATGTGAGTGTGTGTGTACCTCTCTGTTTCAGTGCTCCTGCAGCTCTGACTGTCTCATGAACTACAGCTGCTCCAGTTACCGGATCAATCCCTCCAAACACCCACGCGTCACGGTGACCCCCCAGAATCACACACCTGTCTGAACACACACACACACACATACACACTGTGAGGAAAGTGTACATTTAGCTCCTGCTCTGTGTTCAGAGGAGTGGGTGGTGTACAGGTGGAGCTTCTTCCTGATGTGAGTTGTGAGTTTTGTCGTAACTGTTTTTTGGTACCCACTGTAACTCAGAGTCTGACAAGTGTACAGGACACACACACATCAGACAAATGACTTCAGAAATTAGCTTCTTATTCAAATCTCCCGCTCCACCTTAAATGATGCAGCAATTCCATTCAGGCCTGCACAGGTGGCAGAACATAACTGCCGCTCCATTTAAGGTGGAACGGAGGATTAGAACAGAACACCGGAGAATACGAAGCCAAATTCAGCTCTGTAGACATTTAGATGTGAAATAACATTTAGCAGCATTTTTGTGTTTGAAAGCAATATTAACAGATTTATCTGTAAATTGTTCAGTTCTGTTCTGACTATTTTGCATCCTAAACATATTTCACATCACTTTTTAACTGGTTCTTAAAATGGTTCCCATTAAACAGGTTTATTTATGAATTTAAAATGTTTTTATTTTATAATACATACGGCACGAATTATGGTGAAACCATCAGAAAGTGTAATAATACGGTGATGTAATTTTTGGCTGGACACTGTTAATAAGATGTTTATAGTGTCTGATCAGCTCAGAATTACAACGTTTGTGCAGGTGAGCAGGTTTGCAAATGAGCAGGTGACAGTGGTGGGCGAAATACACAAATCATGTACTTGAGTTAAAGTAGAGATACCCAAGGTAAAATATTACTCCAGTAAAAGCAGAAGTCCCAAAAGTATCGAAAGTAAAAGTACTAAAAGATTAATGAACTTAATTCAACTTAGTTACAAGTTTAAGTTTAATAAAAAAACTTGCTTTAAGGTTCCTAAATATGTTTTCCTTTACTATATTATACTAAATTCAGAAAAAAGACATGTAGTCACAACTGCATATATGTACATATTTCTATACTGTGGTCTATTTACACAAAGTTAGGTTAGTTCCATTATTTATGTTGGAATAGACTCTCCCAAAATTTTACGCTGCTGCACTGATGTTGAACCGTGTGCTTGAACTGGGTCGGTATGACCAACAGGTCAAAACAACCTCAAAACAAAGTGCGCGCTGTGCCCTGATTGGTGCTCTTGCTTTGCGCTTCTTTCGTTTTGACATGTTACGTTTTTATAAACACATAAACCAAAAGGAACGACAGATTTCTCAAAATGTAGTGGAGTAAAAAGTAAGATATTTGACTTGGTGCTCTGTACCTGGCTCCTGAGCTCCTCTGATCCTGCCGATGACGTTGTAGATGCGGGTCACCTGGTTGTAGGTGTGGATGTTCATGCGCACTTTACTGACAGCACAAAACAAACAGAGTTTAAAACAAACCCTAAATCCTCCACCAGGTAAACGCCTTCAGCCCCTCTTACTCATGCATTATTATATTAATAGCTCATATCATTTTATCATTAACAGTTTCTTTAAAGATCATTACTGAGTTTAGAACTCAGAGTAATGTAGTAATAAGGGTGTCTTACTTTAGTATGAAGGCATCAGTGAATCCAGGCCCGATACGATAGGACACGTTCAGAGCTCCTCTCCAATCAGGAGGTGGCGAGGCTCCACCCATATTCCTACATCACAAACACAAATTCAGACCAGTTTCAGCTGAATTAGTTTCAGTTCACACAGTGTAAACAACAGTCGGCGACTCAGATGATGTAAATAAATGAATAAAAACATGAAAATTAAAATAAAACAGTTAGAAAGTTTTGATATGACAATATTCAACATAGATTTAAATATTATAAATTATAAACTATATAAACTAAGTTCACAATATTTAATATAAGCATCTGGAAACAAGAATTTATTAAATTAAAAATAATATACTGTAATTATCTAAATTATTCACAAATTTTTGTGAAGTTATCAGCTTAGAGATGTGATCACAATTTTTAAGACATTCCAGACATTAATTTTATTATAACTTTATTCTGGACATTATTATTATAATAATTATTTTTTTTCCAAATACAAAATTTATTACAACTTCTTTATGGATATTAATTTTATTAAAATTTTATTGTAGACATTAATATTACTAGAAATTCATTGCTTTAATGTATATTTAATGTTATTTTTATCAGTTTAGTCTTTCTCTGATTGACTGATAAACACTGAAAGATAACTCACTTTAGCAGATGAACGGCATCATCATAGCCAATAGGGTGCACAGGAATTTTGGGTAGCCCTGCCCCCTCCTCCAGTTTGGACCTATACGTGTACTCTACGGAAAGAAAAACAGAAATCGTTGTTGTAAGAAAACATTTCCAGGTAGAAGAAAAACATTGTTATCGTCTGTTGTTGTAAACGTTTGTGTTTCTATTGATCGATTTATCATAGATGTTCAAACACACAGAGTTAATGAGGGAGGTGATGTTTTCTCATATCAGATGTGTTATGTGTACCGTACAGTAAGTGCTGTACCTTTGGCGGGATATCCGGGGGTCAGTGGGTCTCCTGCTCCGTTCAGGTTTAGGACGTTTCCTCGTTGAGCGCCCCCTCCTGGCAGGTTCCATCCAGCAGGGTAGGGTTCTACACCCTGAGCACAGTAATCTGCCGGGTCTGAATACAGTATGATGCCTTTAGCCCCCGCTAACACTGCGTTCTTCACCTGAAACACACACAGAGTTTCTGTATCAGCGGTTTATAAATTAGCTCACACACTGAACTCAGGTTTAACCTCTGATTAGCTTAGCTTCATCTCGCTGAGTTTTAAGTTTCTCACCTTGTTTCCTCTGAATATCTTGCCATATCTGGCGATGACGATTTTTCCAGTGCAGTTTATTCCCATTTCCCTCTCCAGCTTGAAGAAATCCTCAGTCCTGCCGTAATTTACATACACCAGGTCTCCCTGAGAACAGCAAGCATAGAACAGTGCCCCTTAGGGGTCAACACTCTGATTCACAGCTTACAAAGTTTAATTAATCAATTCATTTATAAAGTACTAAATTAATCAATTGAAATAAAACAATGAATCTTTTTTTTCAAAAGTGTAGAGTCTTTTCTTATTGAAAATAAATGTAATATTTTAAATGTTTAATATCACTCTTCAGATATTAAAATTGTACAAATTATTTTATGAGTTTACAATGAAAGAAATGAAAAGTGATCATAATGAGTGTACAGTAGTACATGGTAGTGTAACTGTATGGTAGTGTCCAGTAGTGTGTGGTAGTGTGTGGTAGTGTATGGTAGTGTACGGTAGTGCACAGTAACCTGTGGTTGACCCTGGGCCGAGAAGGCATTGTACGGAGGAACGATATCAGTCACGTGCTCGTATCCCTCAGGAACTGGCTCAGAGAGGGAGGAGTTAAACACCTGCACCAGAACATTTATTCAAAACAAATATTAATTATCACATTCTCTCAAATGGAAAAGACAAGAACATTCAGCAAGATTGTATTCAGAGTAAGTTGGGTTATTTCTGATGATCAGTCAATAATTAAATGTTTACACAGCATGAGAATCAGCATGGAGTAATATATAAACAAAATAAACAAAAACTATTTAACCCCAATAACTTTTTTTACACATTTGAACCTCAATAAATTTTCTGACTGTTCAGTAAACAACTTACCCCCCCCAATCCCCCCATACTTTAACCCAAATATAATCAATCAGCTAAAATATGTTTGGTGTCTGAAATCTACTTCTTCGGTTTCAGCATCAGAGCTACAAGGCTAACATAGCTAACAAGCTAACAGGTAATGAAAGGTGGAGCTAAACTGCTGTAGCTGAATGGTGGAGCTAAACTGCTGTAGCTGAATGGTGGAGCTAAACTGCTGTAGCTGAATGGTGGGAGCTAAACTGCTGTAAGTTGAATGGGTGGAGCTAAACTGCTGTAGCTGAATGGTGGAGCTAAACTGCTGTAGACTGAATGGTGGAGCTAAACTGCTGTAGCTGAATGGTGGAGCTAAACTGCTGTAGACTGAATGGTGGAGCTAAACTGCTGTAGCTGAATGGTGGAGCTAAACTGCTGTAAGTTGAATGGTGGAGCTAAACTGCTGTAGCTGAATGGTGGAGCTAAACTGCTGTAGCTGAATGGTGGAGCTAAACTGCTGTAGCTGAATGGTGGAGCTAAACTGCTGTAGTTGAATGGTGGAGCTAAACTGCTGTAGCTGAATGGTGAAGCTAAACTGCTGTAGGCTGAATGGTGGGGCTAAACTGCTGTAGCTGAATGGTGGGGCTAAACTGCTGTAGGCTGAATGGTGGGGCTAAACTGCTGTAGCTGAATGGTGGAGCTAAACTGCTGTAGCTGAATGGTGGAGCTAAACTGCTGTAGCTGTATGGTGGAGCTAAACTGCTGTAGCTGAATGGTGGAGCTAAACTGCTGTAGCTGAATGGTGGAGCTAAACTGCTGTAAGTTGAATGGTGGAGCTAAACTGCTGTAAGTTGAATGGTGGAGCTAAACTGCTGTAGTTGAATGGTGGAGCTAAACTGCTGTAGCTGAATGGTGGAGCTAAACTGCTGTAAGTTGAATGGGTGGAGCTAAACTGCTGTAGACTGAATGGTGGAGCTAAACTGCTGTAGCTGAATGGTGGAGCTAAACTGCTGTAAGTTGAATGGGTGGAGCTAAACTGCTGTAGACTGAATGGTGGAGCTAAACTGCTGTAGACTGAATGGTGGAGCTAAACTGCTGTAGCTGAATGGTGGAGCTAAACTGCTGTAGCTGAATGGTGGAGCTAAACTGCTGTAGCTGAATGGTGGAGCTAAACTGCTGTAAGTTGAATGGGTGGAGCTAAACTGCTGTAGACTGAATGGTGGAGCTAAACTGCTGTGGCTGAATGGTGGAGCTAAACTGCTGTAGCTGAATGGTGGAGCTAAACTGCTGTAGCTGAATGGTGGAGCTAAACTGCTGTAGCTGAATGGTGGAGCTAAACTGCTGTAGCTGAATGGTGGAGCTAAACTGCTGTAGCTGAATGGTGGAGCTAAACTGCTGTAGCTGAATGGTGAAGCTAAACTGCTGTAGGCTGAATGGTGGGGCTAAACTGCTGTAGCTGAATGGTGGGGCTAAACTGCTGTAGGCTGAATGGTGGGGCTAAACTGCTGTAGCTGAATGGT
Source organism: Colossoma macropomum (assembly GCF_904425465.1). Lineage (NCBI taxonomy): Eukaryota > Metazoa > Chordata > Actinopteri > Characiformes > Serrasalmidae > Colossoma > Colossoma macropomum. The sequence goes on along the minus strand of NW_023494786.1, from coordinate 4,665,648 downwards.
GGAGCTAAACTGCTGTAGCTGAATGGTGGAGCTAAACTGCTGTAAGTTGAATGGTGGAGCTAAACTGCTGTAGCTGAATGGTGGAGCTAAACTGCTGTAGCTGTATGGTGGAGCTAAACTGCTGTAGCCGAATGGTGGAGCTAAACTGCTGTAGCTGAATGGTGGAGCTAAACTGCTGTAAGTTGAATGGTGGAGCTAAACTGCTGTAGACTGAATGGTGGAGCTAAACTGCTGTAGTTGAATGGTGGAGCTAAACTGCTGTAGCTGAATGGTGGAGCTAAACTGCTGTAGCTGAATGGTGGGGCTAAACTGCTGTAGACTGAATGGTGGAGCTAAACTGCTGTAAGTTGAATGGTGGAGCTAAACTGCTGTAGCTGAATGGTGGGGCTAAACTGCTGTAGACTGAATGGTGGAGCTAAACTGCTGTAAGTTGAATGGTGGAGCTAAACTGCTGTAGCTGAATGGTGGGGCTAAACTGCTGTAAGTTGAATGGTGGAGCTAAACTGCTGTAAGTTGAATGGTGGAGCTAAACTGCTGTAGGCTGAATGGTGGGGCTAAACTGCTGTAGCTGAATGGTGGGGCTAAACTGCTGTAGGTTGAATGGTGGAGCTAAACTGCTGTAGCTGAATGGTGGGGCTAAACTGCTGTAGCTGAATGGTGGGGCTAAACTGCTGTAGGCTGAATGGTGGGGCTAAACTGCTGTAGGCTGAATGGTGGGGCTAAACTGCTGTAGGCTGAATGGTGGGGCTAAACTGCTGTAGGCTGAATGGTGGAGCTAAACTGCTGTAGGCTGAATGGTGGAGCTAAACTGCTGTAGGCTGAATGGGCAGGGCAGAATGTGTGAGGCTTAACTGTAAGCTGTCAGATACATGTAAATATATATATGTTTTTATGACATCAGAAAAACACTGAATTCATTAGTTTAGTTTCTGTATATATATGGACAGTCTGTACTGGGGAGTGTTTTGAACAGTGTTACACACAGCAAACTATTTATTTATAAAAATGAGGAAAATGTATTTTTCTATTACAATTTTCTGTTTATGTTAATAAAAATATAAATGACAGTTAAACTGCCACTTTCACAATGAGGTTGTGAAACTAACGCTTCAGGCAGTTCATTACATTTTCCTGTGAGCTTTCAGCTTCTCTCTTATCCTAATCTGATCAAGTCTTGTGACACTGGTATGCGGCACTGAGCGCTGAGTGAACACATTCACTGGAACTGGAAAATGTGACAGACTCAAGCCATGAAAAACACACACAGCTGCAACACTAAATCACACCAGTCTCTCAGTATCTCTCTCTCTCTCTCTCTCTCTCTCTCTGTCTCCTTACACTAGCCCTTTATCCTCACAATGGGCCTACTTACGCCCTCAGCCCACAGCTAAAGCTAACTCCAGCCATTAAAAAATAACCCTACAATCACAAAATGCTAACACCGCTAACTGGGTGTCCAGACGTCCACCTCTATAAGTTCCCTCACAGAAAGTTACTACATGAAATGGTTATGAATTCACTGCCTGATGACTGAGACACTGTTTTATGATAGTTTAGAGAACTTAAACTCCATTCCTGGTGGAGGGATACATGCAGGGCACTGTGAGGCAAAATAGTCCCCAAAGAAAACGTATTATTTCAGATTTTCCACTATTTTCATCATCAACATTCTATATAAACTCAGAAGACTCGTGTAGGTTCACTGGTGGTTTTGGATAGTAAATATAATGTCTATATTGTGTTGTAGTCATGGCGATGTCTGGTTCCTATCAGAAGTCAGGCTAGTGTGAATAAAGCAGAAGAAGCTGTTGTGTGTTCAATAAAGGCTGTTAAACACTGTAATATTAAACTAAAGCTCAGCTTAGTGTAATAAAATAACAGCAGTGTCACTGACATCACACTGACCTGCACATCTATTCACACATCATTACTGTCATTACAGTCCAGACACGGTCATTACAGTCCCCACAGCGAGCCTCAGCCTCGCCGTTTAGCGATTAAGAGTTTAAGAGTTTAAGGTTCAAGAGTTTGTGGTGTTTCAGACAGACTGACACTGAATAACACACTGTTATCTACAAACATGGACTAAAGTACAGATGGGAGATTCTACTGGAGCTCCTCTCTGCTCTGTGAGCACGTTTTACAGACGTCCTTCATCCAAAAGGACAAATCATCAAACCTGTTACTTCATTCTAATTGATAAGATAAAGTTTGTTAAAGACAGCATGGTGTTTCTTTACTATCTATGGTTTTCTGACCTGTGATTGTGACTGATCTACCGGAGAATCTGCATGTGGTATAAAACCTCATGTACATACAGACAAAAATTAAAATAAAAAAAATCATGAAACACTATCAAAATTTAATAATAATTGTAGGTAATAAGTCAGACATCAATAAAAACAAACTTGCATGGTGAAATGTTCTTCAGATTGATGGAGAATGTGTTGTATATGGTTCTATATATGACCAAAAAGGGTTGTTCTGTTGCTAGCTTGACAACAGCAGAACCCTTTTTGGTGCTGTATAGAACCATATACAACACATTATCCATTGATCTGAAGAACCATCTCACCATGCAGAGAACCATTTAATCATGCAGATGGTCATTTGAGTGCTCATTGTTCTATATAGAAACATTGTCTCTACTTAAGAACCCTTGAAGAAGCATGTTTTTAAGAAAAAACAGCTCCAGTGTTCTGGAAAATGCTGAACTCGCCTTAGTTACTGATTAATAATGTAGTAATAATGGCCAGTTAATTACCAACTGCAAGCTTGTTAAGCATTAATAAGATCATTATAATGTCCTGTTACTAGTGCTACTAACTGTTTTGTTTGTTTTGTTTTTGTTGTTTTTCTTATTTCAGTGTTCTGCTGCATGGTGTGTGCTGTGCTCCTCCTGACGCCTGTTCTCCAGATTCCACACTGGTTCCGTGCCTGTGTGAAGGTTCTAAGCTGTTAACTGTAGCGCTGGAGTGAAGAGCGAGATGCTGTGTGTGGCTCAGAGGTGACGCTCTTCAGTCCATGTTTACAGATAACAGTGTGTTACCGTGTCAGACGGCTGTTAGAGGTGTCTGGACTGGTCAGCAGTACCTCGTCTCCATGCTGGTCCACTATGGAGATATAGTTGGGTCGGGTTCTGTTTGGATATGACAGCAGGACGTCGTACCAGACCAGCTCGGCCGAGTCCAGTCCAAATGCCAGCCACTCGTCTCGAATCTGCTCAGCCAGTCGCAGGTTCTGCTGCGTGCCGGCCAGGTGGGGCAGATGCGTGAACTTCCTGTTTGAAGGAGTGAGGAAAAGAAGTTGTGAGCAATGAAGAACGCTTAAAGAGTAGCTCCACCCTAAGACCTGTTTTTCATTAATAGTTGAAATGCTCTGCTCTGTAATAATAAATATACCAGCTTTGTTTAAAATGTGAACAACATCTTTCTGTAAAAATATCATTTTTATCATGGTCAGTTCTGCCTCTGCAGCGCCCCCTCTGGTTCAACTCTGCTATAGGCGCAGATGCCGTGTCTTCGTACCAAAGCACCATGACATGTCACAGTATGCAAATCAGTCAACCAACGTCACCACCCCCTGATGATGCCCTACTCGTGCTGCACTCAGAAATATGAAAGCACAGAAGCCAAGAGTGAGGAGATAACCACACTCATGCGCTGAGCTAAACACCCCCATGACCACCTCACAAGGCTGCGGTATGCCAGCTGTCTGTACCAACTGTAACCCAATTAATCTGAGCTTAGTTTGGAATAAAGATGTTGGACTGATTAAGTGAGGATTCTTCCGAGTCACCATAAAGCTGCTCGGGTTGCATCCGATTCATGTGAATTTGAGAGGGAACCGAATCAGATGTGACAATGGTAAGTGCCAAGAAAAGCTAGCAGAACATAAGGATTTAGGGCCACTGCAGCAAATCCTAGCTGACCGGTGATGCAGTCAGCAACCTTGATGTCAAACTGAATGAAACTTAGACAGAGTTCAAAGAAATCCACTTTATTCATTCGGAATTCAGAGCATCTAAGAAATCAGGACTAAAGTTATATTGAATATGGACCTGGAGATCATTAGAAGTGAGAGTCCCATTTTATATTGTGTTTCTAATAACTGTGTAGTTACACATAAATAACATATGCAACAACACTGTAACTACTGATGATTTACTCAAAGTCACAGCTGGATTACAGATGTACAGACTATGTAATTACATATGTGTATAGCTTCAGTTTTGCCTCATGTAATTACACAAGTGTATCTTCTACACAGGAACTTTCTTGTAGTGCAGTGTTAAAGTTACACTTTAAAATACTTGGACAGTTCCTGTGTAGTTGTTATGTAGGTACTGTGTAATAATGCAGTAGTAATATAGACGTTGCTTCGGAGGGAACGCAACACATTAAATTAATGTCATAAAAGTTACATGTTAATAAAGGGGTCGTCTGCTGTTCTGTCACATTACAGAATGGTTTAAGGCTGAAACTGGTCACAGTGTCACAGCACTAGCAACATAAATGCTAGGTAAATGTTAGGAAAGCTGGCAGATACAGTGTAAGTATTGCCTTAATGTAAGTTATTACATACTTCCTTTTACTGCTGGAAAAAAAAACTGCTGTTCCAGTCTGATTAAAAATGTAATTACATTTATGTTGTCTTCCTTGTGTAAATACATGAGAGAGAACAGGTTGTTACAACTATTAAGATACACTTGTGTAATTACATGAGGCAAAACTGAAGTTGATACACTTGTGTAAAATTACATAAGGTGTACTTCTGTAATCAATCTGTAACGGTAACTAAATCATTAGTAGTTACATATGTCATTCACGTGTAACTACACAGGTATTAGAGACACAATATAAAGTTAGACCGAAGCGAGCTGTCACGGTTTTAGGGAACGTTCTGTCATTCTGCCGCTCACTGCTAATCATTTTCTGGCACTACCTTAACTCTTTGGTGGCTTGTGTCAGCGGCTCATACTGTTTAGGCTCACACTGCCTGATCAGAAACACCTTCCCTCCCAGTTTCTCTCGCACCCAACCTCCAAACCCGAACATCACTGCAGTGCCCCTCCCAGCATGCCCTGCCCATTTTGAGCATTTTTCAAAGTTAAGCCAGGGGTGGAGTCAGCTGAACATAGTGGGGTGAAGTTACCCTTTAACAACCACACAAAACCACATACAATCCTCAAACATCTGGAATCAACAACAGCAAACATCTGCTTATGGTCTACGAGGTGTTTACATTTCACACCATTTTAATTTTATTAGAACTTCATTCTGGACGTTAATTTTATTAGAACTTAATTCTGGATATTATTTTTATTATAACTTAATTCTGGACATTAATTTTATTAGAACTTCTTTCTAGACGTTAAATATTATAGAACTTCGTTCTGCATGTTCTACTTTTTTCTCAGTTTGATGTTCTGCTGATGATCTGAAATCTGTCAAGTTTCAAACAACAGATTAAACAATATTTACTCAAAGCATGAAGCTCAGGTGTGTTGTGACAAGTGTGTTACGGACAGGTGTGTTATGGACAGATGTGTTATAGAGAGGTGTGTTATAGACAGGTGTGTTATGGACAGATGTGTTATAGACAGGTGTGTTATGGACAGATGTGTTATAGAGAGGTGCATTATAGACAGGTGTGTTATGGACAGATGTGTTATAGACAGGTGTGTTATGGACAGGTGTGTTATGGACAGGTCTGTCATGGACAGATGTTATGGACAGGACTGTTATGGACAGGAATGTTATGGACAGGTGTGTTATGGACAAATGTGCTATGGACAGGAGTGTTATGGACAGGACTGTTATGGACAGGTGTGTTATGGACAGGTGTGTTATGGACAGATCTGTCATGGACAGGTGCATTATGGACAGATCTGTCATGGACAGGTGTATTATGGACAGATCTGTCAGGGACAGGAGTGTTATGGACAGGTGTGTTGTGGACAGATGTGTTATAGACAAGTCTGTAATGGACAGGTGTATTATGGACAGGTGTTCATGTACCTGAGATGCTGTTTGATGTTCTCTGCATGTATTTCATCCAGGAACTCCTGCAGGTGATCTGGTTTCTCATGATGTTCTGTGACGGGCCTCGCAAACCAGCCTGGAGTAGAAACATTATGTTACAGATGTGGAGCAATCCTGCAGTAAAGATCAGCACCAGCTCAGAAACTCCTTGCTGAGAGATCAGACACTTTAGAACATTTACATATTATTTACATAAACCGTTAGGACTTCCAGAGAGAGTCACTCTCTGACTACAACACATCAACGTTTAAACTACATTAATTCAGTAAAATCACTGTATGTGTGTGTATGTGTGTTATAGTGTGTGTGTGTTAGAGTGTCTGTGTGTGTGTGTGTTATAGTGTGTCTGTTACAGTTGATGTTTCAGGAGATCTGGAGGAGATCAGATATAAGATAATCCTTGTGTAATGAAGGATAAAATCAAAGTGAAAAAACAGGAGTTTCCAAAACTGGAGTTCAAAAACTGATTCAAAGCTCCAGAGAAAATGTGCCTCCTAACAACCAACTGGAAGACCTGTCAGACCCCAAAACTGCCCCCGTCAGATAAACGGCACTTAAAGAACCTGAACCTGTTTAGTCTTGATAAAATGTCTGTTGAAGGGCAAAATGTTGTATTGACCTTTTAGTGCATGCTACACTTTCCCACCTGCAAAGATTGACCTACAATCCTGGAACAATTTTGCATCAGTCTAAGCAATCTAGTCCTTAAATGTCCAGGGTCCACCGGTGGGCCCAAAGTTTAATTACACACATCTACAATCTAAGAACAGCTCAGCTAGTTTGTACTGAGGTCCCTGTAGTTACTGGATAATAAGGCTTAGTGTGTAACAAGGCTGAGATTTTAAGGGGCTAATTTCACCGAAAGACAACTATACGACTACAGTACATTACACTGTAGAGTAAAACACACATAAAATCTGATTACTGGCCCCCAAAGGTCTGAACCTGCGAAGAAAATTTATCCACTGCTGTAAGTTACTGCAGACAGTCAGTGTGACTATTTTGTGAGTATTGTATTTATAAGTACACCAAGATATTTGTAGGTCAAAACCTGCTGAATTTCCTGATTATAAATTACTAAAGGAGGTGGATATGAATCAGGAGACACACAACAAAAAAGACCTTCTCTGTCTTCTTTGTGTTGATAATAAGAGCATTCAGTTGACACCATATACCAACCCAGTGACACCCTGCTGAAACAGATCATCATTATCCGTCAACAGAGCTAATAACTTAGAATCATCAGAATATTTAAAAATGATTCGGTTCCTGAGCTTCACAGTCATTCATATACAATATAAACAGAAATGGAGAACATCCTTGTGATGCTCCAACATCAGTTATAATAGGCAGTGATAGTGCTGCACTCTATTAATGAGGAAATTCCTTTACCAGTAAATAAGTATTAATATCTAACTGAACCATTTCTGACAGTACAATATCAGGCCAAACGGTGTTAGACGCTGATGAGAAATCCAGAAAAAGCGTTCAAGCAAATGTAAGAGGCTTGTCTAAGTGTTTTAACACAAAATGGACCAGCGTAGCTACTGTATCCTCAGTGCTAACTTTGCTAAGTGCAAACTGATATAACTGAAGCGTAATTCATTGTTATATAGTACTAATTCAGTAATATTAGAAGCAAAGGTAGTAACTATATATGAGTGAAAGTGTGAAGACTAACACAGAACTGAATTCAGATCTGGATAACTCTGCAGACGATGACTGTTTGGCTGAATTTGGCCTGTTGGCCCCCCCAGAAGGTTACCCTAACCCCCTCCAGTCACTGACAGAACATGGTGGTGGGTGGGCTGCCGGACCAGCCAGACCTGCTGAGCTGGATCACCTGGAGTCCCAGATTCTGGTCCACTGGCTGTAGTTTAGTAATATTAGTGTAACAAATAAGATCTTGAGTCAAATCCAGAGTTAAAGGAACTGGTGTAACACTGAGAGTCTCTTACTGCAGCACATAAAACCCTGAAGACGTAACAGTGGAGCCCAGTGGAGACCCCTACCAGTAGAGACCCCCCAGCGAGGTTATATAGATGTGTAAAAGTGCTGTAAAGCTGTAAAGCAGGTCAGAATGCTCTCCTCCTCCGTCTGCCCTCCTCTGTCTCTGCACTGCTGTGCATTTTTGGCCCAAAACAAACACTGAACTTCAGCCCCTCAGCACCAAAAGTTTAGGCAACCCGTAAACACTTCACATACACACACACACACACAAACAAGTGTATGAACGTACCGATGATGAAGCCGATGAAGAAGAAGAGTGTGAACACGGTGATCCACTTTAGCAACCGAACGAGTGTGTTCTCAGAGCCCATCCCCCCACACACACACCACACCACACACACACACCACACTGACCACAGGGGCACAGTAGAGCCTGAGAATAGAGGGAGGGGGAGGAGTTAAATAGGAGGAGGAGACTTTACACTGAACTTTATCAGTTAGTTTACAGTCAGTAGGTGAACCACAGTAAAGACGCAATGGAGAGAGAGAGAGAGGGAGAGAGAGGGACAGACAGACAGACAGAGAGAGACAGACAGAGAGAGACAGAGAGAGAGAAAGAGAGACAGCGAGAGAGAGACAGACAGACAGACAGAAAGAGAGAGAGAGAGAGAGAGAGAGAGAGACAGACAGAGAGAGAGTGAGAGAGAGAGATAGACAGAGAGAGACAGAGAGAGCACATCTTCAGTTATGTAATTAATATTTCTAATTCCTGATGTTCAAAATGTATTACATTTTTCAAATGTACCTTGTTTTATTTTATTATTATTAATAGTAGTAATGGTAGTATTTTATTTTATTTTATTTTATTTTTATTTTATTGCTTTTGGCATGTCCCTATTTAGTCTATGCCTATATGTATTACCATATTTATATTTCAGATTTTATAGTTTGTTTAAACTACTTATCCATATGCACTTTTATTTAATTAATTTTATTATTATTATTGTTATTATTATTATTATTATTATTATTATTATTATTTCCTATTCATTTATATTTTAATAATAATTAAATTTAACTTGTATTTGCAGCTTTGGCAACATAGGTCTTATATCCTATCATGCCAATAAAGCATATATAGAGAGAGAGAGACAGAGAGAGAGAAAGAGAGGCGGGGTTAAAGGGAGAGGAGTTAAAGAAGAGGAGGAGACTTTACATTGAACTTTATCAGTCAGTTTATAGTCAGTAGGAGAACGACAGTAAAGATGCAATGGAGAGAGAGAGAGAGAGGAAGAGAGAGAGACAGACAGAGAGAGATAGACGGACAGACAGAGAGAGACACAGAAACAGAGAGACAGAGACAGAGAGAGAGAGAGACAGAGAGAGAGAGAGCGACAGACAGAGAGAGAGAGACAGACACAGAGAGAGAGACATAAATCAAAGAGAAAATCTCTAACACTGACTTACTGCAGATGTTTGTTTAATTCTTGCTTATTTACTGACTAATCATCATTTAGAGGATGACCAACACAAACTGTGCAGCAGCAGATGAGCTATCAACTCTGACTTTACATCTACAAGGTGGACTGACAAGGTAGGAGTGTCTAATAGAGTGGACAGTGAGTGGACACTGTTTAAACTCCAGTTATGCATTATGGGCCTTTTCTGCCAGTGTGTTCCAAAGAGCCCTTCTCACTGCAGAATTACGGCCGTCTGTGTTTTATTCTCTGCTGACATCACAGTCAGTGAACGTAAATATCATACACTATACTGCCAAAAGTATTCGCTCGTCTGCCTTCACACACATATGAACTTAAGTGACAACCCATTCTTAATCCATATGGTTTAATATTATGTCTGCCCACCCTTTGCAGCTATAACAGCTTCAACTCCTCTGGGAAGGCTCTCCACAAGGGTTAGGAGTGTGTTTATGGGAATTTTTGACCTTCTTCCAGAAGTGCATTTGTGAGGTCAGACACTGATGTTGGACGAGAAGGCCTGGCTCGCAGTCTCCGCTCTAATTCATCCCAAAGGTGTTCTAACAGGTTGAGGTCAGGACAACCCCACACCATAATCCCCCTCCACCAAACTTTACACTTGGCACAATGCAGTCAGACAAGTACCGTTCTCCTGGCAACCGCCAAACCCAGACTCATCTATTGGATAGCCAGACGGAGAAGCGTGATTCGTCACTCCAGAGAACACGTCTTTACTGCTCTAGAGTCCAGTGGCGGCGTTTTACACCACTGCATTCGACACTTTGCATTGTGCTTGGTGATGTAAGGCTTGGATGCAGCTGCTTGGCCATGGAAACCCATTCCATGAAGCTCTTTACGCTGTTCTTAAGCTAATCTGAAGGCCACATGAAGTTTGGAGGTCTGTAGTGATTGACTCTGCAGAAAGTTGGCGACCTCTGCGCACTATGTGCCTCAGCATCCGTTGACCCCGTTCTGTCATTTTACAGAGTTGCTGTCGTTCCCAATCACTTCCACTTTGTTATAATACCACTGACAGTTGACTGTGGAATATTTAGTAGTGAGGAAATTTCATGACTGGACTTGTTGCACAGGTGGCATCCTATCACGGTACCACACTGGAATTCACTGAGCTCCTGAGAGCGACCCATGCTTTCACAATGTTTGTAGAAGCAGTCTGCATGCCTAGGTGCTTGGTTTTATACACCTCTGGCCATGGAAGTGATTGGAACACCTGAATTCAATGATTTGGATGGGCGAGTGAATCCTTTTGAAAATGTAGTGTATATACAGTTATAAAAATACACGTCATGTCCTTTTTAATAAGATTTTTAAAAAATGTTCAATTTTTTTAATATATAGTGTGAAATTTCAGGATTTTTGTGTGCAGTTACAGGTTGTGTTGAAATGACAGTTTAATGCATTGATTGACAAATTTGAAAGCTTTTATTTAGTCAAATAACTTTTTTATGTAGTGTTTTGTTGTAGTTTGGCTGAATATCACATAATCTGACAGCATATCTGGTTTAGCTGAAGTTTATCAGGTAGAGTCGTGCTTGTTTTGTCAGATCAAACAGGTTTAGTTAAACACACAGATTCTGAAGTTACTGATTTGGCCAAACCTGAGTTAAACAGAGACTAACCTGCTGCTAAGCTAATGACACAGTAACAACCCCAAAATGTTTAAATCTGTTTAGTTTTACATACATGAAACCACATAAACATGTTTCATGGGGAAACAAAGGTCTAGGAACTCTGGAAAATGTACAATATTATGATATTAAATGCAGATAAAGTTTTCTCAATAGGCCAATCAGGACAGAGCTCATTAATATTAATGAGCTTGAAAGGCACAGTAACAAAGACGCTTGTAAACAAAGGCATAGACTGATTTTATCAGATGAAGTCACATAAACACATGTAATGGACAGAATAAAACACAAGAGAAGAGAAGAGAAAGTTACTAATTTATTTCTGATGCTGTAAGTCTCTGTCTGACCGTCTGCTGAGCTTCAGGATCCACACCAGTGTGTTGGTGGTATAGTGGTTGGGGTTAGCTGTCATCAAAGCAGCTGACCTGGGTTTGAATCCTACAGCATCTACTGTGGTATGTATTGTATAACTGTACCATTCACTCCTACAGCATCTACAGTGGTATGTATTGTATAACTGTATCATTCACTCCAATATCACTGTAACATTACCTGTGGGTTGATCAGTGCAGGATTAGTGCAGTACCTGGATCAGCCACTAGAGTGTGTTTATTCAGTTAGTGAGTTTGTATGGAATGCAGTAGATGGTTCTGTCTGGATTGTGGGGCTTTTCTCCTCCAGATGTTCTGCAGCATTGGTGCTCTAGTGGTTAGCATAGCTGCCTTCCAAGCAGTTGACCCAGGGTTCGATTCCCTGGCCAACGCAGCTCTTTTAAATCTATAAAATAAACACCAACAAAAACTCTACACCTCTGGCACCTTCCTTGAACAAAGTTCAGTTCATCTTTTTAAAAGTAATAAAGTGCCTGTTTTTTTATTTCTGTACAATTCGAGGATCTTAACACTAACCTTTAACTTAAAAATATTAGCATAACATGGTCAAAAAAACACATAAAATGTCCATACATGCTGTCAGGCTAACCACAATGGACAGAATAAAACACTAAAAAAGAGTAAAGACAGTTACTAACTAAATTCCGATGCTGTAAGTCTATCTGACCGTCTGCTGAGCTTCAGGACCCACACCAGTGTGTTAGTGGTAAAGTGGTTAGCATAGCTATCGTCAAAGCATCCGACCTGGGTTTGATTTCTGGCTAATGCAGCTCCTTTATTTCTATACCAATAAAAATCTACAAATCTATATTGAAACATTATAGCATTCACTCATACACCATCTAATGCAGTATGTGTTTTTGGAAGGTGTGTGTGTTGGGGGGTGAAATGCTACCTGAATCTTGACTTTATTTTGACATAATCAGTGGATCATACAGAGCAGGGGGTCTCAACCTCTGAGCCAAGGACCTCCATGGGCGTGTGAAGCAAGAATTGAGGAATCAAAGTTTTTAAATTCTAATCAATATTAATATTAATAGAGATGTACAAATAAAAATGTCATCATATTAGTCCAATATAACGCTTTAAGACAACACAGCTGCAGGTGCTCGATGCAGGCAGTTAGCCAGAGTTGGAGAAGTTTCTCAGGGCACTTTCACACCTGCAGTGTTTAGTGAGGACTTATTACACTTTTAGTTTAGTTCACTCCATTTTCACAGGTGTGAACACTCCACCTGTACTCAGGTCTGCAACAAACAGCTGAACCAGTCTGGGAAAAATGTGTGTCTCTGTCCACGTCTGAGTGAATGTTGGTTTAGTTCACTGATGGTGGTAAGTCATTCTATAATGGAATGATGAAATTAATCAATGGGCCCTTTTCACAAGATTCGTGATTACTTCTGGTTTAAGCAGTAGAATCAGAATCAGAATACTTTATTGATCCCAGAGGGAAATTGCAGTTATTACAGTTGCAACCATTTATGTAAAAGAATAAACAGTCTCATAATAATTTTAAACAAAAAAGAGAAATTTGCAATATATATATATGTTTAAATTCTTATGAATACAGAAAAGTGGCAGTGGCTGTGATAATAAATATAAAAAAACATATTGTATAAAGCAGTTCAAATTATTGAGTTATTGCACACATAATGTAATTGTTTTTTTATTTTAATTATTATTATTATTATTGCACGGGTAAAACTCACTTCCTCTCCATATAACTGCTGCAGAAGTGATGACAAAATGTTATAGTAGTGAACTATAATGCTCAAATACTGAGCTACAACAGACATATGTTAGTTTTCCTGCACTGTTGTGACAAACAGTGAGAATAAGGGACGGAAGCATCGATTTAACTTTAAACAGAGCTAAAATGTTGTATTTGTGGGTTAGCCTTGTTTTTACTGCAGCTTCTCACATCAAGCAGTCTCTGTGTCTTTGTACAACATGCCAGCAGTTTCTGTAATATTCTCTTCAAAAGAGAGAAGAACTTTATATGTAGTATGAATTTTATAGACTCTCTTTATATTAAGCTAGCTATGCTGGCTAGAAGCTATTGCTAACCAAACTAGATTGCCTGGCTAACATAAAGCAGCTTTCTGCTTTTTCAAATGTCACAGCAGAACCGTGATGCTAACATTAAAAGTTAGCTAGGAGCCACGTTTTTGATTGAGCAGTTAAAGGTGGATGTTTTCCGAAGTACTGCTTCAAACTCAGTTCCTCAAACTGATAATGGCAGGCTAGCTAATTAGCAACTGTAGCCTGCTAGCCTACCCTAAGTTTAAATGAGGTCTGTCAAACAGACTTTACATATAAAAGTTTTGACTTAAGTAAAACACCTTCCAGTACTTCCTCCTGTTATGGGCAAATGATCCAGTCCAAACCAGTTTACAGTGGAAGTGAAACCTTCAGCAGCTTCTGTTTAGTGAAGAGAAGATCATAAACAGAGAGAGAAAAGCTCAGAGGTAATTACTGAAGATCAACGCACAGAATTTACTTTCTGACTTGATGATTAAAGACATTTCAGACACAGAGAGAGCAGAACATCACTGTGGAACTCAGAGACAGAACTATATTTCAGAGAACAGCTTTCAGATTAACATGTAGACTTCACTACTTCTGTGTGTGTGTTTACAGGATTAGGTCTAATCTGAAGGTGGAGCCATGACCTCCAAAATAAGCTTCTCTGAGAACTCACAGAAAGCTGAGAGGTGAGAGAATCATGGGATTTGGGGTAAAGACTGTATGTTCTCATCTACACCAACATGCAGGAATGTTTGTAGATCATGTCTGATATTGGTTGTGTTCTAGACTGGTTCAGGGTCGGAGATCTGACTCATCTGAACCCAGCTGTGTGTCCATGAAGAGTGACTGGTCAATGTGTGTGTGTGTGTGTGTGTGTGTGTGTGATTGTGTTGCATGAATTACATGTGTATCATTTGTAGAAAGACAACAAATATTTGTAAATTGAGTTTTCAGTGTAATTGTTGTCTCAGTTTAGAGCAGTTTTGTTATTTCAGAAAAAAACTGTTGTTTACTTTTATTTTGTATCAGAGATTTGGGTAAAATCTGGTTTAACTGGTGGTAATAAGCAGTGATTCTGGGTTTCTCATATCATTTGAGACAATATGAATCATAATTTAACTTTCCACCATAAATGGGGCTCTAAAAGTGTTTCATGCTAAAAATAAATTGCATAAGATAAAAATTGATACTTCTAACTATCATGCTGTTTACTCAATAAAAACAACAATAACAAGATAAACAACAACAATAATAATAATCATAATAATCATAACAATAATAATATCTGTAGCTTTGTCTCCTTAATCAGGAGCTGGAGCACAAAGTCATCTCTCTGGTGAAGAAACAGCTGAAGAGGTTTGTGAAGCTACTGAGTGTGGATTACCCAGCATGCTCTGAGAGAGAGGTGGAGGATGGGGAGGATCAGAGCAGTGTTAGAGAGGGGGCGCTGAAGATCACACTGACCGTCCTGAAGAACATGAACCAGACTGACCTCGCTAACACACTACTGACCAGTAAGACATCAGGCTCATGTGATTATTCATCATATTAATTAATATTAAGAGTTTAAATGATCAGCATAATGTAATATTAATAATACTCATCACAGAACTATAAGGTTTCGCTGTTTTGTGTGATATTACTATAATGTGTCACAGTGTGTTTGTATCAATGCTGAAACTAAGTGTTCATATTTCAATTGTCTTGTTATTGTTATTGCTTCCTATTTTTTATCAGAACTGCCTCCTCCTTGTCATCGAAAGCTGAAATCAACACTGAAGGAAAAATTCCAGAAAATTAATGAAGGAATCTCAAATTCTGGAACCTCAACACTTCTGAATGAGATCTACACAGAGCTCTATGTCACAGAGGGAGGGAGTGGAGAGGTCAATAATGAACATGAAGTTAGACAGATTGAAACAGCATCCAGAAGACCAGCAACACAGGAGAAACCCATCAAATGTAATGACCTCTTTAAAGATAATTCCATCAGAGCTGTGCTGACTAAAGGAGTTGCTGGAATTGGAAAAACAGTCTCTGTGCAGAAGTTCATTCTGGACTGGGCTGAAGGAAAAGCAAATCAGGACGTCCTCTTCATATTTCCACTTCCTTTTAGAGAGCTGAACTTGATGAAGGAGAAAAAACTCAGTCTGGTGGATCTGCTTCATATTTTTTTTTCTCAGACACAAAAGAACTAAAACCAACAGACTATCATCACTACAAAGTCCTGTTCATCTTTGATGGTCTGGATGAGTGTCGACTTCCTCTAGATTTCCAGAACAATGAGAGCTTATTTGATGTAACACAGTCAGCCTCAGTGGATGTGCTGCTGACAAACCTCATCAAGAGGGAATCTGCTTCCCTCTGCTCTCCTCTGGATAACTACTCGCCCAACAGCAGCCAACCAGTCAGATCCCTCCTGAGTGTGTTGACCAGGTAACAGAGGTACGAGGGTTCAGTGTCCCTCAGAAAGAGGAGTACTTCAGGAAGAGAATCAGTGACCAGAGCCTGGCCAATAAAATCATCTCTCACATGAAGTCCTCAAGAAGCTTCTACATCATGTGCCACATCCCAGTCTTCTGCTGGATTGCAGCCACTGTTCTAGAGAGAGTGTTGGGTGGAGCAGAGAGTGGAGAGACCCCCAAGACTCTGACTCAAATGTTCACCCACTTCCTGATCTTTCAGATCAAACACAAGAACCAAAAGTACCATAGGAAATGTGACAGTGATCCTCAGCAGACTAGTCAGCTGTGGCGTTTGTGTTGCTGAACTCAGAAGAGGAGCTGGATGAGTTTGACCTGAGGAATAATATGATCCATCAGAGGAATGTCTTCTGAGGCTGCTGCCAGTGGTCAAAGCATCCAGAAGTATTTTCAGTCATAAATATTATAATGTACTTTATTTAATGTAATCAGGGTTAGTGCAGTCTACTTTTAGATATTGGTATTTTTCCCACCTTCTTACATGACATTTTTCTGTTACTGTAATTTAATAAATGTACATTTTCCTTGATTGTCATTTAATAATTGTACATTTCATTCAAGCTATGAATTTCTATAGTTAAATATTAAAATGCTCATAATCTAACAGCCAACATATATTTCATTTAATATGAGCGCTTGGCTCTACTTGTTAAGTCCTAAACATAATAATATTTCATGCCCTAAGATACAGAGTGTACTCAAACTCTCATACAGCAACAGTAGATGTCAGCAGTGTTTATGTCCATGTTGGTCATTAAAATGGATCAGCAAGTGGAACTGAAGTTTTCTGTGTGTTACTGTGTTTCCATTAATGTGTAAAGGAATCTTAATGCAGCCTTTATTAGTGGATGAACTGAGATTTGTTTTGAGTGAGTGCGCACACATTAAGAGTTACAATCTTTTTCTCTGGCTTCAGCTCTGAAATCAAACTCCACCCACCTAAGAGAACTGGATCTGACTTAAAATCACCCAGGAGAGTCTGGAGTGAAGCTGCTCTCTAATCTATTACAGGAGATCCACATTGCACACTGGAGAAACTACAGTGAGTTACTTACTTAATATTTCTATACACAGACTGACTGCTGTTGTGCATTCATGTGTGCATGTATCTATAAATATATATACACAGTATCTCACAAAAGTGAGTACACCCCTCACATTTAAATATTTTATTGTATCTTTTCATGGGACAACACTATAGAAATGAAACTTGAATATAACTTAAAGTAGTCAGTGTACAGCTTGTATAGCAGTAGAGACTTCCTGTCCTCTGAAAAGAACTCAACAGCCATTAATGTCTAAATAGCTGGCAACACAGTTAAGTACACCTCACAGTGAACATGTCCAAATTGTGCCCAATTGTGTTGTTGTCCCTCCCTGGTGTCATGTGACTCGTTAGAGTTACAAGGTTCTAGGTGTGAATGGGCAGCAGGGCTGTTAAATTTGATGTTTTGGGTAAAATTTGCTCATACTGGCCACTGGATATTCAACATGGCACCTCATGGCAAAGAACTCTCTGAGGATGTGAGAAATAAAGTTGTTGCTCTCCACAAAGATGGCCTAGTCTATAAGAAGATTGCTAACACCCTGATACTGAGCTATAGCATGGTGGCCAAGGTCATACAGTGGTTTTCCAGGACAGGTTCCACTCAGAACAGGCCTTGCCAGTGTCGACCAAAGAAGTTGAGTCCATGTGTTCAGCATCATATCCGGAGGTGGGCTTCAAAAAATAGGTGCATGAGTGCTGCCAGCATTGCTGCAAAGTCCTCAGACCATATGCCGCACAATGCATCAACTCGGTCTGCATGGCCCTTGTCCCAGAAGGAAGCCTCTTCTGAAGCTGATGCACAAGAAAGCCCGGAAACAGTTTGTTGAAGACAAGCAGTCCAAGAATATGGAATACTGGAACTATGTCCTGTGGTCTGACGAGACCAAGATAAACTTGTTTGGCTCAGATGGTGTCCAGCATGTGTGGTGGCTCCCTGGTGAGGAGTACCAAGACTCTTGCCTACAGTCAAGCGTGGTGGTGGTAGCATCATGGTCTGGAGCTGCATGAGTGCTGCCGGCACTGGGGAGCTGCGGTTCATTGAGGGAAACATGAATTCCAACATGTGCTGTGACATTCTGAAGCAGAGCATGACCCCCTCCCTTCGGAAACTGCGCTGCATGGCAGTTTTCCAACTCAATAACGACCCCACACAAAACATTGACACTCTGAGCACAATTTGGACATGTTCACTGTGAGGTATACTCACGTGTGTTGCCAGCTATTTAGACATTAATGGCTGTGTGTTGAGTTACTTTCAGAGGACTTTCAATCTATACTGCTATACAAGCTGTACACTGACTACTTTAAGTTATACCCAAGTTTCATTTCTATAGTGTTGTCCCATGAAAAGATATAATAAAATATTTGCAGAAATGTGAGGGGTGTACTCACTTTTGTGAGATACTATAAACTATAATATATATAATATATATATATATATATATATATAAATATATATACATATGCATATAATATAATATGCATATATATATATATGTATATATGTATGTATGTATAATATACATATATATGTATGTGTACATTACTGACTGTAATGTGTGTGTCTTCATGGTGAGGACTGTTGTTCCTCTGAACATGACCAGCATTAGGACACTGAGCTCCAGTGCTCGGTAGTTTTGGAGGAGACCACCCATAATGGTGTTAGCTGCAGTAGCTGCTCAATTTATGCTACAAGCCTAATTAGCTTTATTAGTGATCAATCTAATGTCAACATTAGTTAAAGTTGTTGTTTTTCCTGCTCATAACACATACAGTCAACAAGTTCACTGTTAACTAACACAGTGATGGTAAAGTAACGTAATATAATTAATAAATCAGCAGAAACATCAGGCTGTATTATATCATTGAGGACCGAGAACCAAGAGAATTTAAATACAACAAAAACAATAATAATAATCATCATCATAATAATCATAATAATAAATAATCACTAGAACACTGAATTTACCTGAAGAAAATACAGTGTGATTGTGCAGCTGAAGCTTGTTACTAGGTGGTTGCTTAAGGGTTGCCATGTGGTTGGGTGTTGTTGGAGGAATGAGGGGTGAAAAATTGACAGATAGAGGAGCGCAGGTCAGTATAACTGTGGATTAGAGCTTGCCCTGGTTGAGAACATGCAGTCTGGTGGCCGTCAGTCAAAGGAAGGTATAGGGCTTATTTGTGGGCCAAACTTAAATGTACGTAAAAGGGAGGAACGAGGGATGAGAATACAATAAAAAAGTCAGAACAACATTGAATTTGTGCTCAGGGGGCAGCCCTGAGATAGTATATGTGAACTGTGTCTTTCGCTTGAGCAGAAGGACAGTAGCTGGACATGAAATCCCATTCATTCCTAAGGAAAAAAATCATAATTTAAGATTGTATGAAAACTGTATGATCAAAAAGCTGTATAACCACACCATTCCTGATCAGACTGAATATTGCAGAGATAGACTGGTTTCGATATTTTGAAAACGGCGGGATGAGTTAGACAACAAATATCTAGTAGAGAAAAAGAAAGAATAATAATAAGCAGAAGAATATAAATGGGATAACAATAGTGTTGAGCATTATTATATCACTACTACTAATAATAATAACATTAAGAATAATAATAATGTGTTTTATAATAATAATAAAATTAATACATTTTATAAATAATATTAAATATATGAATCAAATAAATGAATGCTAATATTTGTCTGAAAGCAATCAAATAAAGATAGTAAAATGCTATTTTTGAAAGATATTTCTATTTTTAATGAAAACCAAATAATTTTTGTTAAGTGACATTAACTTAAATGTAATTAATAGTAACCTTTATTTTAACCTAAAAATATATTTCATAACAACATGTTTAATTTAAAGTGGTAAATGTAAATAACTGTGTTCTCCAGCCTGTAGAGCTGCTGATGGTGTAAAACATTCTCTACATCTGTAAGATCACAGCCATACTACAGTTTTACAGTTTGATCATTTCAGGGTTAAACACCTCCAGCCTGACAGACACATCTGAGTGTAAATGCTGAGTTTACCTTATTACAGAACGACTGAACTGAGCTGAATATTAACTTAATTGGCTTAACTAAAAGTGACACACACCAGAAGTTGATCTGAACTGTTTCTTAGCTTTGAACTATAAATATTGATTTTGTTATTAATTTATTATAAATTAAATGTATAAATATTATTTTGAATTGTTTTGTTCATTGTATTTATTTGAGTTAGATATTTAACTTATTTAAACTAATTTCATGTTAATAAATTTTGACAAAATGTTAATATATTCTTCTTGCATTGAATATGAACTTTGTCATGTTCAAATGATTTCTGTACGTTTTGTGTAGATTTTCTATAATGTTTATAATGTTTTAGTCCATTATGTTATCAAAATGGACAAATTTCATTACCTTCAAGCTTTTACTTGAGTAGGAGCAGTTTTGATTCATATAAAAAGTATAGATTAACATGCCTATGTGTCTGAAAAAGATGTATTTAATTATACACATGGTAAGAATAAACAATAAAACAGTAAAGAGTGAAAACATTACAGAATAATCCAGAAAGTCTCCATACTTTATGAGGAATAACATGTTCTATTTCCTGTAGTTATGAATAAACTTTATATCTTTTGTTTAAGATGTTTAACTTATTTAGATTATATCCATTATAATGATTTTATGTAGTAAATTTTGTGACAAAAGTTTCAAATACAGTAATGAAATATTAAATATCAAAAGGGTAAAAAATAACAAAAAAAAGGAGTTAAGGCAAACTCAGTTTTGAAGTGTTACTAATTATTTTCACTCATTTTCATGTACATGTTTAATGTAGTTTTGCTAGTTTTGTCTGATATATATTATGCTTTGTTGATATTTTTGCTTCTGAAATCCCTCTTTTGAATCTGAAATCTTTGTTTTATTCATGAATTTTGGCACATTTTATAAGGGATGGGTTTCAGAAAAGGGCGTTCACCTGCACAGTTTACTAGACAAATGATTTGGAGTGACAGGTCTTCTGACATGTAGCCACGTCTACTATATGTCTCGTGTACTGCTCCAACATGGCGTTGTATTGAGTGCAGCGTTGAACTGGAGTATTACTTTAAAATGATTAATGAAACACATATTTAGGGTTTTGTTTTGTTTGTGTAAAATTATATTATTGTTATTATATTATGTTGTTGAATGAAGCTGTACTAACATTCAGGTTTGCAGTTTTGCTAATAAGCCTAGCAGTGTCATCTATAGAAAACTAGCCTATCAATGTGATGTAGGCTTACTGGGCTACCAGTGTAATCTAGAGTTAACTAGCCTTGCAGTGTGGTCTGGGGATAATCAGTGAGATACATAGCCAAAGAAAACTATCTATAGTGAACTAAGCTTAAAGTATGATGCAGCACTAATGAGCACAACAGTATGATCAAGCGCTAACTGGGCTACTAGTAAAAACTATAAATAACTACACTAAAGTAGGATGTAGCACGAACTAGCATAGCACTGTAAACTGGAGCTAACTAGGCTACCAGTGTGATCTACAGCTAAATTGCCTAGTGGAGCAATGTAGGGCTAACTGACATTTTGTGAACTGGTAATTGAGCTAAAGCACTTAAATATCTAACGTTATTTCACTGTATTAATGTGAAGATGGTGATTTGGAGCAGCAGTGTTCTGTAAACTGGTAATGGAGCTAAAAAGCTTAAATATCTAACGTTAGTTCACTGTATTAATGTGGAGACGGTAATTTGGAGCTGCAGTGTTCTGTAAACTGGTAATGAAGTTAAAGCTCTTTAATATCTAACGTTATTTCACTGTATTAATGTGAAGATGGTGATTTGGAGCAGCAGTGTTCTGTAAACTGGTAATGGAACTAAAGCTATTAAATATCTAACGTTTGTTCACTGTATTAATATGAAGATGGTGATTTGGAGTTGGAGTGTTCTGTAAACTTATAATGGAGCTAAAGCTATTAAATATCTAATGTCTAGTTCACTGTATTAATGTGAAGACGATGATTTGGAGCAGAAGTGTTCTGTAAACTGGTGTTCTGAAGAAAAGCTGAAATAACAGCTTCATAAACGAACGTAATGCTCAACCATGACATTCCATTTTATTCCCTTTTGTAGTGATTAACCACGACTGTCTATCAGCATCTCACAGCAGAGGCAACTCATAACTGCAGCTCTCAGTACAGACAAACTGTATTACCAGCTCTAATAATAATAGTAATAACAGTAATAATAAAAATGATGAAATAATAATAATAATAATAATAATAATAACTGCTGCACTCAGTACAGAGTCTGTAATACCAGCTCTAATAATAATAATAATAATAATAATAATAGTAAAAATCATACAACAACATACAAAATTTCTAAAAAAAAGTTGATGCTGTGCAAATCATTTAAAGCCTATACTTCATTGAAAATACTGCAAAGATAACATATCAAATGTTGAAAACTGATCAGAACTGAGACATTTAATTGATTTTTTAAAAATATTTGCCATTTTGAACATGCTCCAAAAAAGTCAAAAGAGTCTTTCAGAAGTAAAGATGAGGAGGGGTTCACCACTCTGTGAAAGACTGCACGAGCAAATAGTGCAACAAATCAAGAATAACATTTTTCAGCATAAAATAACAAAGAACAGTTGCTTTTCATCATCTACAGTACATAATATTATTAAAAGATTCAGATAATCTGAATCCGAAGAAATCTCAGTATGCAAGGGACAAGTCCAAAAAACAGTATTTGCTGGCTGTGATCTTTTGGGCACAATGCAGCACTGCATTAAAAACAGACATGATTCTCTAGAGGAAATCACTGCATGGACTCAGGAACACTTCTGAAAAACACTGTCTGTAAAAACAGTTCATCACTGCATCCACAAGTGCAAGTTAAAACTCTAAAACACAAAGAGGAAATCATATATGAACAGGATCCAGAAACACTACCACTTTCTCTGGGCCCAAACTCATTTAAAATGGACTGAGGCGAAGTGGACAAGTGTCCTGTGGTCCGATGAATCAACATTTGAAATTCTTTTTGGAAATCAAGGACGCTGTGTCCTGTGGGATAAAGACCACTCAGCTTGTTATCAGTGCAAAGTTCAAAAGCCAGTATTCATGATGGTGTAGGGAGGCATTAGTGCACATGGCATGGTGGCACATCTGTGAAGGCACCATTAATGCTGAACGATATATACATGTTTTGGCAACACATGCTGCCATCTAGACGACGTTTTTTTCAGGGAAGGGCTTGATTATTTCAGCAAGATAATGTCAAACCACATTCTGCATGTATTACAACAGCATGGCTCCGTATTAAAAGAGTCCAGGTGCTAAACTGGCCTGCTTGCAGTCCAGACCTGTCACCACTGAAAATATTTGGCACATTATGAAATGAAAAATATAACAAAGGAGACTCCGAACTGTTGAGCAGCTGAAGTCCTGTATCAAACAATTATGACAAAGCATTTCACTTTCAAAACTACAGCAACTTTTTTTCTTTTTTGGAACGGGAATTTCAAAACAGGCATATACTTTTCAAAAACAGTAAAATATCTCAGTTTCAACATTTGATTTGTTGTCTTTGTAGTATTTCCCTTTATTTTTCCTTTCACAATTTTCACATCATTGCATCCTTTTTTTATTTACATTGTGCATTGTGCACCCAACTTTTTTGGAAATGGGGTTGTAATAATAATAATAATAAAAATAATAATAATAATAATAATAATAATTGGCCTAATGATAAACAGTGATTTTAGTTTTATCTTGACTGTACGATCTGAAAGATGTTTTATACCGTAATGATCTATTTTTTAATTTTAGCTTTGATTTGATATGAAGTTTAATGAATGTAAATGTGTATGTTTGTTCTTCAGGGTGGATCATGGAGGGAAGATTAGGATGAAACCGGGACTGAAGAAATGTAACACACACACACACACACACACACACACATACATTACACTCACATACTATACACTATATACATCATGCACACACACAGTACACTCTATACAAACTCACACACACACACACACACACACTACACATAGCCCACTCTATATACAAATACTATAAACACACATTACACACACTCACATATACACTGTGTTCCTATACTCTTCTAATCTGTGTGTGTGTGTGTGTGTGTGTGTGTGTGTGTGTATATACAGATGCTGTTGTCAATCGTATCCAGATCATCCAGACAGATTTGATTACTGGTCTCAGGTTCTGAGTGTGGAGAGTCTGACTGAACACTGTTACTGGGAGGTTCAGTGGAGCAGAAGAGCTCCACTGAACCTCCCCCCCAGCAGAGTAGGAGTGTATCTGGACTGGGGGTCCGGCACTCTGTCCTTCTACACTATCTCACCTAACACACACACACTGACCCACTTACGCACATTCACCACCACATTCACTGAACCGCTCTGCGCTGGATTCTATATTTATAACTCCTCTCTGAGTCTGTGTGAGATAGAATAACCTCTACACAGAAAGAGAGAGAGAGAGAGAGAGAGACAGACCATTATATATGTACATATGTAATATAGGAGAATTTCCTTTTTCTTCTTAAATACACAATTGTCTGTGAAGCTAACTTGAATTTGACAAAGAGAGAAAATTACAAATCCTGAAAAACAGACCGTCATCAGCCAAATTTGAGCTTCTTCTTTCATAGTTTCATTACGATAACCTGTTTTTGTATAAAAAAACATGAACCTAAATTTGTTGTTGTTCATATAGTACAAATAAATAGTATTTTACAACTGTCTCTGTGTTTTCATCATGTCCTGTCATGTTTACATAAAACACAACCTAAAAAAGTGCAGTCTGCATTTAAGATTATGACTCAGAGAAAGTGACATCATTAGACCAAGGTGACAGTGACAAGGGTGTGTTCTCTCATTGAATTGTGGGATTTTAATCTTGTTTTTCCATGTTGTTTTGATGAGGATGAGCTGATGGATCAGGCCCTGTCACACTAAAATATCCCAGAAAAGAATGAAACTGTTCTAAATCTAGAACATGTCTAAAAAGGTTCTGAAATTCCTGCTTGCATGCTGACAGTTTTGATGCTAGCATGTTAACAGGCTGAACAGGGTCAGTTAGAATGGCTGACCGTCAGTCCTGTCCCATCAGGCCCTGTCACAGCCCTGTGTTACAGGACCAGACAGCCTTGTGACAGGATCTTATAAATGAATGGCTTTGTTCCCTTTTATTACCTTCACTGCATATAATATGTATTAAATGCTGCCACAGTAAAACATTATCTGAATAAATCTGAAACTTTTTATGCTCACAGATAAAAGTTTGTTTGG
Organism: Colossoma macropomum; assembly: GCF_904425465.1. Classification (NCBI taxonomy): domain Eukaryota; kingdom Metazoa; phylum Chordata; class Actinopteri; order Characiformes; family Serrasalmidae; genus Colossoma; species Colossoma macropomum. Next base: position 4,640,246 of record NW_023494786.1, on the reverse strand, counting down.
ACTGTGTCAGTTGTCAGTCATATTCTAATGAATTAGGTCCTTATTATATGTCCTTGGCTAAACTTTACCATATTAGTCTAATATTACATTAACATTAAATTCATAATTAGAAATTAAAATAGTGATGATTAATTAAAGAACAGAGACAAACTTTTCCTGCATCAACAAACTCCATAAAGTCAGTCCTGTCACAGCACCGTCAGTCTTGTCACACAGGACACTGTGATATAATAACTGACTTTTTGAGAAAATATTGATGGATTAATCTCTTTAACTGCAGATGAAGGTGGGGTTTATATCCACCATTACATATCTGTAAAAATCTCCTGTGTAAAGGGAGGATTTTTACAGTACATGAGTGACTGGTGGTTATTCTGTGTTTAACATCCACTACAGTTAACCGAAATGTGGCTTATATTTCTATAGGAACTACAGAACCATGTTAGACACAAACAGTGACACGTGATCAATGAGAAAATGATATTTGCATCAAAGAAATTCATTAACAGACTAACTAAATAGCAGATTAACTAACACTATATCAGTAATCTTACCTCTCTTCAGGAACCTAAAACACCCAGAACGTTCTGCTGAGTCTGTGTTGAAGAAGCAGCTCCATCTTTCAGTTAAAGCTAAATTAAACTCTGATTTAGTCCAGTAGGTTTTTGATGCTGGACACAGTTGGATTTTTCTCTCTACAGCTGCAGATTCAGCAGCTCCATGCAGCTCCGCATCAACCACATTTCACTGTGAGGAACCCAAATCCCTACTTACGCTGGGGTGAATGTAGAAAAACTACATTTCCCGAAATGCTTCGGCGGCTGTCTCCATGGTAACCGGCTGTGTTGTGATGCGACTGGCTCCGCCTTTATTCTGCCGAGGCTGTAAAGGTAGTGATTATACAGTGCGGTAAATTCAGTTTTAGTGATTATTAATGTGTTTATTCTGTGTTTATCATTTTAAAATCGAAGAGATGTTTAAGTAGCCTGGGCAGTATTTTAATGAGGTTGCAGTCAGCATTGTGTTTATCTGAATTTTGCTGTGTTTATCTCTGCATCATGTGACACACAAAATAAAGAAATAAGAAGTAACACGATAGCTTGATCACTGAAATTAAAAATGAGTACATTCTTAATAAATAGAACTATATGCTTCTAGGATAATTCTAGAATATTAATCCTCCATATTGGAGCTTCTCTTAGCTGCAATTAGGAGGGGAACAGATTTGGAAAAGACACTTTAACTGACTATAAATGCTCCCCTTAATTAAACACCTGGTGTAAAGTCCTGGAATAATAATTGTAATGTAGCTTTATTAAATCAGGTATGTAATGTGTATGAATAACATTCATAATGAAGCTTCTATGCCTTGCCTGTTGATATATATGTTCCCAATATTTAAACACTGATCTGCTCCAGATTGATCATTGTAATGATTGATTATTAATAATTATAACAATAATTATTATTTTTGTAACTGAATATTTAATCAGAATATTATGTCTATTATGGAGCTTATCTTTGCTGTTTCTGGGAGGAGGATATGACTTGGACAGGGCTTGTTACCGTCTGTAAATGTTGCTCATAATTTAACTGATCTTATTAGTTCTGAAGTAATGAATGCTGGTGTATCATAAATTAATATGACTATATATTTCATCCACATGTATATTGTCAATTATGGAGCTTCTCTTAGCTGTATTTGGCAGGAGAAACAGATCTGGATATTTCTGCTGGGTAAAAATGTCTCCCTAATAACTAATTACTTAGACCATGTTCACTCTGTATCATACAAACAACAAATACAGTAATAATACGTCTGTGTTAGCTAATATAGCAGTGTTTATTATGAGCCTAGTCATTCTTAATCAGAAAGAAATCATGCTATTTTATTGATTTGTTTATTTATTTTGTGTCTCATGATGCTGAAGTAAACACAGAATAATTGAGATTTCATGATAAACGTTATTTTTAATTTTAGGAAAGAGTAAACTGTAATACTGATAAATACTTTATGCTCTGCTCATAGCTGATTGGGTGAATACACACTGCCAAACAACCTTTTTTTTAACCGTCACTTTCTGTAATTCCAGTGCTGTTTGGCGCTGTTTTCTGTGAGTGAATGTACGAGTACCTGATCAGTTTGAATTTGAGGAGGAACTGATTTGGATACAACAACGACCCCAAAATGTTTCTTCTATTGTTACAAGCTTGGCATTGTCACAATAGAACCATTTTCAAAAACATTACTCTATAGAACCACTTAAAACACATTATGAAACAATCTGAAGAACCGCATGAAATGATTCTATAGAGAACAAATGGTTCTAAATAGAAGCGTTCCCTTCACTAAAGAACCCTTGAAGAACCATCTTTTTTAAGAGCGTACTTGAGTGTGGTATCTCAGTGTGTGCCAAACTCAATTACACTCTTGAATTAACCAATCTAGCATTAAATTAAAACACACCACAAGTCCGCAAAACATTATGCAGGATGAAATCGGGCCTGAGTTAAGGAACATAACAATGTCTGAGCTTCAGTTTCAGTAATCTTGCTTGTTTTTACAGTAAAAGCTAAAACTAAGTTGAAGTTAAAGATAAACCTGGCACCATCTAGTGGCAGATGTGTCATTTTAAATTACACAGTATTTGGGTTTAAACTACAGCAATGGAGTTTAAGAACCCACATGACTCATTCAGGTTTAAACTCTAAACCTCAGTTAAGCTACTGTCACATGAAGTCATGTAAACACATTTAACAGACAGAATAAAACAGTATAAAAGAGTAAAGAAAGTAACTTAGTATCTTAGTTCTGATGCCGTTAGTCTCTGTCTGACTGTCTGGTGATCTTCAGGAAACTCTTCCACCTGTGTGTTGGTGGTATAGTGGTTAGTATAGCTATATTTTTTTTAGCCTATTTTTTGCATAAATTTGCAACACTGTTAACCATTTTTGACCATTATTTTTTAAATGAAAATAAAATGAAAATGGAGTAAAACAGATTTTAATGAAATCATTCTGTTTAAAACAGCTTCAGCTTCTGCTATGATTAAAATAAGTCCAGAAATCATAATAAAAATCTTACCTACAGCTTCCTATAGTCTAGGGCCAGCCCTGACTACGAGGCAAATGTAGCTAACAAGTAATGGATGATTACAGCCCTCCAGTTAGCATAGTGCTAAATCTCTCTGCTCTCTCTCTCTCAGGTCCTAACAGAGCTCACAGAGCTGTGGGTGTTGTATCTGGCTCTTATATTTAGAGCCAGTTATTCATTTTTTAATTATCCCTGACAATGTGTCCTTTTACCCACTTACAAAATAAACATAACTTGAAATTAATAACAGGGTGGGTGTTTTTTTAAACTACTTTCAAGAACAAGAACAGACTCAAACTGGAACCAATAGAACTTATGTTTCTAGTTCTAATTAATTTCCCACCTGCTTGAGAGACAGCTGGAGCCATCATAATAAACATAATAAAGGATTTAATTGTCTTTTTGGTCATTTTGTACTTAAAAGTTTAAAGTATTTAATTTGACTAGTTAGCTACCTTGCTTGCCAGTTATCTTTATTAGAGTGATTTTCTGCAGTCAATCATATAAACATACAAATGTTTATATTTACATAGAATTGAGAGTAAAATTAAACAGAGTTTATATTTTTCTCTGTTGGGTATGAAAAGAAACATTTATTCTTGGCTAACATAAATGCTAATAACATTAGCAGTAATTTCTGAACTAGATTATGTTACCTTAGTGAGCTCTTTACAATTGACACATCATCATCATGACATTCCAGTTTAACTTCTGCTGCTCTTATTGGTTGTAATAGTGTTTGAAAAAATAGTGGAAGAGAAAAGAATTAATTAAATTATCAGTAGCTTCAGTTATAAGTGTTACCAAACACAGAGGAAAATACACTCCAGCATGGAAGCTGATTCTGAGGGAAAGTGTGTGTGTTTGAGGGAGGGGTCAAAAGAGGGTGTTATCTGGTGCTAAAATATGGAAACTGTCAAATGTTATTCAGCTTTATATTAATGTATCAATATATTAGGTGTTTGGGAACTGAGGAGACACTGCTGTAGTTTTGAAAGTGAAATGCTTTCCCATTCTTGTTTGATACAGGATTTCAGCTGCTCAACAGTTCTCATTTGTTGTATTTTTCATTACGTAATGCACCAAACATTTTCAGTGGTGACAGGTCAGTTTAGTACCCGGACTCTGTTAATATGGAGCCATGCAGTGATTTCCACTACAGAATCGTGTCTGTTTTTAATGCAGTGCCACCTAAGGGCCCAAAGAACACAGCCAGCAAATCCTGGTTTTCAGCCTTGTCACTTGCATACAGAGATTTCTCCAGATTCTTTGAGTCTTTTAATGTTTGTGGTCTTTGACTGTTTTCAGTGAAAAACAGGGTTTACATGATATGCACATTATTGCATTTTGTTTTCATTTACATTTTGCACAGAGTCCCAACTTTTTTGGAAATGGCGTTGAGTGTATATTGTGATGTTGGATATTCTCAGATTCATGCCTGGTTGAGTGGATAGTTGGGAATCCTAGGTCTACCAAAATTAAGGACGGTTACTCCAAAGGTATGTGCAAATATATCAACATTTATTAAGTAAATTACAAACGGAAAAAAAGAAAAACTGGAAGAAAAGAAAAAGAAAACGAGTTCTCTCATAGAACAATTAAATAACAAGATAAAAATGTTCAGGATCTCAAACACCCATTATCTTGGTCCACACTCTTTGCCTTGGCTCAACCTTAGCATAGGAACTTGTTGTCTCGAGGTCATGAGACCGAAGAGACTTCCTTCCAAACTGTTGTTTCAAAAACGAACCTCCCCTGTTAGGCTGACCTTCCTGTGTATTTAAACCACTAACCCCACCCAAGGTTAAGCCAATTAACACGAAGGGTAGGTGCTCAGTACACATGAAACATTATTTAGACAATTACTCACCACCATGTTTAAAACTAACATGTCATCAGATCTGTACACCTTCTAGAGGTAAGTATTCTTTTACATGGCTAACAGTGACAATGTTCTTCTTCCTTTTCAGGTTTGCTAAGGATGGGATCACCCCCCTCTCTCCATATGGTTGTGGGCCCTTACAACCTGGATGAAAAAGGATGATAATCGTGCCAGCAGTTCCCCTAAGAGTCAACAGACCACATCAAGAGTACATTTATGTGAACATACATTGCACATATGTGTCACACTGGTGATGAGTTGGAGCCTCTAACTTCATCATATATATATAAAGACAACAAAACAAATAGTTTTGAGCTAAAACCTTTTTAATGTGTTCTTGAGAAAGGTCCTAAGACAAATAATTAAAAGAATACATACAAATACAGAAAAGGTTACAGGTTAACATGCTCACACAAACACACACAACCTCACACACAAAGGCTAAACGAACACAAAACCTTCAAGAAAATCAGCAGCTAAAGCTCTAAAAGGAGAGGGACATAGATAGACAGATAGAGAGAGAGAGAGAGAGAGAGAGAGAGAGAGAGAGAGAGAGAGAGAGAGAGGGTAGCTACACTCAGCAAAACCCAGCTGTCTTTATGACTGAGTCATAAAGTAAAGGAGATTGTGGTTTTAGTGTTCAAAGGTTATACTGAAAGAAGGAACAGGGAACATCTTATTGATATCACACTTCAGCAACAACAGGTGAAATATAAAGATTTTCTGTAATTCTATCAGAGTGTTTAACAGAGTGCTGTAGGAGATCATGCACTCTTGGTCAGTTTATTATAGATACAGTAGAGTTGAATCATGTGTAATGAAATACAGGGGGTTAAAAGAGTGATGCTAAAATTTGTTAACCATTAAATATGATATAGCTTTAATAATTTTTACATGTGTATGTAGAAATCTCAGGAACCTAAGCAATTATTTTGACAATTAGTCAAAATCTTAGGAAAAAACACTATTTCAACATAATTAAAATATGGAAAAACAAATTGTTTTGAGATAAAAAGTCAGACTTTCAACATACTCCTGCCAGAAGTTGTCCTATTGATTTAGAGATCAGTTACATTTTTTGGCAAGTCGTCCCTGTGAGTTTACAAGAAGCCTCTGGATAAAATGCATATTTTGAGTAACATTAACAGCTCAGTGCTTGGACACTTCAGAACATTGGCCTCATTCTCCAGTATCTTCCTAAATTTGTTTTGAAATGTGTTCTTGAAAAAGGTCTAAAAATAGTCTCTGAACGCACTGAACTGTTCTCACCTTTGTGCTCTTGAGTGTGTATCGATTCTGTTCTTACCTAAGAACAAATCCCAGATAAGCAGACACTGGTGAATGTAAGAATCTTTGTGAAAACCGCAGTGGGTTAAAGAAGAAATTTCATCTTACGAACTCTTGGTGAATGAGACCTATTGTTGGGTAATTTACTACAGAATAACTGAAATAAAAAGTTTCCAAATGATAGAAAACATCCGCTCATCATTACTGTGTTGCGATTTATGCCAAAAACTGAAAAGAGAAGACCTCACATAGAGTTTAAAAAATAGGAATGATTTAAAAATTTAATAACAATTTTTTTTTTCTGGATTACTGAAACATGAAAGGGACCCATAATTTAAAAAAAGACACAGATAAACAAATAGTTTTGAGCTAAAACTTTTTTAATGTGTTATTGAGAAAGGTCCTAAGACATCTAATTAAAAGAATGTATAAAAATACAGATAAGGTTACAGGTTAACATGCTAACATAAACACACATAACCTCACACAAAGGCTTAACTAACACAAAACCTTTAAGAAAATCAGCAGCTAAAGCTCTAAAAGGAGAGAGAGAGAGATAGATAGATAGAGAGAGAGAGAGAGGTTCGGGGTAACTGCACTGTGTGGATCTCAGTTATCTTTATGACTGGGTCCTTGTGAAGCAAATGAATAGATTGTGGTTTTAGTGTGAGGGAGTGTCAGGGGTTCATACATGAAAGGGGTCAGGGAACATCTTACTGACATCATGCTTTACCCTACATGTTGTTCAAGGTTCAGCAACAATAAAGAGAGTTTTTACAGGTTTAGTGTAAAAATATTCTGTAATTGTATCAGAGTGTGTAACTGAGTGCTGTGGGAGATCATGCAGTCTGGGTCAGTTTATTATAGATACAGTGGAGGAGAATCATGTGTAATGAAACACTGTAAACAGTGGATAATACAGAGGAAACTCACTTCTGGAAGAATCTGCACTCTTGAACTGTGTGAAACAGAAGAACAGTGAGTCGTCATTACTCACCAGTGGACTTTCACAAGCTGAGTTTTTCAGTTTTCACTCAGAACAGACTGTTTGGATTTACTTGTCTCCTAATCACACCTGTTCAGACAGGTAGCTCAGGAGAGAGTTGTGATTGGTCCAGTAAAATATCACTCCACCCTCTCCAATCTGTGAAACACCTTCCAGCATTTCCTCCTGTGGTGGTGAACTAATCCAGTCCAAACAGGTTTACAGTGAAAGTTAAATCTTCAGCAGCTTCTGTTCAGTGAAGAGAAGATCATAAACAGAGAGAGAAAAGCTCAGAGGTAATTACTGAAGATCAACACGCAGAATTTACTTTCTGACTTGATGATTAAAGACATTTCAGACACAGAGAGAGCAGAACATCACTGTGGAACTCAGAGACAGAACTATATTTCAGAGAACAGCTTTCAGATGAAGGTAACATGTAGACTTCACTACTTCTGTGTGTGTGTTTACAGGATTAGGTCTAATCTGAAGGTGGAGCCATGACCTCCAAAATAAGCTTCTCTGAGAACTCACAGAAAGCTGAGAGGTGAGAGAATCATGGGATTTGGGGTAAAGACTGTATGTTCTCATCTACACCAACATGCAGGAATGTTTGTAGATCATGTCTGATATTGGTTGTGTTCTAGACTGGTTCAGGGTCGGAGATCTGACTCACCTGAACCCAGCTGTGTGTCCATGAAGAGTGATCACTCAATGGGCAAATACGTACACTTCAGAGAGGATAACAGTTCATCTGAGATCAGGTAAGAATGATGTGACACTGAAGAATGAAATGAAAACAACGCCTTTATTTCTGACAGGAGACAAAACAAACAATACACAGTCTTTTCTGTTTTACTGCATATTTTTCCATTCTGTAGAATTATTTTGTATGTAGAATAACATGGAGTGAATAAATCACACAGTGCATAGAACTGAATACTGAAATGAATGAATTTAAAATTAAGAAGTATTTTTTATTCTCAATATAATTTTAGTGTATATGAATTTAAACTCCTCTTTTGTATATTTGATTCTAACAAAATTTTCCCTATTTGGTGTGTTTTCCCTGATCTCAGCTATGTGTCCATGAAGAGTGATCAGTCAATGGATGTTCCCACTAAAATTCAGAGAGGAGGACAGATCTACTGATCTGAGGTAAAGACAGTTTTCAGTATGAATGGTGCAGTAAAATGTTCCTCACTTCCAGTCCCACCTGATTAATCTCAGCAGGTGAGAGAGGTGAGTTAGAGCAGGAGAACACTAAACTGTGCAGTGCTGTGACTCTACAGAACCTGGAATGAAGAAGACTGGATTAGGGGATTAAATTAAAGATCTAATACTGAGTGTTCATTTATAAAGTTTCAGCTGCTGCTAACATTCATTATATATATATAATATATCTACACAGTGAATGTAACTGAATTTTAAATGAATATGTTGTAACATATGAAAGTGTGTTTATTGAGCTGTTGAGGTTGTTCACAATACACGACTGATAATCTTATGATTTCTAACAGAGTCCAGAAGAACTCAGATATTACCAGGAGAAACATGGAGATCATATTCAAGGTTTGTGCGTGTGTTATATATATGAAATACATTATTTGCAGGAAGAGGATGGATTACATATTTTTTTTAAGTTTGATGTTTCAGTTTAGAGCATATTTGTTGTCTCAGAATAACATTTATTTTCTTTTGTTTTCTTTTGTAGCAATGACTTTATTTAACTGATGGTAATGAGCAGTCATTTCTCATAGGATACAGTATAAATCGTAAATTAATTTCTCACCATAATTGTGTCTCTAAAATGTTTTTTTTGTTTCAAAAATAAATTTCAGCCCCAATTTCTGTTAAGTGTCTCTAATAACTGTGCACTTACACATGAAAAACATATGAAGCAACACTGTAACTAGTGATGAGTTAGTCAGTGTTGCAGATCGATTACAGAAGTGCAGCCTATGTAATTACACATGTATAGCAACTTCAGTTTTGCCTCATGTAATTACACAAATGTATCTTCTGCACAGGAACTTTCCTGCAGTGTAGTGTTAAAGTTGTGCTTTAAAATATGTGGACAGTTCCTGTGCAGTTGATATAGAGGTACTATGTAATAATGTAGTAATAGTGGTAATATAGACGTCGCTTTGGGGGAAATGCAAAACATTTAATAATGTCATAAAAGTTACATTTTAAGACAATGGGACGTCTGCTGTACTGACATATTACAGACTTGTTTAAAGTTGAAACTGGTTACAGTGTCATAGCACTAGCAACATAAATGCTAGATAAATGTTAGGAAAGCTGGCAGATACAGTGTAAGTAATGTAGTATTATTATTATGTAATTATTATTACATACTTCCTTTTACTGCTAGAAAAAAAAAACTGAAAAAAACAACTTCTGTTCCACTCTGATTGAAAATGTGATTATTATTATGTTATTACCCTTGTGTAATTACATGAGGCAAAACTGAAGTTGATACACATGTGTACTTACATAAATATATGTCTGTAATCCATCTGTAAAAGTGGCTACATCATTAGTAGTTACACTGTTGTTACAAATATTGTTTAGATGTAACTACACAGTTCCTTATTAGGAAATAATAACTGTGTAAAACTGCAAAAGATAAACTTGTATTTTTGAGATAACACAAATAATGTGCTGGAAATATCATACTCAATAAAAATGACAACAATAATAATAATATAATAATAATAATAATAATAATATAATACAAATAATAATAATAATAATAATAATAATAATAATATTGTAGAGCCCCTCACACTGAAAACCATCCCCTGTCTCTTTTATCTTTTATCCTTAATTAGGAGCTGGAGCACAAAGTCATCTCTCTGGTGAAGAATCAACTGAAGAGGTTTGTGAAGCTACTGAATCTGGATTACCCAGCATGCTCTGGGAGAGAGGTGGATGACGAGGAGCATCAGAGCAGTATCAGAGAGGGGGCACTGAAGATCACACTGACCGTCCTGAGGAAGATGAACCAGACTGACCTCGCTAACACACTACAGAGCAGTAAGACATCAGGGTCATGTAATTCTTCATCACATAATTCAATATCAAGACTTCAAATGGTCATGGTAACATAACATTAATAATACTAAGCACAGAAATATTTGGTTTTGTTTATTGCACATTGTTGTGTGATGTCATTATAATGTGTCATAGTGTCTTTGTGTTGAAAGTAAAGTTGAATATTGCAATTGTGTTGTTGTTGTTGTTTCCTCTTTTTATCAGAACTGGCTCCTTCTTCTCATCAAAAGCTAAAATCAACACTGAAGGAAAAATGTCAGAAAATTAATGAAGGAATCTCAAATTCTGGAACCTCAACCCTTCTGAATGAGATCTACACAGAGCTCTATGTCACAGAGGGAGGGAGTGGAGAGGTCAATAATGAACATGAGGTTAGACAGATTGAAACAGCATCCAGAAGACCAGCAACACAGGAGAAACCCATCAAATGTAATGACCTCTTTAAAAATAATTCCATCAGATCTGTGCTGACTAAAGGAGTTGCTGGAATTGGAAAAACAGTCTCTGTGCAGAAGTTCATTCTGGACTGGGCTGAAGGAAAAGCAAATCATGACGTCCTCTTCATATTTCCACTTCCTTTTAGAGAGCTGAATTTGATGAAGAAGAAAAAACTCAGTCTAGTTGGTCTTCTTCATGTTTTTTTCTCAGAAATAAAACAAGTAAAACCAAGAGACTATGATCACTACAAAGTCCTGTTCATCTTTGATGGTCTGGATGAGTGTCGACTTCCTCTAGATTTCCAGAACAATAAGAGCTTATTTGATGTAACACAGTCAGCCTCAGTGGATGAGCTGCTGACAAACCTCATCAAGGGGAATCTGCTTCCCTCTGCTCTCCTCTGGATAACCTCTAGATCAGCAGCAGCCAATCAGATCCCTCCTGAGTGTTTTGACCAAGTAACAGAGGTACAAGGGTTCAGTGACCCTCAGAAAGAGGAGTACTTCAGGAAGAGGATCAGTGACCAGAGCCTGGCCAATAAAATCATCTCCCACATGAAGTCCTCAAGAAGCCTCTACATCATGTGCCACATCCCAGTCTTCTGTTGGATTGCAGCCACTGTTCTAGAGAGACTGTTGGGTGGAGCAGAGAGTGGAGAGACCCCCAAGACTCTGACTCAAATGTTCACACACTTCCTGATCTTTCAGATCAAAAACAAGGACCAAAAGTACCATGGGAAATGTGACACTGATCTTAAACAGACTAGAAAGAGTATTCTGGCACTGGGAAAACTGGCTTTCCAACAGCTGGAAAAAGGCAATCTGATCTTCTATGAGGAAGACCTGAGACAGTGTGGCATTGATGTCAGAGAAGTGTCAGTGTACTCAGGGGTTTGTACCCAGATCTTCAGAGAGGAGTTTGGGCTGCACCTGGGGAAGGTGTTCAGCTTTGTGCACCTGAGTGTTCAGGAGTTTCTGGCTGCTTTATATGCATTTATTTCCTTCATTTCCTACAACAGAAACGTTCTGTTAACAGGTTTATTTGGCTTATTCAGAAAGTCCACAATGTCAGACTTCCTCAAGTCTGCAGTGGACAAGGCCTTACAGAGTGAGAATGGTCACCTGGACCTTTTTCTCAGATTCCTTCTGGGTCTCTCACTAGAGGCCAATCAGACCATCTTAGGAGGCCTACTGACACAGACAGCATACAGCTCTCATGACAAAGAGGAAATAGTTCATTACATAAAGATGAAGATCAGGGAGAATCCCTCTCTAGAAAAAACAATCAGTCTGTTCCACTGTCTGAATGAACTGAATGATCATTCTCTGGTGCAGGAAGTCCAAAGATACCTGAACAGAGGAGGTTCCAGTGGACTCAGTGGAGCTAAACTCTCTCCTGCTCAGTGGTCAGCTGTGGCGTTTGTGTTGCTGAATTCAGATGAGGAGCTGGATGAGTTTGACCTGAGAAAATATGATCCATCAGAAGAATGTCTTCTGAGGCTGCTGCCAGTGGTCAAAGCATCCAGAAAAGCTGTGTGAGTATTTTCACTCATAATTGTTGTACTGCGTTGTGTTTAATGTATAAACATTTGGATGATTTCCCTCTCTTTACATGACATTCTTCTGTTTCTATGTGCTTAATAAAATCACATTGCAGTCAATATTGATTCTTGTCTGTCATTAAGTAGCAAAGTACTTACAAACTAACAGCAAACATTAAGAGGATCAAGTTGATATAATATGAGCCCATTATGCTATTTTTGTCTTTTTTTTCATCATTGTCAGTACAACCTGATCTGGTACTGGTGTTTTTGTTTTAATGGATTAATATGCCGGCCTATGGCTGTATGAAGGCAGGAACCAGTGAGTGAAATTTGTTGAAATACAGCAAGTTTTTTCTGGTAGCTGTACCTGTACCTGCATGTTTGAAATCCCCACTGTTTTTAGTCTGTTCCATCCAATTTCACTGTCAATGTTGTCAGTATGTTTTATGTCCCCATGGACCTCTATTTTTGCAATCTATGAACCTCTTTCTATCATGTCATGATTATAACTTCTTATCTGTCTGTATTTTCTTATCTAGTTTTTGAAATTTGCTTGTGTGATTTGTTGCTGACTGTTCATTGTTTCACTTATAACTTTAGCAAACCTAACTTCCGGTCAGTGATATATTCAAAGACTTTGATGGCATTCACTTCAACTGATTAAAATTACCAACATAGTAGCCATATTGAATCAGTACACTGAATCCACGCTGACTCACTGATTTAAATGAGATTTGTCTTTCTTATTAAAATGCAAAACAAAGGCCAGAACAAAAGCTTATATAGTTTGTTTCTAAATGTGGAGTGGTGTTTCCAGACAAAGGAAAAAGCTGAGAACCTCCCCCTAATGTAAACTAAAAGAAAATATGATTTTGCCTTAGTCTCTTATACATGATAATACTTCATGCTAAAGTTCAATAAAAATCTAAAAATGTAAAAGTAGATTTCACCACCATGCAACAGCCATTTAAATGGATCTGCATGTGGAATTAAAGCTTTCTATGGGTTACTGGGTTTCATGTGTAAAAGAATTGAACATTTAATTACTTGCATAAAAACAATAATGATTGGCTGAATTATCCTGTTAAAAAGACTTTTTTGTAATGAACAACCTTTTCCTTAATGCTTAGCTGGTCCTAATTAAACTGCTAATGTATTTTATCTATAAATCAATGACATTACTTTGACCCCTTTATAAAGTACCAATATGTTTTGTACATATAATAATCTTATTATAGATTTTACATTAAAATATATTTACCAAAAAAACACTTACAATGTTTTAGTTATTACTCATTAACAAAATACATTATGATTAAATTGTAAGTAAAAGTAAAAGTGAGAATTATTAATAACATGATGATCAAGAATTACTGGCTTTGGATGAATATTATCTAATTGTGGGCTCTGATATGAACACTTTTGTGGACCCAAGCCTAGATAGAACGCCCTCACTCATTTCATTGGTTCAAGTAACTGCCTCCAAAGCCCTGAATAACTTAATTAAGGACCTAAACTTGGTTGATGCTTGGCGGGTTAGGAACCCCACCATCAGAGATTACATATATTTTTCACCTCATCATAAAATGTTTTCCAGCTGTCATCTGCAAGAAATAGCAATGCTGGCCCTGGAACTCTTAATACATGGACTCACGGTATTTCTAAAGTCAGAAAGGCAAACAAATGGCAAACTTACCCAAAGTGTGAAATCCAAGAAAAAAACAAATACTAGGCAAAACGAGGTCATAACAGGAGAACAAACAAATGAGAAAGGCTTGGTATGAACTGGCAAAACAGAGGCAATATGTTGCAATGACTGAAACAAACAGACAAGTATGTATGCAAGAGATAACAGATGACAACAGTTAGATTTCTGGTGACTGAGATCTAATGACTGATGGATGATTGGTTGGCTGGGTCATGTGACTGACATCTTGGGAGTTGGAGTTGGAGAAAGTAAATCAGTTTACAAACATTCAGTGTACTTTCTAGATGTCATGATGAAGTAACACACGGACACATGGATGAAGTAACACTTCATTGCATTCTAATTCTTGTCATTTAAAAAGTATCATGTGCTGTATTTACTCTGTCTTTACAGACTGGCTGACTGTAAACTCACACCAACATCTTGTGAAAAACTTTTGTCAGCTCTACAATCAGTAGATCGAGCTGGACCTCAGTATTAATGACCTGCAGGACTTAGGAGTAGATCTGCTGTCTGTTGGACTAAAAAGTTCATACTGTAAACTGAAGACACTCAGGTGAGCTTTCTGTAACTTGAGAAAAAAAAAAAACATTTAATTAATGGGAAATAATATGGTAATATTAAAGTAATAAGTTGTACTGACCTAAAAATACATGGTAACTTTCTAGTTTTTAATATATAGAAAGGTAGTAATTTTAGTGGATACTAGTTGGTTATACAATGGAAACAGTATTAACAAACTCTAATTTTCCATAAATAAAATGGTAGTTTTATGGAAATGGGGGTGTGAATATTTGGGTGGTGGATCATTCTCAGCACTGCAGTAACACTGGCGTGGTGGTGTTGTGTTAGTGTGTGTTGTGCTGGTATGAGTGGATCAGACACAGCAGTGGATCCAATATTTTAGGCACATAGTAATAATAATAGTCTTTAATACTCATAATTCATTATATATATTTTTTGGTAATGGAACATTGAACTTGGAACATTGAAGCATTTGCTTAATTGCATAAAAAGACTGAGTGAATGATTTAAACCCTGTTTCAAACCAATTTTAAATTGTGTTTCACAACTTTTTCATTAATAGTCCTTAGGAAATGGATAAGGTACACTCTTGACATTAAAACAATTAAGCTGCTATTGTAAAGTACCACTATATAATGTACAAAAATGTTAAGGCACATATTGTGTTGAAAAATATTTATGAAAAGAACTCACACTGTTTTAGTTATTACTTGATAAGTTAACAGTTAAATTGTAGCATTTCGTGATGCACAAATAAAAGTGATAAATTAACTTTCAGTAATAGATTCTTTTACGGGCCTGTTATTATAAATTGTCACCAAAATGCATCTTGGCCCCTGCTGCTTCAATACAGAGTCAAGATCATTGCCAATCCAAATATTTTAATGAATGAGGTATCTGCTATATTAAAGGAAGAGTTTGGAAAAAAATCTAATTTAAACATCTTTTTACTTAACTCAAAGTAATATATTATTCAATATATGATTGGGTGTTTGTTTTGTTTATTATATCACATCATAATCAATAACTAACATTGAATGCACATATACATATTTTTTGTTTTTCAAAACTACTGCATACAAAGTACATTGTCAGGCAAAACTTGTTAAACATGGTTTGCAGTACAAATTGATTATATATTGTTCAAAATTATTGATGTAATGTTTGCAATGTGTGAGTAAGAACCCAGGAGCTGAACTTATCAGTAACATAATGAATAAAATTAACTTTAATGAGTTGTAAAGCCACTTTTAGTGTGAGAAAGAAACATCCAGTGTACTTATTTCTAGATGTGAAGATAAAGTATCACATGGATAGTAACATTATTCCATTCTAATTTGTCAGGTGGTCAAAACAGATGAGTTGCTTGCAGATTAAAAGATAAGGTTGAAAAAGCATAGTCAGAACAGGATAGGGTCAAAACCAGAGAGCACAATAACCAAACCAAAGGGGACATCCAGATGGAACCCAGTAACCAGTCCAAGTAAAAAAAGAGCTCATTAATGTCCAGCAATCAAACTAAACAGGCAAACACAAGGTAAAGTTAGGTAAAGTAAAACAGGTCATACATCAGGTTTACAGAGAAGGAATGCTCAGTATGCAATGGGAACTGTTATCAGTACTTCGCAAAATGCTAAACTAAAGCCTCTGCTTAAATACAAACTAACTGAGTACAAGTAATGGAAAAACAGGTGTGTAGACTTACAACTCAGGTGAGGTGGAGCGCTGAAATAAATGTCTATTGGTTGCTGGTGATGATGGAGGAGCCATGTGATCTCCCACTGAATCATAGGAACTGGAGTTTGCAGACAGTCCATTGACCCAAGTGAGTCGGAAGGTGAAAGGGAACCAGTAGAGTAAGTGTCCTTGGCAGGAGGTGTGACATAATTCTCCAGATTTAAACTGTACCTTGTGCTGTATTTACTCTGTCTTTACAGACTAGCTCGATGTAATCTCACAACAGCCTCTTGTGGAAAACTATCATCAGCTCTAGAATCAGTAAATTTCTCCCTGAAAGAGCTGGACCTCAGTAACAATGACTTGCAGGATTCAGGAGTGGAGCTGCTGTCTGCTGGACTAAAGTTGTCACAATGTAAACTGGAGACACTCAGGTGAGCTTTTTGTAAATTTGTTATCTTTGGTTGAAAGTGCCATTTTGAATAATAATTCATGTATATTTGGAGATTTTCTGATTTAGTGGGTAGTCCTGCCCCCATCAATGAGAATTCAGTAACATATTACAGATCATTAACAAGTGGACAATGATATGGTGGTACTATGGTAATAAGTCATACTGACTTAAAAATACATGGTAATTTTCTAGTTTTCATATAGACCAAGCTAGTAATTGTAGTGTTTACTAGCTGGTTATAAAATGGAAACCAAGGTAACAAATTCTAATTATCCATAAAAAAATATAAATTTTTCAGTTTTTCTCAATAATTAATTAGTAACTACTAGGTCTGTATATCCCACTAAATCTGACCATTCACAGACATAGTATTTATTTATTTATAAAGCACATTTTAGTGCTGTACAAAGTTGATAAGTTTAAAACACATATAAAGGACAACATAAGGTACAAAGATCAAGGTTCAGTACAATCAATTCACAGAATTAAAGGCTGATGGGGTGTGATGTGGTCCCTCTGTTTTGTGCCTGTGAGAAGGTGAGCTGCTGCAATTTGGTAAATCTATAAATTAATTATTGAGGACTTACAAACACCCATGTACAAGCTGTTGCAGTAGTCTAAGTGAAATGAAATGACAGCATGTATGTTCTTCTCCAGGTTTTGTAGAAGACAGAAATTATTTCATTTTGTGGGTAGAAGGTCAAACAGGTCAAGGTTATTAGGTTTCACATATTCCAACAGTCCACCACGATTATTCATTATAAGATTGGTATGCCTGGGAGAGCCAAAGAGGACCACTTCAATTTTGTCTTCTTTTAGTTGGAGAAAACTGCATGGGTCTTTAGGCCACAAGGGGAGATACAGCTGTGTGTCATCAGCATATCAATGGAACAGATTTTTCCCAATGGAAGCATGTATAAGAAAATGACCTAAAATGCATCCTTAATAACTACACACCTGATTGTAGAAGTAGAGGAAATTACCAACATGTACTGTAAAAGTCCTTTTACAAAGCCAGGACTTAAACCAGCTCAGCGCTGTTCCATTAAGGCCTACCATGTGCTCAAGATGCTTCATGAGTAAGTTGTTTTCAACAGTATCAAAAGCAGCTGTACGGTCCATCTAAACCGGAATAGCACATTTTCCTGTAACAGCAAGCAGCCGGCCATTGGTCACCTTTAAGAGCTGTGACTCTGTACTGTGGAAGGGTTTAAAACCAGATTGAAAACTTTCAAAATATCATTTTTAGTCAAATGACCCTGCAGTTGCGAAAACACAACAAAGCTCTCCAATACCTTAGAGAGAAATGGTAATTTTGAAATTGGTTCAAAATTATTAAGTGTAGTAGAGTTAAGATTGTGCTTTTTAAGTAAAGGCTGGACAGCAGCATGCTTGAATCAAGCAAGAACAGTTCCAGAAGATAGGGAGGTATTTATTATGAGTGGACCTATTATGTCAAACATTTCTTTCAGGAAAGAGTGGGGATGATGTCACTGGGAGAGGTTGTAGGCTTCATATGAAAAACGACTAATCTCAAAAATGAAAAAGAGATGGGTTCAAAGAGACTAAAACTGTCAGGAAGAGAGATGGGCTCAAAGAGACTAAAACTGTCAGTGCACCCCAAATTTGGAGGGGGGTCGTTGGCAGAGTGTTTCAAATTGACTTTGATTATTCTCAGTTTTGCCAATAAAAATTGTTAAAGAAATCTTCATAAATTGTAGAAGTCTCAGCAGGGTAATAAATTGGTGTATTCAGAGCAGAATAGATAATATTAAACAATACTCTGGGTTTATTGCAGTGTCTAGATATAGTATCGGCAAAATAACTTTCTCTGGCTTTTTTAGCTGCATTTTGGAAGGCGGACAGGCAGTCTTTAAGATCTCACAAGATGCCTAGTCTGTCTTTCCATTTCCACTCCACTTTCCTTCATTCTCTTCTAAGCATGTGAGTGGTATTTAACCAGGGCTGAGATTTGTATTTCTAGTTATGCGTGTAATATTTTTAACTCTGCATCTGGTACATTTATGCATATGTTCTGGGAATGTTCTAAAGTAGCAGATATATGGACCTCTACAGTAGATATATTATCTAAAGTACTTGAGTACTTCAGTATTCCATTGTCGCCACATTTCTGTCTTTTAAATGATGGCTTAGCTCTTCAGTTTTCATTGATTCAATGAAGGATGCTGATGGCAGGTTTTACAGCCACCAAGAAAACTGTCTTGCAACTTTGGATTGCCCCGCAGCTTTCAGCAATGAAATTCTGGATATCTAGTTTTCAAAATATAATTTGAATGGAATATCTTATAGCAAAGCTTAACAAGGCAAAACAGTCAACAATAAGAAACTGGGAGACTATGACTACATGACTTATGACTATATGATTTGTGTGATATTATATGACTGATTGAAGAATTTTAGTTTCCAATTAAATTATGTGATGTTGTTTAATTATGTAGTTGTTTATGTATTGTCTTTGCTTTATTTTTGATTTGTGTGTATTCCTAAAATGTATGTCACCATCCTGTCTTCCCCTTCTCCTTACCTTTCCCCACCCTTGTTGTAAAACATAACAAAAAAAAATGCAATAAAAAGTCAATCTCAAAAAACACAGCCCAACATCCTAAATTTCAAAGTTGCTGATAGGAAAACCATAAGATAAACTATGTCAAGAGTATGACCATGATTATGACTGGAACCACTAATGGACTGTACTAGATTAGAAGAGTCCAGGACAAGAGTCAAAGGCTTACTGGCACAACAAACATGGATATTAAAATTCCCCAGGATTAGCAATCTATCTGTAGTAGGTGTAATCCAAGCTAAAATGTTAAAAAAATCATTAATAAAATAATTTCAGCAGTCTGTATATAAGAGCACAGGTAAGAGGCTCACTACATTCGAGTTTCAATAGCTGCACATCAACACTAGTGAAATGTTCAAGTGGAAAGCTCATTTACAATGGTTATTAAAAAACACAGCCACTCCCCCTCCCCTTCCAGTAGCTCTTGGGTGGCTTTAAAGGTAACAGTTTGGGGGGTAGCTCGAGAAGAGGACTGAATTCACTAACACCAAGCCAGGTCTCAGTCCAGGTTGAAGTTCTTCAAAATAAGTTTTTTTCAAGAGGGATTTCACATTGGCCAAATCTGTTTTTATTTAGGTGGTCCATATAAAAAAAGAATTACTCTGTGGTCCATATAAAGTCCAAACTCTGTAAGTTCATGAAGCAAGGCATACTGGGAGGGTATAAAATTGCCTATAGCTAAAACATTAAGGAAATGAGTTTGCATCCACTTCATGAGCAGATCAAGACAATTCCTAAGAGGAACTTTTTCAGGTTGGTGATACAGCATATAATTTTTTCAATCCTGTTTATGTTTAACAGACCTTAAGTTGGCCATCTTAGTGTTATTTATACTGTTCCTCTTATTATTGTTTTCCTCATATACGGGAATAGTTCGCTTGCGCTTTTTAGACTGGTCCAGTGTGTAGTTTTTGTAACATTATAGTTTAAAGACAAATTTCTCCTGTGGAAAATGAATGGCAGAATGTTTAGAACATTCAGTCTAATTGCCAGAAATAATGTTACAATGCACATCTCTCACACAGACACTCATACACAGTACACAGACTAACAGACTAACAGCCTAATGCACAGCAATAACAACAGTAATAACAGTAGTAATAACGGTAATAACATTAATAAAATATATATATAGATATAATCATGACACACAGACAGCCACACACTCAACACGCACACACACCACAAACACACTACACCACACACACACCATAAACAAGAGACCACACACTCACACGAATCACAAACACATCACAAACAAACCACACACAAACACTTTCTACACACCATAAGGCAGCAGCTTATTTAAAGCATTTGATGATTTAAGATACTAGTGCATTTAAGGTGACTGTGAATTTATGGTGGCACTGGATTTAATGTATCAGTAAATTTAAGGTGGCAGTGAATTTAAGGTCACAGTGGATTTAAGGCAGCAATAAATTTAATGTGGCACTGGATTTAAGGTAGCAATACATCTCAGGTAGCACTGAATTTGAGGTGGCAGTAAATTTAAGGTAGCACTGAAATTAAAGTGGCAGTAGATTTAATGTAGCACTGAATTTAACATGGCAGTATATTTAAGGCAGTACTACATTTAAGGTGGCAGTGAATTTAGGTTAGCAGTGGCTTTAAGGTGGCAGTTGATTTAAAGTATCAATGAATTTAAGGGAATGCTGTGTTTAGTAGCAGAGCAACCACCTAGAAACTCCATAGCAATTTCATGAATAACATCCCAGTTCAAATTTTAAGGGCAAGCCTGGTCTTTTGAGTTGGGATGGAATCCACCCCTCTCTGGAGGGTGCAAGGCCAGGCAGTACACAGACTGGCTAAACTGACCATAAGCTAGCTGACTTGAGGTGCCACATATGTTCCATTTAATTGAGACTGTGTTTGTTGCCTGAATCAAGCAAAATTTCAGAAATCCTCAAAAAGTTTTTTCTATTATCTAGTTGGTATCAGATTAGTTAAAGAAATTGCAATAACAACACCTTTTGTCTAAAACTAGAACTGCTTATGAATAGATTTCTTTAATATAAGGCCATTTTGGTAAATGAAATAATTACTGATCATGATTTGATGTTCTATGCCTCACAGAAATGTGGATTATCTAAGTACTTTTTTTCAATGACCGGCTGGTTTCTTTTGTTTTTTTCCTAACATTTAAAATAGTTTATTATTGTAAAACCTTATTCTCTGTTCATATTGCTCTTTTTGTGTTTTTGTTTTGCTATCCTGTGTGGACTAGAGGAGGATTCCCCTTTTGAATCATGATTCTTCTCAAGGTTTCTTCCTCGTAGTCTTAGGGAGATTTTTTTTTGTCACTATCAACTTTGGTGATGCTTATTGGGGCCCAGACTGTAGAGTCAGTTCATTGTGTTTTCATTCCATCCTGTTTGATTTCAGAGTGTTGATGTATATGTCACAAAATTTGAAGCTTGCTGTTTTTGTTCTGTACTGCAGCAGGTTTAATGCTGTAGGTAAATACCATCTGTCCCTCTTTTTCCTTCTTTTCTGCAGATTGTCTGGTTGTATGATTACAGATAAAGGCTGTTCTTTTCTCGATTCAGCTCTGAAATCAAACCCTTCCCACTTGAGAGAACTGGATCTGTCCTATAATAACCCAGGAGAGTCTGGAGTGAAGCTGCTCTCTGATCTACTGGAGGATCCACACTGCACACTGGAGAAACTACAGTGAGTTACTGATTTACTGTCTCTATACACAGACTGATTGTAATTATACATATTATACACATTACTGACTATAGTGTTTTACTCTAGATGTGTTTGTCTTTATGGTGAGGTGGTGAATTGTTGCTCTTCTGAACATGACCATAGGTGACATGAGGACACTGAGGTCCAGTGTGTGGTAGTTTTGGAAGGGTTTTTTATCAGATTCAGTGTAGAAACAGTGACAAGACTACACAATCACCAGTGACTGGTTTTCAGTTGACCTCAGAACAGCTGGTGTTTGGTCATAAACTTAAACTGTCCATTATTTTTTTTATTTTTGTATGAGACACTAATGCTACTCAGAATGACTCTGTTCTCTTGAGATTTTCAGGTTTGCTGCACCCATACTGTTGGCTAACATACAATTTTATTATGATAAAAATCTAAGAATTTATAAGTAATTAACAGATTAGATTTGTAAAGTGTAAACCGAACAATTTTACTTAGACCCCTCATAACAGTGCTGCTCAATTTATGATATAAGCCTAAATAGCTATATTGGCAATGAAATTAATGTTAACATTAATTCAAAGTTGTTGTTTTACCTGCTTATAACACTACAACCATCATGAGAAAGTTCACTGTTAACTAGCACTCTGATGGCAAAGTACCATTTAAAATTAATAAATCAGCAGGTAAATTAAGTTGTATGTGTGGTTAACTGTATGAGTAGCCTAGAGTCAAAGAGACATGCAAAGAGAAAGAGGGAAAGAGAGAGAGAGAGAAGGTTTAAATTTTCAGCTGACAATACATAATTTTCAGCTGAAAATACATAATTTATTAATTACCTAAATAAAATTAATTAGGGTGAATTCATCATGGACTATATACTTTCAGTGATGTTTCAAAATTGTTGTAGAGTTCCTTCATTTGTATCAAATCTGTGTTATTTATGCCTTTTCTACACTTTATTTTATCAAAAGGATCTAGCTTCATTACCTTAATTTTTTTTCTAAATACCAAGTTATAAGTAATATATAAAATATTACTGATTAATATGATTAACATATAAAGTTACAAATGTGCTGTGACTCTTATTAGTATTTTTGAACAAAAAGAATAAATTATGCACATACATTAAAAATAAACAGTACAACCTTAAACAGCAAAAACATTACAGATTAATTTTTATAATACTCCAGAAAGTCTCATGCCTTTATAAGGAGTAACATGCTCTATTTGGAATGAAATATACTGTGTTCAGAACTCCTTACAATGAGTTCAGTATATTAACAGTAGAGGAAAGTGGGTGAAAATGCAGCATAACTCCAGAGAAACCTGTTGAAGTATCAAAATGTCCAAACATGAAAAGAGAAAGAAATGATATTAATGAAACTTTTCATGAAAATGAAATTTTTCAAGAAGATTACTAATTCACTCATTTTTTCTCTTTTTTTTTGCTGATGTATTTTTAGCTTCAGAAATTGCTCTTTTAAATCTGAAATATTTTTTACTTCTTACTATTGGCACATTTTCAAAGGGCAGGTCTTAGAAGAGAATGTTCACTGCATTGTTTATTGGATAATTGATTTGGAGTGAGAGGTCTTCTGACACATAGCTATGCCCAATGTGTGAGCTGTGAACTGCCCCTAAGTGCAGCATTCCACTGACTTGTCCAACATTTTTAGCAATGTCTGTCGTATTACTCTAAAATGATTAATGTAACACAAATGTATGATTATGTTTTGCTCTGTGTAAAATTATATTACTGTTATTTCATTAAATTGTTGAATGTAGCTGTAGTATCTTTCAGGTTTACAGTTGCTAGTGCTAACAAGTCTTGCAGTATTATCTATAGATAACCACCCTAGAAGTGCGACATACGGCTAACTAGGCTAGCAGTGTGATTTAGGGCAAAGTATGCTAACTGTACTATTAATCAATAACTGGGCTAAAAGTGTGATTTAGCACTAACTAGCATAGTAATGTAATTGAGCGATGCCTAGCCTAGTAGCTTTATCTATAGATAACTAGGCTAAGTGTGATCTGAAGCTAACAAGCCTAGCAGCATTATCTGTACATAACACAGCTAATAGTGTAATCTGATGCAAACTAGCCTAGTGGTCAGGGTTTAGTGATTCTGGGGCTCTAGGCAATTTTTTTTTTCCAGGAAGCAAAAAGTAATATCATCCCAGGACAGTTTGACTATTTGCTTTTCTCCCTCTTGTCCTAACAGAGAGCAACAAGATAGAGGGTCAATGACAAAATATGAACAGTCACATTATGACCAATGAAGCTGCCTACACTAGCTCTGAGGCAGAGTGTGATTTTAAGCAGCTAAGGAGGATCTCCATGACCCTTCCAGGAAACATGAAAGGGAAATTTTCAGAGTGCAGAAAGTTTGCTGTAAATGAATACTGTTTGTTTTGTGACACTAATTGATAAGGGTACTTAGCTAGCCAGGTAGATTAGGACTTAGCAGATACAAGTTAGCCAATAGACAGAGCTGCCCAAAACAACAGCATATTAATGAATTTCCTTAGTTTGACCTAAAGTCTTGAGCTGTTTTCTGATACATCTGCAGTTTGTTTACATTTTGAGTAAACACTCATTTGCTGTTTCCAGTGTGGACATCCTGAAGGCTTTACAATGCTACCATTGAATTCTTGATTCATGATTTCTTTTGTTTTTTGTGTATCTTTGCAACACTTGGATAACTTTTATTTCAATTTCTCTCAATATCCACAAAAATCACAAAAACCTCCTCTCCAATAAGTGGAACAGTCACACTCAAAGTGTAAGCTAGGGATAACTATACTAGCAGTGTGGTCTTGAGATAACTGGCCTAACACTGTGATCTAGAACTAAGAAATCTAGCAGGGTGATCTATAGTTAACAAAGAAATAATTGTGATCTAGAACTACCACAGCAGTGTGATCAAGGGGTTAAAATTAGCTATGTGATCTAGTGCTAACTAGCCTAGAATTGTTATCTAGACCCTAAGGCTCTTGCAGAGTGATCTAGTGCTAACTAGCATAGACATGTCATCTTGTGCAAATGAGCATAGCTGTAATATAGAGCTATCTAGCCTAGCAGCATGATCTAGAACTAACTGGGCTAGCAGTGTCATCTAGTGCTAAAAAGCTTAGTAGAGTGATCTAGTGCTAACTAGCCCATCATGTCTGTAACCTAGTAATGGAGCTAAAGTTGTTCAATGTTTTATGTTAATTCAGTGTATTAATCTGAGAATGGTAATGAAGAGCAGCAGTATTCTGTAAACTGGTAATGGAGCTTAAATATCTAACGCTAGTTCACTGGATTAATGTGAAGATGGTGATTTGGAAGTACAAATAGTCTGTATTACGAGCTGTAATGAACAGATGGTTTATTTATATGGTGAAACAGGTGTGTGTAATCAGAAGTCAGAAGACCATTGATAGGTGGACTGGTTAGAGTCCTAATGTGATGAAGCAAGGGGTTCTGGGAACTGTAGTCTGAGGCAGCCATGTTGGCTGTAGTTTCAGCCAGGTCAGAGGGAGGCTTAACAATACCACCCCCCAGGCTGAAGAACAAAATTTTCCAACAACCAAGGCTCCAGGACATCTGGCACCCAGCTTCTCTCCTCCAGTCTGTATCCCTCCCAGTTGATTAGACACTGGAGACTCCCTCCATGCTGCTGCATGCCTAGCACCTGACAGACAGCACAGAGCGGTGTGCCCTCAACCTCCAGCAGTTCCAGGGGAGGTCTGTCATGTGGTGCCTTGTCCAGTGGACCTGGAACCACAGGCTTAAGGAGTGAAACATGAAAGGAGGATGAGATGTGGAATTGAGTGGCAGATTGAGTCTGTAAGTCATATCATTGATCTTTTTTATTACTTGGATTGGACCGATGTATTTGGGTTGTAATTTATGGCTAACCTTCCCAAACCTGAGGGCCTGTGTGGACCACCAGACCCAGTCCTCAGGCTGAAAGGAGGGGGTCTCCCCATGATGCTTGTCCATTTTTTCCTTAGCACGCATGAGGGCCGCCTCAATGTTACAATGAGTCTGTTCCCAGACCTCCTTGCTGCATTTCATCCAGTCATCGACCACTGGGATGTAAGAAGGGGAAGCAGTCTAGTGTGCTAGTGGAGGTTGATACCCTAGCACACATTGAAATGTGTTTAGACGAGTACCAGAACAAATCAGAGTTTTATGTGATTTCTGCCCAAATTAGAAACTGGGACAAGTCAGAGGGTTACTACTGCAAAATGTGCCAAATGAATTTTCCCAATTCTTGATTCACACATTTGCATTGACCGTTGGACCGTGGATAACACCGTAGGTGAGACTGACATTGATACCTAGATGCTCACAGAAGTCTGACCATCCTCTTGATGTGAAGTCTGGGCCTTTGTCAGACACTATGTTTTCAAGAACACCAAAATTGTAAATAATGTGTGTATATAAGGCGAATGCTGTGTCTAAAACATTCTAGAAAAGCAATCCACTATTGTGAAAATGGTGGTGAATTCTTCCGAAGGAGGCAAATCTGCAACAAAAGTCCATGGCTATGTGTTACCAGGGGTATTCCAGCACTGGGAGAGGCATAAGCTTGCCAGCAGGCAGTGTTTTGCTTTGGGTGCATACAGAACATGAGAACACAAACTAATGAACGTACTGTTTTAATGTTTCCCGCCAATAATGGTTGGATAAGACTAGCTGGTTAAGAAATTCACCAGGATGACTGGAGTTAAGAGAGGAGTGACCCCAATGATTAAACGATCATGAAATTGCTCTGGTATATAAAGCTTATTCTGAGGGCAGCCATCAGGGATATTTACATGTTCTAGAACTCAAGTATCCCAACGAATGCCTACTTGGACTGAGGGGGGAAGAATTGTCTCAGGCTCAGATGGACTCTCTTTCTCCGAGTTGTTCTGGTGTATTTGTGATACTGTGTCTGCTTCAGAATTATATGAACCAGGGGGATATTACATGCTGAATTGAAAACGCGAGAAAAACATTGCCCAGCGGGCTTGTCTAGTATTCAAGTGTTGTAACGGTGAATTCTAGAACAGGAACCAGATGCTTGCAGCAGAGGCTTGAGTTCAAAACTTTAATATCAAAAGGGCAATCCAAACTCAATGTCAGCACACAGAAGCAGAAGGTTGAAAACCAGAGAATCAGAACAGGATGAACGGGCAACACTACAATCATAGTCATAAATTAAAAATGGGTCATACACAGAGTAGCAGAAAACAAGACAATGGAAATGCTCGGTACACACATTAGTGTAATGATACTTTACAAAGAAACTAGACTAAAGCCCAGGCTTATATACTAAACTAACAAACACATGAAATGAGGAACAGGTGTCTATAATTATTAGTCAGGTGAACTGGAACAGGGATAAGTGGATTTCTGAGAATCCTGTGTCAGATGTTGCAGCAAGGGGTTCTGGGAAATGTAGTCCTGAGTGGCAGGGTTGGCTGTAGCCTGAGCAGAGGAAGCCATGACAGGTGTTTAGCAGAACAGAGACATTCTAAAGTTTTGTGATCTGTAGTAACCAGGAAAGGGTGAGCAGATCCTTTTAACCAATGCTGCCATTCTTCTAAGGCAAGTTTGGCAGCTAGTAGTTCATGATCTCCAATGCCGTAGTTCTGTTCCACAGGGGTGAGTTTGTGTGAATAGTTGTGTGGTAGCTAGCTTTACTTTTCCAAAAAAAAAAGTAGTGGCTACTTTTTAGCCACTTTTTGAAAAGTAGTGCACTACTTTTTAGCTACTTTCAAACACAATTGTAAAAATGTCTGTGTATCTCCACCTGACACACCAAACAAGCCCAACTGAAAGTGTGAACAAGGCACTGCATTTAATCATGTGCCAGAAAGAAACATAAAATTGAACAATCAAACTTACACAGTCAAAGGCGTGACATCCAACAAAAATGTAGACTAAGTAAAGGAAAAGTCAATCATTCCAGGTTTTTCCTAATATAAATCAACAAACTGTACAAACCAACAAACTATACAAACCAAACAATTATGTGTGAAGCATTGTCAACTATTGACATAAAACTGCAATTTAAACATTTCAGCAAGAAATGTACAGACATTCAGACTCCTTTTCAAAGAAGAAACTGGTGAATGAGAAGCTGACTTCAGAATCATTAAAAGTCAAACAATGAGAGACATTTTAAAATAATTTCAAATTTTGAGGAAAAGTTTCCTGGTGGATATGCAAGAAATGCGGATATAGCTGAACTGAAGCATTAAGCAGAGCAAAGTAAGTCTGTGTTTGCATTTATATTATATTTTTAGCTTACTCCAGTATATCAGTGCATACTGAGACATATTTATTACAGGCAAGATGGTAAAAAGGGACATAAAATGTTGTGGCTCCCAGGGTGGTTTCATTTTTGTTGAAAGGGAAAATGTTTCTTCTTAACATTTCAGTTGCCAACACCTGAGATAAGCCTGCAAGTAAGGGGAGATCACTGCGTGGGGCTAGCATGTGACCATTTGCTCGAACTGTCCGTGGCTCAGTCAGGATTGCACAATTGCCACCAGCCCAGTTAACGTCTGTGTTCTGTGGTTCAAATTTTGAGCGGATTGCCTGAAGCCTTTAGCGAAAATGTAACCAAAAACCAAAAATTTGTAGGTGCTATAGTTACATTTCATAAAGCTGTAGTGGCTACAGCTATTAACTACAAAAATTTGTAGTTAGCTACAAAAAGTAGCGTGCTACTTAGCTATTCCCCCATCCTTGATCTATGTACTCTCTCATGGCTGTCTCCTGCTCCTGAGTCAGAGGATACACTCAAGATTTAGGTGAAGTGGGACCTTCTATGAAATCAATAGAACAATCATAGGTACGATGAGGGAGCTTAGTAGCATTCTTTTTACTGAAAACCTCAACCAAATCAGAGTATTAAGGGAGAATTCATGTAATGTTAATGGGTTCTGGACTTTCTTTGGAGGTGAACAAGATTCTAAGTTCAGGTGTAGTGAGACCATGTGAATGGCAGTAATCTGACCACGCAGTAATTTCTTGAGTAGACCAAGAGATTTAGGGGTCATATTTCTGTAACAAAGGAGGGCCTAAGATGAAGGAGGATTCAGAAGAGTCAATAACCAAAAAAAAAAAAAATTAACTGTTTCTCTAACTAGAGGGGTTCTGTGATGAAGGAGACAGGGTGGTAGTGTGAATGGTAGTGTGAAATCTCAACGCGTAGGTTGCCACCAAGTGATTGCCTTGTTTTGTTTTTTTTTTTCAAAAATTGTTCACAGAACATCTCTTCTATACAAGACCACCCAGAAGTAGCCCCCTCTAACGCCTTGTCCGAAAAGTGTGAAATAACGAATTTTGGCCTGATCAGTACTAGATGGGGAATTACTGAAAAACACTGACCATTGATTGGTGAAACCACAACACTTGTCAGGAGATCCATTCAATTTTTCAGGTTTACTAATGTTATCACTTACTGGGGCTGTCTTGTTAGAGGTAGAAACTGGGACAGATACAGCAAGTGAAGCAACAGAAAGATTACGCAGTTGGGAGGTGATGTCCTTAATACCCATCAGGAGTTGAGCGAGCTGGGCCTGCTGTTCAGCTTGTTGTTGCATTAGATCTCTGACAGACTGAGTAACACATGCCAATACCTGCTCATGATGTCCCAGAAGCTGACCTTGGTGGCTTATAAAACAACCAGATGTCTGCCATCTGCATGATGGTGAAGTGTCCTGTAATGGTGGCAGACAGAAGCAGATGCTCGCAGACGCTTGAATTGAGAAATTTAAGATCAAAGGGTTGATCCAAAAGCACAGTCAAAAAACAGAAACAAAAAGTAAAAAAACCAGAAATCTAAAACTAAGCAAAAGGGGAAAATCAAGGTCATAAACAGACATCAAAGCAATGCTCAAAAGGGAGACGATACTTTGCAATGAGTCTTTGCAAACAGATAGTTTATATGCATGGGGAAACAGATGTGTGCAATCAGAAGTCCGGTGATGAAGAGTTTTGATATGTGGATGGTTTAGAGTCCTGAGTCATCCGACAAAGCAAGGGGTTCTGGGAACTGTAGTTTGAGGCGGCCGTGTGGACTGTAGTTTAGCTGGGCCGGAGGGAGCTGTAACATATATTGTAATGATCTGTTTTATTCTTTATTTTAGTTTAGTTTTATCTAGACTGTAAGGTCTAAAGGGTGTTTTATACCATAATGATCTGTTTTAGTCTTTATTTTAGTTTAGTTTTATCTGGACTGTAAGGTCTGAAGGATATTTTATACCGTAATGATCTGTTTTAGTCTTTATTTTAGTTTTAGTTTAGTTTTATCTATATTTTATACTGTAATGATCTGTTTTAGTCTTTATTTTAGTTTAGTTTTATCTGGACTGTAAGGTCTGAAGGATATTTTATACTGTAATGATCTGTTTTAGTCTTTATTTTAGTTTTGAATTGATATGAAGTGTATTGAATGTATAAATGTGTGTTTGTTCTTCAGGGTGGATCATAGAGGGAAGATCAGGATGAAACCAGGACCACAGAAATGTAACAAACAAACACACACACACACACAACACACACACAACAGCCCCCCCCCACACACGCACACACATGCACACACAGTATACCTGAACACACTTTCAACACACTATACATAAACACACTATACACCAGCATTCAACATAAGCAATGGCCCGATATCCCGAAGCTAGTAAAAAAGTATGTAAGACAAGTTGATTGGCCAGTTGCTGGCCCGTTCGGAGCAGTGACAGTTTCCATTCAAAGGACTGTTGCTAGCATTATGCCTTTAGCAGCAGTGGTCTGCGGAGAAGCCTGCTGATCTGCAGGAATATATGCAACCCAATGACCAAACTGTTAGCTTGCTAAGATAAAAAAAAAAAACAGCCTTCCTTAGGTAGAAGCTAAAAACACACCAAGATTTCCTCCCCACCACTCCATCCACATTAGTGCCTTCCAAAATAATAGTCCTTGTCAAAAAAAATAAATTAATATTACATTTTTTAAATGTTCTAAGAAGAACATTAGTTTTTTCGTTATGGACAAATCTTTACAGTGAATATACCAATAAAAAAGTAAACAGATTTATGGAGAAGTGTTTTTTTTTCCTTTTTTTCCCTCTGGGCCAGTAAAACTCTGATCTACTGACGCAAGGAGCCAGTGGGAGAAATACATTACGTAGGACACTGTACACACACACACACACACACACACACACACTGTACACAAACACACAAACACGCTATACACAAACACTATATGCGCACACACACACTGTATACACACTATACAAACACACACTGTATACACACTATACAAACACACCACACACACACACACACACTATACACACACAAACATATGCACCCACAAATGCGCTGTATTTTATGCTCTTTAATCTCTGTGTGCGTGTGTGTGTGTGTGTGTGTGTGTGTGTGTGTGTGTACAGATATATGTGATCTCACTCTGGATCCAAACACAGTGAACAGAAATCTCTCTCTGTCTGAGATGAACAGAAAGGTGAAGTGTGTGGGAGAAGATCAGAGTTATCCAGATCATCCAGACAGATTTGAGTACCGATATCAGGTTCTGAGTGTCGAGAGTCTGACTGGACGCTGTTACTGGGAGGTTCAGTGGAGCGGAGATGTTTATATATCAGTATCATACAGAGGAATCAGGAGGAAAGGACCAACTAATGACTGTGGGTTTGGATACAATAATCACTCCTGGAGTCTATTCTGCTCTAATAACAGATACGTTGTCTATCAGAATAATCAGGAAACTGTCCTACCTGCCCCCCTCTCTCCCTCTAATAGAGTAGGAGTGTATCTCGACTGGGGGTCTGGCACTCTGTCCTTCTACACCATCTCACCTAAAACACACACACTGACCTACCTACACACATTCATCACCACATTCACTGAACCGCTCTATGCTGGATTTAGAGTTTATAAAAATTCCTCAGTGAGTCTGTGTGAGATAGAATAACATCTACAGAAAGAGAGAGAGAGAGAGAGAGAGACAGAGAGAGAGAGAAAATAACCTTTGCACAGATATAGAGAGAAACAGAGAGAGAGAAAGAAAAGAATCACTAAAAAAAACTCCTTTATTCTTATTTCTGATCATGCTGCAATATTTCTCGGATCAGTTAATTTATCAAATTATCAGAAGGCCATTAGATATTGGTGTTACGATACCGCAGGCAATCTAGAGGATAATGGGGTCAGTAAAATTATTTACAGGCAGGGATGGGGGAGAGTAGCTAAGTAGCACACGACTTTTTGCAAATTTTTGTAGCTAATAGCTGTAACTGCTACAGTTTGTATTAAATATAGCTAATGGCTGTAGCGCCTACAAATTTTTGCATAGCTATAGCAATAATTTTTCACTACAATTGTGCCACAGGCTTCAGGCAATCCACACAAAATCTGAACCACAGAACACAGTCATTAACTGGTCTGGTGGCAATTGTGAAATCCTGCCTGAGCCGTGGACAGTTTGAGCAAACGGTCATGCGCTGACCCCACATATTGATCACCCCTTACTAGCATGCTTAACTCAGGGGCTGGCAACTGAAATGTTAAGAAGAGCCATTTTGTCCTTCTAACAGAAATTAAACCACCTTGGGAACCACAACAGTTTATGTCCATCTTACCATCATGGCCATAAATAAGTCTCAGTATGGCTATTGTGCTAATACAGGATTAAAATATAAACGAAAACATAGACACACTTTGCTCTGCTTTAACCTTTAGCTCAGCTGTATTCGCTTTTCTCACACCTCAGTCAGGAAACTTTTCCTTTACTCCAGTGTTTAAGACCATTTATTGTGAAAACTGTGTTAGAACTGCAGCAGTGAAGAGATTATTCAGGCCTGATTCTCACCCCAAACAGAGCCAGCGTGACTGATGAGAATTTTGAGGCTAAAGTGTTGCTGAAGTTTAACAAAGGACTGAATGTCATGTCTGTTCAGATCTTGCTGAAATGTTTAAATTGGAGCAGTTTTATTTCCACTGTTGACAATGCTTTGCACAAAGTTGTTTGGTTTGTATTCGATTATTTTTGTTGATCTCTATTTGACTTTGCCTATACTTAGTCTAAATTGTTGTTGGATGTCAAACATTTCATTGTGTAAGTTTGATTGTTGGTTACACTTAAACTCACTTTTTGGTGATCTTTTTGTATATTTGCAGCTTTTCAATTGTATGTTTCTTTCTGGCTCATGACTAAATGCAGTGTCTTGTTCATACTTTTCAGTTGGGCTTGTTTGGTGTGTCAGGTGGAGATTCACAAACATTCTGACAATCACGCTTTGAAAGTAGCTAAAAAGTAGTGCACTACTTTTCAAAAAGTAGCTAAAAAGTAGGCACTACTTTTTCTGGAAAAGTAGCTAAATTGTAGCAGCTACAAATTTGGGGAAAGTAGCTAACTACTAATTTTTCAGTAGCTATCCCAACCCTGTTTACAGGTAAATGTATATGAACATTTATTTAGAGATTTTCACATTATTTGTGCTGTTACGTGTAAAAATGGCACTCATATTCGCACATCTACACTAGCTTACACTGCCGCCACATTTCTTTAAAAAGAGTTAAGTCTTGTCTTCTTCACTTAAAAAGGGGCATAAATTAAGGGGCATGAAATTCACATAAGAAGACAAAAAAAAAGAGAACAAAGATGATAAAGCCACAGATGAAAGGAACCTGCCAGCTGTATTTTCAAACACAATGCAGAGGAAGCAGCATCAGTATAGATTAAGCTTACTGCCATAAGATCCTATCCTGTGTGGTGAGACAGAGCCCTGGATCAAGAATGTTGAGAATGTTGGGAGAGTGATCTGTAATTTAAACTGGAACTTATTAGAATCCCAAACAAGCATCCAATCATCAGGAATACACAAATTAGCCAGTTATACATTTACATAATTTAGACAGATTGTGGTTAATCGCTATTATTATTATTATTAGACAGCCTTTAATTTATGGTAAATCAGATCGCAAGATAGGGGGTACCCCAAAGAATAATCCTGCTACCACTTAGATCCCCTCTCCTTTTTTACCCCTTTCAATTGTAATCTGTTACTGGTAAACTTTTTCCACATGTAAACAAAACAGATTACAAAAGCATGTTGAGACAGCAGCCTGCTCCAGGGAGATGTTGAAGATGTCAGCTGGTGGGCACTCTCCTTAAAAAGGGGAAGTCCACAGATTTTTCAAAATCTCTGCATGAGTCAGTTGAAAAGACATAAACATAATTTAGAGTGGTTTAACATGAAACTCCGTTCTAGAGAAACTTACCGACTCAGATGTCTTTACAGTGGTGGTGATAGGAACCAGGGGTCGCCATGACTACAACACAAATATAGACATTTTATTTACTATCCAGAACCACCAGTGAACGTACACATGTCTTCTGAGTTCATATGGAATATTAAAAATGGAAAAATTGTAAAAAAAAAAGTTGTTTTGGGGACTATTTTGCCTCTGCATGTATCCCTTCACCATGAGTGGATTTTAAGGCCAAAGTCTTCTCAAACCTATCATAAAACAGTGTCTCAGACATCAGGCAGTGAATTCATAAACATTTCATGTAATAACTTTCTTTGAGGGAGCTTTTAGAGGTGGACGTCTGGTTCCTTTCACCTCCACTGTGAACAATTCTGTTTCTCTAGAACAGAGCATTTCACGCCAAACCACCCTGAACGATTCTGTTTACATAGTATCTACTTAATCATGGAGGAATTTTAAAAAGTGGGTGGAATTCCCCTCTAAGCACACTCCTAGGAATATTGTCAGGGCCTACTGCTTCAAGTCAAATGATCAGCTTGTGTTGTTTTAAACTGGCTGAACTGATAAACACACATAACTAAATAATCCAGCAGATTAACAAACACTGTATCAGTAATCTCACCTCTCTTCAGGAAGCCTTTTCCAAATTTCTGCACATGCAGGTTCTCAGCTTTTTAAGTCTCAGAAGAGTGCTCTAATTGGCTCACTGCGAAACAAAATGAGCTAGTGGCAGTGCTACGAGTCAACAGTCCCTCCAGTGCCACAGTGACTCACTTGCTGTGAATAAACACACTCTACACTGTCTCCTTCTAGCAACTCATCCAGGTACTGCACTAATCCTACACTGCTGACTGCAGTTTTAGATAGATGTTTTGAGCCCTGATTTGTCAAAAGGCACGTGAATTTGAGGGGGAACTGAAACGGATACAACAAAAAGGGCTTTTCTTTTGTTACAAGCTTGGCACTTTCACAAAATAATTATTTTCTTCAACAATCTTAACATTTAAAATGTCTTTATAGGAGCATATAGAACACACTCTCCAATAATCTAAAGAACCATTTCACCAGGCAAAGACCCCATGAAATGATTCTATAGAGAACTCATTGTTCTAAATAGAAGTGTTTCCTTCACTAAAGAACGTTTGAAGAACCATTTTTTTAAGAATGTAGTTGAGTCCGGTGCCTCAGTGTGTACCAAACTCAACTATACTCTTAAATTAATCAATCCATCATTAAATTAAAACACGTCAAAGTCCACAAAACATTATGAGTGAAGGAATCTGGGCCGAGTTTTTACAATATCTGAGCGGAAGATGAGCTTCAGTTATAGTATTCCTGCTTTAAACCTCAGTAAAAGTTAAAACTTTAAGTTTAAGATAAACCTCAGTTAAACCTAGTAAACAGCACCATCTAGTGGCAGGTGTGTCATTTCTAAAAGACACAGTACTTTGGAAGGACTTTGGATTTATGATTTATTTGAAACATTCTAAATGCATTTAATAAATCTATGTAATTCTCACTACAAAATAAGAAATTCAGTTAAATGTAATTTATACTCCAAAACTAGTGACAGGTTTGTAAAAACTACTGTACATTTCAGAAAAACAGCTCATATAGTCTCTGATTTGACAGTTTGAGGTGGAAAATACAATTTTCTGAAGTTTCTGAAGCACTTTGATTAATATTCATCTACAAAAACAGTAAATGTTTGAAGAGTTTTGAGGCCTAAAATGAACTCTATTTACAGAAAGTGGCTTCTGTAATCTTTCAGCTTTGGATTTGAGTACAGGTACAGAATATTTCCATTCATTATTGCCCATGTGAGTTTAGATCAGAAAAGCTTAGAGACAGATCCTGTATTGGTTTACACTGATGTCTATGAGGCATTAACTTTTCAGTTGGATTTTACATCATATTTTGTAATGATTTTACAATAAATTGGATTATAACTTGAAATTAAACAATTGTTAGCTGTTTATGCAGCCTCAGAAGCCGATTAGATCCTCTGTCTGCTCATATGGCAGTTGAGCAATTACCTCATCCTTTATTCCATCAGTCCTGGATAAAAAGTGCTTTAAAAAGACATTTGAATATTATGTGTGTCAGTTTAACAATGTTTATGTTGTAAAGTGCAGTAATTAAAGGCAGACTCTACAAGGAAACACTAGAAGTACTAAGCTCAACACCTGCTTTATTTTTTCCTCCTCCTCTATCAGATGTTGTGTCCGAGGAGCTGAACGTGTCTGTGCGTCCACTCAGGAGGAATTCTGAGGGGAGGTTCAGCAGCAGATCTCTCTGCCTCAACAATAAAATCATCAGTGACCTGCAGGGCCTGACCGAGACACTGTCAACTCTCTTCACTGTGCAGGAACACCTCGTCTGGCTTGACTGGTCACAAACAACAAACTCGCCTAGCTAGTAGCTAACGAAGCAGCAAAGAGAAAGATTCAACTTGAACATTGAGAATTTAGAGACAAATGGACTCATCTGCATTCATTATCACTCCAGCTGGTTTCATGATATGTTTAATCTGCAACAAGAAACTGTCAAATAGCAGAAAGTCAAATATTGAGAGATAATAACAAGAAACCATTCTACTTTTGCAGAAAAGTTCCTGCTGGAGATTGAAGAAAAGCTGCTACAGCTGAGCCACAGATGAAAGCAGAGCAAAGTAAGTCTACATTTTTATTTATATTATATTTTCTTAGTCTATGGTAGGACATGAGCACATACTGAGAAATATTTACATAAATGGACATAAAACGTTGTGGCTCACAAGGTAGTTTCATTTGTATTGAAACAGGATAAAATGGCTCTCCTTAACATTTAGGATGTCATCAGTAATGTGGAAGCCCCTCTCTATGTGGAGGCCCCTGGTCAAGAGTTGGCAACCCAGAACGATTTTATCCCATTTCAGTAAACATCAAACCTCTTTGGGAGCCACAATATTTTATGTCAGTTGTTTTACTGTAAAGGAGGATTATTTTATTTTTACCCAAAATATGATTCTGCTCTGGAAGCAAAAGAGCAGCATGTCACTCTGGAGCCTCATGTTGCCGACCTAGGGCTTCCACATTGAGAGGGGCTTCCACATTAATTGAATAAATGATATAGTCAAGTCAAAAGTCAAAGTTTATTTATATAGCGCTTTTTACAACAGGTGCTGTCACAAACAGCTTTACAGAAAAATCCGGGTTCAAGCCCCCATGAGTATCGCCAGTGGTGACAGTGGGAAGGAAAAACTCCTTAAGATCAAGAGGAAGAAACCTTGAGAGGAACCAAGACTCAAAAGGGGAACCCATCCTCCTCTGGTCCACATCGGATAGAAAACAGTGTTAGTATAAAATATTATAATACAAAATAGGAAAAACATGTGGAGCAATGGTTAATTAAATAGTTTGAGTTTATGCAGCAGTGGCTTCAGCAGGAGGGTCAGTTCATGCAAGTGAGGTGCAGATCAGCCAACAAAAATGGAGCTCTGCTGACTCTAGCAGCTCTGGTGGCTCACATGTGGCGACTCAAGCAGACGTCAGGGGCTCAAATATAGCAAACAAATACTTAAAAAAGTCCAGAAATCATAATAAAAATTTTACCTTCAGCTTCCTATAGTCTAGAGCCAGCCCTGCCTAAGGGCTAATGTAGCTAACAAGTAATGGAAGCTTATAGCCCTCCAGTTAGCATAGTGCTAAATCTCTCTGCTCTCTCTTTCAGGTCCTCACAGAGCTCAGAGAGCTGTGGGTGTTGTATCTGTCTCTTATATTCAGAGCCAGTTATTCATTTTTTAATTATCCCTGACAATGTGTCCTTTCACCCACATACAAAATAAACATCATTTGAAATTAATCACAGTTAGAGTGAGCATGTGCCAAAACAACAAACATAACCAGGCTAGCTAGGGATTTTAGAGCACTTACCTATGCTAAAATAAACAAACAAAAATACAGTCAGTCTTCCCTAACTCCCTGACTATACCAAAAACAGAAGAAAACATTAAATTCAAAAGAAATGGCACCCATTCCTACACCCTGGTTCGCATAAAACTGAAAGTTACAGAGAAAGATCATGAGCTTACTGCTAAACAGTAGAGGTAACTAGACAGAGAACAAGGGGTAGAGCTCAGCTAATACATTTGAGACAAGGACAGAAACAGTACACTAGCCATAAAACAAAGGTCTTGCTGAGCTATGGTTCTGATCTAAAAACAATCGCCCCAAGCCGCCATGGAGGAAAGCCTCAAGGACATCAGGTGCAGCTGTCGAAGAAATACCCCATGCAGTCGCTGCCAGCCAATCAGATGCAAGCATCATTACGGGACACCAGCCAATCATACACACAAGTGGGCGGGTCCTAGGGACGTAACACTCCCCCTATAAAAGTGTTACACATGAGAAAGAGCATCGGCCATTACATTATCTGTGCCCTTCTTATGCCGAATCTCTAATGAGTACCCTTGACCTAGCAAAGCCCACTGAATCAGCTTTTGATTAGTACAATAAGTAGATGCCAGTGCTACCGGTGCTGGTGCTGTACTAGCTCAAAGCACCAGCACCAGTAGCACTGGCATCTACCTCCAGCTTAAACGGCAGTTCAAAGTTAGGTACAGCAAGGACAGGGGAGCTGCACAACAGGGCCTTAATAGAATCAAAAGCTTGCTGAAAGTCAGTCGTCCAAATAAAAGAACACGCAGAAAAGATCTGTTAAAGGAGGGGCAATACAAGTAAAATTTTGACAAAAGCTCCTGTAATATCCAGCCATTCCTAGGAAGCGGCGTAATTTGTGTTTTGTAGAAGGAAAAGGAAATTCTTGAATAGTATCGATTTGATCATCCCACGTTTCTGTATATATGATCATATTATTAAGATAAGCTTCACAATAAGGTACATCAAACAAAACCTGATTCATCACGTTGCAGGTGCATTCTTCATCCCAAAAGCCATTACAGTGTATTGTAGGAAGCTATCAGGAGTAATGCTCCTTCTAAGTGCTTTGAGAAGTACTTAGCATTGATTTAGCTGCTGTACATGCAGCATGCAGACACTCCCTGAACTGACTGACATAATCAAGAACATTTTGATTCGGAACTAAAGCTCTTTGACTCTCTGGATGGTAAGCACTGGAAACTTTGTTTAACTGAAAGCTGTTGCAAAACCTGTGCAAATATCTTGGACATAAAGTTTGACCCCTGGTCAGTTTGGATACATTTTGGAAGCCCAAAAGTAGAGCAAACTTAAAGCTTTAAGAATGGCTTCCTGACTTCCTGAAAAATTGGACTTAGTTTGTCGTAAAGGACCAACACAATCTAAAATAATTTTCTCAAAAGGCTCTTCCATCACTGGAATTGGGTGCAAAGGCGCAGGAGGGGTGGTTTGGTTGGGCTTTCCCACTACCTGACACATATGACAAGATTTACAGTACTTTACTACGTCAGCTTTCAATCCAGGCCAAAAGAAATATTGTAAGAAATGCTTATAGGTTTTTGTGACACCAAGATCTCTAGCTAGATAATGATCATGAGCTAAACTTAAAACTTGCTGTCAGCACACTTTAGGAACAACAATCTGACAGACAGCATTGCATTCTAGATCAGCAGGAGGAGAAGGAGTCCATTTACACAGCAGCAAACCACAGGCTTATCACCAGTAGATGACGTTTCTAAGCCCATCTGCCTACATTTATCCAAAGAAGAATCTGCTTTTTGGGCCTCAATAAGAAAATCACGAGAAGCTACACAATCTGCATCTACATCCAAAGCATGAGCACTCAAATTGGGAGTAGATTCAGCTGCAGGTACATCACAACATACCAACTCTGATTTAGATTTACTGGAGGGCCAAGTTTCAGCAGCCATAAATGTGTCACCCAAATCCAACTCATTACCTTTGCGCACCAGAGCACATGTCAACACACTTTCAGGAAAAACAAAGGGAAACTTCTGAAGCAAAACGTCTTCTCCAGCAGTGGCTCTAGGTTCTCTAGTGACTTCAGGAACAGAAGTTACCTTTCCACCAGCTAAATCATTGCCCAATATAAATGTCACACCAGCAACAGACAAAAGAGACCGAACTCCAACCTTAACTTCACCAGAAACCAAATCAGACTCCAAATGTATCGAGTGCAATGGAACAGAGACAGGACTAAGTTTGATTCCCTGAACTAGGACATCATATATGTCAGTATGCAGTATGTGTCATCTGACAGACTAAGAACATTATCCAAGATTAAAGACTGAGCTGCTCCTGTATCTGTAAGGATGGTATCAGGCTCTTTATTATCAGTAGCTTTAGAAACAGAAATGTACCCCTGCAGAATAAACGGTTCAAAACCTACATGGCGACATTCATCATTTAAAACACTGGGGCGGCTAGCAAACCAAGCAAACTGTTTTAACGCTACACTTCTTCAAGGAGACGAAGTCTGTTTTTTTCTGAAGTACACAGCAATCAGCAATGAGATGGCCAGGTTTACGGCAATAAAACCACTCACGCATTTAGAACGCGGACCTAGAACGCGGACGTGTACTTCTACGAGTGTCTTGATTATCCACGACCGGATCAGTCTTAAAGTGACGAAAAATTGTGGACTTGGTCATCTCATTGCAAACCAGTACAGGAAAAACACTTTTATGAGTCAAAGCAAACTCATCAGCTGCAACAGCAGCATCAGCAAGACCAGAAAATTTCTGCTCATTTAAGTATACAACCAGATTCTCAGGCAAACAAACTCTTAAAATCTTCTAAAAGAATGAATTCCTGCAACTGATCAAAAATAGATGCTTGGCTAGCATTGCACCACTTATTAAACAGATGTCTCTTCTCTCTAGCAAATTCTACATATGTGTCGTGGGCTGTTTTTGAGTGGGCTCTGTAGTTTTGTCTATATGCTTCAGGAACAAGTTCAAATGCACGTAGCACAGCAGATTTAACTACTTCATAATCTAAACTCTGTTCAATAGGTAGAGCAGAATACACTTCCTGAGCTTTTCCCTACAGCCAACGCAGTGTTGTAGCAACTCGCTCAAAAGAAAAAAAATGTGAATCAATTTAAGATTCACGAAACTTTGGGACCAACTTAATATGTTCACTCATGTCAAAGGCAGCAACCTTATCAGCATCAGGTTGCAATGAAACCGAACGCACTGGATGCAGCCAGCATACCAGCAAATAATGGCGGAGCAGAAGTGAGTGGCGCCTGAACAGGCTGCCCAGCGTTTCCTGCCTCCAACTCCAGCTGTCGCGGCCTTCTCAGCCTCGATCTCCAAGACACAATTTAACTGCCACTGCAGCTCCAGTTCCAGCACCTTCAAACAAAGAATCACAGCTGGATCGGCGCCTACTGCTGGCAGGCGTATGCGTGGAGCTACAGCCCCGACCCCAGCCTCTGCCCTGGCTGCAGACAGGACAAGCACCTTCTGAAACAGGACAAGGCCCCTCAAAAAATATACCCCTCTCCACCAACAAGCCGTAGATAGAAAATTTAAGCTCTGCTTTCCAAATGTTACGGTCCACCCCATATCATAACGCTTGGCAACTTGCAATAAATCTGCCTTACGACACTGCTCAAACTGTTCAACGAAACATAAACACACTTAATGAAAACATCACAGCCCAACACACATCCTCACACACACAAGAAAACAGCCAAGCAAAAAAATTACCCAGCACATAACTAAAAGAGGACGAGCCCCCAATTTATGTTACGACTTGTCTGGGGGTTTGTGATGGTCGTAATAAAAAAAGACAAAAGAGAGCCAGTTGACGTTTAAACAGATCAAGTCATGTTATTTTCTTTTCTTTTGTTGCTCTTTTGTGTGCACAACACAGGATAGCTTCAGAGAGGGCATGCGCCAAAACAACAAACATAACCGGGCTGGTTAGGGATTTTAGAGAAATTACCTTTGTGAAAATAAAGAAACAAAAATACAGTGCATCAGGTGCAGCCATTGAAGAAATACCCCATGAAGTCACAGCCAGCCAATCAGATGCCGGCATCATTACGGGACTCCAGCCAATCACACGCACGAGTGGGCGTGTTCCTAATAAGCGGGAATGAGAGAGAGAGAGAGAGAACAAAAAAGGAACAAGCAAAAAAAAAACATATGTCCTAGGTACGTAAATGTGGGTGCTTTTTTAAAACTACTTTCAAGAACAAGCATAGACTCAAGTAGGAAGCAACAGAGCTTATGATTCTAGTTCTAGTTAATTTTCCACCTGCTTGAGAGACAGCTGGAGCCATCATAATAAACATAATTAAGGATTTAATTCTCTTTTTGGTCATTTTGTACTTAAAAGTATAAAGCATTTAATTTGACTAGTTATCTTTATTAAAACCAGCATGGAAGTTGATTCTGAGGGAAAGCGGTGCTAAAATATGGAAACTGTCATATATTATTCAGGTTTAATCATTTATACATGTGTGCATGTCAAAATCTCAAAAACATAAATCATTATTTCAAAAATTAGTCAAAATCTTAAAAACTTTGTTAGCCCCCTTTTACCCTGTTCTTCAGTGGTCAGGACCCCCATGGA
Organism: Colossoma macropomum; assembly: GCF_904425465.1. Taxonomy (NCBI): domain Eukaryota; kingdom Metazoa; phylum Chordata; class Actinopteri; order Characiformes; family Serrasalmidae; genus Colossoma; species Colossoma macropomum. The sequence continues at coordinate 4,597,524 of NW_023494786.1, read as the reverse complement.
CCCTCAGAAAGCAGGTACTATTTGGGTGGTGGATCATTCCCAGCACTGCAGTAACACTGACGTGGTGGTGGTGTGTTAGTGTGTGTTGCGCTGGTCTGAGTGGATCAGACACAGCAGTGCTGCTGGAGTTTTTAAACACCTCAGTGTCACTGCTGGACTGAGAATAGTCCACCAACCAAAAATATCCAGCCAACAGCGTCCTGTGACCACTGATGAAGGACTAGAGGATGACCAACACAAACTGTGCAGCAGCAGATGAGCTATCGTCTCTGACTTTACATCTACAAGGTGGACTGACAAGGTAGGAGTGTCTAATAGAGTGGACAGTGAGTGGACACAGTGTTTAAACACTCCAGCAGCACTGCTGTGTCTGATCCACTCAGACCAGCACAACACACACTAACACACCACCACCACGTCAGTGTTACTGCAGCACTGAAAATCATCCACCACACAAATAGTACCTGCTCTGTGAGGGTCCATGGGGGCACTGACCACTGAAGAACGGGGTAAAAGGGACTACAGTCTGTAATTGTAGAACTACAAAGTGCACCTAAATAGTAAGTGGAGCTGATAAAATGGACAATGAGCATAGAAACAAGGAGCAAGGAGGTGGTAATAATGTTATGCCTGATCAATATATATATATATATATATATATATATATATATATATATGTATATATATATAGGGGTGCGAGAAAAAAACGATTCTTAGATGCATCGTGATGCGGACGTGAACGATTCTGAATTGATTCACAAATGTCAAAAATCGATTTTCTAAATATTTAATTTATAACGTAATGTTGACGGAACGCAAAAAGCGGAACTTGAAAGTGCGGAAGCGCAGCGCCCGGACGGTCTGTGGCGGCACATAACAAAAACACTACTGGATGAGTGAGAAATCCGACCAGCTCCCTCTGCAGTAAAAGCCAGGTTAGGTCAGGAGTCACAACCCAAATGTTAAGAAGAGCCATTTTGTCCTTTCAACAAAAATCAGACCACCTTGGGAGCCACAACATTTATGCCCAGTGTGTTTTAGTATGTGCGAATGTCCTTGTATAAGTTAGGTTAAACAATATAAACAAAAACGCGGACTTACTTTGCTCTGCTTTAAGCTTTAGCTTTAGCCGCTTTCCTCCCATTTCCGCCGGAAAACTTTTCTTCAGAAGTAGATCAGTTTCTTGTAAAATGTCTTTCAATGTTCAACTGTTTTCCGAGGCGGAAGTCGCTTCTCATTCTCCAGCTTCTTGTTTGAATTTTCCTGTTCCACCTTAAAATCTGACTGAGGCCCCGAATGTAAATGCGGCACCATTAAGGTGGAACGGAAAAATTTGAAAGAGAAGCAACTTAATCTTCGCAACTTTTTAGTGTTTGACAGTCTCTAGTTGCAGATTTAACATATCAGGAATCAACTGCGCTGCTTATAAATGCGAATAACGCATCGTTGCTATGTGACCTGCAGTCGGTTCTCAGTCGTTGCGAAACAGGGCTTTCGTGCTATGCTGCACACGTCCCGTTTTGAAGATATTTTACTGACACAGCGGACCCCCCCCTCGTCTCTACAACAAGAACAAAACCGAAGATATAAAATCACTAAAGAAAACGGGTAGGACGGCTGTAACGTGCTGCGTGGACATACATCACCACTGGATCTTATTTCACCCTAACGGCGCATTTTATCGCAGATGAGTGGCAGCAGAGTCTCATGTGCTCCAAATAATAGCAGTTAATGAGAGCCTTTTGAGTTCACTTGCCACATCACTTCCTTTTGATTTATTAATAAAAGATATTGGACGTAAATGCATTATGGATCATTACAAATAATTTGCTTTAAAAGTACCAAGTCCTCAGACAGTGAGAAAATACAAATCCTGTATAGAAAAAAAGATGCATCAAGATGCATCGATAATCATTTTATAATAGCATTGCGAATTGTAATCAATTCGAATCGTGAGGTGCCTAGAGATTCCCACCCCTAATATATATATATTATATATTTATATATATATATATATATATATATATATATATATATATATAATATATAAAGCCAATTTCCAAAAAAGTTGGGATGTAGATAAAAATAGAATGCAATGATGTGCAAATCATACAAACCATATTTTTAAAGGAAAATACTAGAAAGGTAACATATCAAATGTTGAAACTGAGAAATGTTTTTGTTTTTTGAAAAATGTATGCCCATCACCTCTTCTTCTAACAATTCTTTCGGCTTGTAGGATTGGAGAAGGATTGGAGAAGGTCAGAGAGAGTTTTGTTAGTGAGAAGAAGGATCTTAAACCGAGTACGCTACTTTATGGGAAGCCAATGGAGGTTTTGGAGAAAATGTGTTATGCGGTGATGTGACTGTGTGTAAGTGAGGAGACGAGCAGCAGAATTATGAATTGTCTGAGGTTTTGTGAAGTAATGAGGAGCTGATGGATGTAAGAAGAGAACTGCAAAGAGAATCTCCTGTACATAGCTATTCTAAAAGCTTACCAAGTTTATTAAAGTAATCATCTTATGTCTGTATGTCAGAGCATCCTTACCTGCAAATGTATTTTTTTGGCAGCCACGTCTTTTTTTAGTTTTCCTGTTTTCCCACACGACAGCTACTCTGCATAATGTGCAAAATGTTCTCAGTGGGTGACAGGTTTGGACTGCGGGCAGGCCAGTTTAGTGCCTGGATTCTTTTAATACAGAGCCATGCTGCTGCAGTACATGCAGAATGTGGTTTGACATTGTCTTGCTGCAATATCCAAGGCCTTCCCTGAAAAAGATGTTGTCTGGTGGCAGCATATGTTGCCAAACATGTATCTATTGTTCAGCACTAGTGGTGCCTTCACAGATGTGCAGGTCACCCATGCCAGGTGCACTAATGCACCCCTATACCATCATGAATACTGGCTTTTGAACTGTGCACAGATAACAATCTGAGTGGTCTTTAGCCCAGAGGAAACAGCGTCCATGATTTCAAATGTTGATTTGTCAGACAACAGGACACTTCTCCACTTACCCTTAGTCCATTCTAAATGAGCTTGGGCCCAGAGATGGCGGCAGGGTTTCGGGATCTTGTTTCTTCTTTGCATTTTAGAGTTTTATGTTGCATTTGTGGATGCAGTGACGAATTGTTTTCAATGACAGTGGTTTTCAAAAGTGTTTCTGAGCCCATGCAGTGATTTCTCTTCTCTTCTCTTCTCTGTCTTCTCTGAATCTTTTAATGACATTATGTACAGTAGATGATGAAAAGTTCTTTGCTATTTTATGTTGAGAAATGTTATTATTAATTATAAGTATTAGCATTCAACATTATAATTATTTTTTCTATTATTATTTCTATTATTTTTTGCACTATTTGCTTGTGCAGTCTTTCACAGAGTGGTGAACTCCTCCTCATCTTTACTTCTGAAAGACTCAGCCTCTCTGAGATGCTCTTTTTATACTCAATCACATTACTGACCTGTTGCCACCAACCACCAGGTGTTTTTTTTGCACTACACAGCCTTTTATTGCCCCCATCCAAACTTTTTTGGAATGTGTTGTTTGCATCAAATTCAAAATGGGCATATATTTTTCCAAAAACAATAAAATTTCTCTGTTTCAACATTAGATATGTTGTCTTTGTACTATTTTCAATTAAATATTGGGTTTAAATGATTCATGCAATTATTGCATTTTTTTTATTTACATTTTGCACAGCATCCAAACATTTTTGGAATACATATATAGAAACACATAGTTTTGAGATTTTTTTTAAAGTTTTTTTAATGTGTTCTTGAGAAAGGTCCTAAGACAAAACATGTTCACACAAACACATATAACCTCATACACAAAGGCTTAACTACCAGAATGCTTCAAGAAAATCAGCAGCTGAGAGAGAGAGAGAGAGAGAGAGAGAGAGAGAGAGAGAGAGAGAGAGAAAGAGAGAGAGCGGTTGTACTGTACTGTGTGACTCCCGGTTATCTTAATGACTGAATCATAAAGTAAATAAAGAGATTGTGGTTTAAGTGATCAAAGGTCATATTTAAAGAAGGGGCAGGGACTGTCTAACTGATATTACACTTCATCCACATGTTGTTCAAGATTCAGCAACAGTAAAGAGAGTTTTTCAGGTGAAATGTAAAGATATTCTGTGGATCATTCTGGAAGAATCTGCACACCTGAACTGTGTGTGAAACAGAAGAACAGCAAGTCGTCATTACTCACCAGTGGACTTTCACAAGCTGAGTTTACAGTTTTCACTCAGAATAGACTTTTCACTCAGATCACACTTGTTAAGCCAGGTAGTTTAGGAGAGAGTTGTGATTGGTCCAGTACAACATGACTCCACCCTCTTCACCCTGTAAAACACCTTCCAGCACTTCATCCTGTGGTGGAGAACTAATCTAGTCCAAAACAGTTTACAGTGAAAGTGAAATCTTCAGCAGCTTCTGTTTAGTGAAGAGAAGATCATAAACAGAGAGAAAATAGCTCAGAGGTAATTACTGAAGATCAACACACAGAATTTACTTTCTGACTTGATGATTAAAGACATTTCAGACACAGAGAGAGCAGAACATCACTGTGGAACTCAGAGACAGAACTATATTTCAGAGAACAGCTTTCAGATGAAGTTAACATGGAGACTTCACTACTTCTGTGTGTGTGTTTACAGGATTAGGTCTAATCTGAAAGAGGAGCCATGACCTCCAAAATAAGCTTCTCTGAGGAGCAGCACTCACAGAAAGCTGAGAGGTGAGAGAATCATGGGATTTGGGGTAAAGACTGTATGTTCTGGACAGCAAGGAAATAAATGTAATTTGTTACTGTACTTAAGTAGTTTTTTCATGTATCTGTACTTAAGTATTTTGGACGACTTTTTACTTTCACTCCACTACATTTCGGAGTGAAATATCCTACTTTTTACTCCACTACATTATGGCTTATGTGTGTATAAAAACGTAACATTTTTCAAACTCAAAACAAAAGAAGCGTGAAGCAAGCACACCAATCAGGGTACAGCACACACTGTTTGGAGCTTGTATTGACCTATTGGATATACTGACCCAGTGCAAGCATACAGTTGAATGACGGCATTTTAGGGCCAGCGTTCATAAAAATAATAACAGTAGACTTCGAGAATAAAGTCGTAATATTAAGAGAAAAAAGCTGTTATATTTTGAGAATAAAGTTGTGATATTTTGAGAAAAAAAAGTTGTAATATTTTGAGAACAATATTTGGACGATGAAGTGGGTTAACTGTAGGGGGGCTACCATAACGCGTTGGGGTCTCAATTGCTGTACTGGTGCGCTGGAGCTCCACACACTCAGGTCTTCTTGTGGAACAATCATTTTGACTATCATTAACACTGTCTGTGAAACTACATGCTCTCTTTTAATGGCAAGGAGATGTAGACACTGATAGCCATGTAGACCACCCTGCCTGAGATTCTCCTTCAACAAAACAGACACACAGTTTCCTCCGAGTCCGTCTGGCTCTTTATTCTAAATAAACACAGTTTCCTGCTCAGCCGTTTCAGCCGTTTCTTATACTGATAACAGGCTGGTGCTGGTGTGTCAGGAGAGACAGGGAGACTGAGTATTTCTTTATGGGTGAAACTCCACCACCTCCTCAGTACCCCTAATTTTAACACAAGGAGGTTCTGCCTTCCATTTGCAAAGCATTTGGCCACAATATTGCGAACTTTCCTGGTATTAATGGCACTTTAATGTCGTAATTCTACAACTTTTTTTCTCAAAATATTATAACTTTATTCTTGAAGTCTGCTGTTTTTATTTTTATTAACAGTGGCTCTAAAATGATGTCATACAGTTCTATGTCAGTGCAGCAGTGGTGGAACTAACCTAACTTTGTGTAAATAGACCACAATATAGAAATATGTATACATATGCAGTTGTGACTGATGTGTCTTTTTTCTAAATTTATGCAAAAACATTTTTAAATCATTTTTTTTTGCTAGTTTATGTTTATGAACAGTGATGTACAAATGCAATATAGAAAAGGAAAACTCATTGGTGAAACTGTGTTTAAAACAAGTTTTTATTAAACTTCAACTTGTAACTAAGTTGCAAATAAATCTTAAACTGAAACTAAGTTATTTCAGAGCCACTTGATTCTATGTAATGGAAACTGCCTTCAGTGTTTAGTGTTTATGATCATTTTAATAGACATCAGCATGAGACTAATTAATGACATTCTAATAAAAGATTGGTTTATCAAGAGTGTCACTAGAGGATTTTCACCTAAAATGAGTTAATGAAGCGAGTCTTGTTACAAAAATGAGAATAGGACATTAGAGTCATAATTAATCTTTTAGTACTTTTACTTTTCGTACAGTTGAAGGCATTACTTTTGTACCTTTACTCATGTAGAGGTCTAAAGGGAGGAACTTCTACTTTTACTGGAGTAATATTTTACCTTGGGTGTCTCTACTTTAACTCAAGCACATGATTTTTGTACTTCGTCCACCACTGCATCTACACCAACATGCAGGAACATTTGTAGATCATGTCTGATATTGGTTGTGTTCTAGACTGGTTCAGGATCAGAGATCTGACTCACCTGAACCCAGCTGTGTGTCCATGAAGAGTGACCAGTCAATGGACAAAGATATGAACTTCAGAGAGGAAAACAGTTCATCTGAGCTGAGGTAAGGATGATGTGACATGAAGAATGAGATGAAAAAATACTTCTTTTTTTGCTAACAAAGGTTTCGCTATTTGGTTTGTTTTACCTGATCGCAGCTATGTGTCCATGGAGAGTGATCAGTCAATGGATTTTCCAAAAAATTTCAGAGAGGACGACAGATCTACTGATCTGAGGTAAAGACAGTTTTAAGTATGAATGGTGCAGTAAAATATTCCTTACTTCCAGTCCCTACCTGATTAATCTCAGCAGGTGAGAGGTGAGTTACAGCAGGAGAACACTAAACTGTGCAGTGCTGTGACTCTACAGAACCTGGAGTGAAGAACACTGGATTAGGGGATTAAATTAAAGATCTAATACTGAGTGTTCATTTATAAAGTTTCAGCTGCTGCTAACATTCATTATATATATCTAATATATCTACACAGTGAATGGAACTGAATTTTAAATGAATATGTTGTAACATATGAAAGTGTGTTTATTGAGCGGTTCACAATACACGACTGATAATCTTATGTTTTCTAACAGAGTCCAGAAGAACTCAGATATTACCAGGAGAAACATGGAGATCATATTCAAGGTGTGTGTGTGTGTGTGTGTGTGTGTGTGTGTGTGTGATATACATTAAATATACTGTATGTAGTAAGATCATACATTATATTTGACAACTGGGTTTTCAATCAGACTGATGTTTCAGTTTAGAGCAGGTTTGTTATTTCAGAATAACAACTATTTACTCTGTTTTTCTTTTCTGTCAGTGATATCTTGTTTAACTGATGGTAATGAGCAGCAATTCTAGATTTATTATATAATATGATAAAATATAAATCATTAAATATATCTGATCACAACTGGGACTCTTAAAGGGTTTTATGAAAAAAAAATGCAAAGAGAAACCTCTATTCCTCAGATGAATTGTAGATAATATACTGTAACTATCATGCCTTTTATTAAATATAAACAACAGTAAACTAATAATAATAATAATAATAATAATAATAGCAATAATGTAGACTCCCTCACTCTGGTAACAGGATCCTGTTTCTGTACCTTTGTGTCCTTAATCAGGAGCTGGAGCACAAAGTCATCTCTCTGGTGAAGAATCAGCTGAAGAGGTTTGTGAAGCTGCTGAGTCTGGATTACCCAGAATGCTCTGAGAGAGAGGTGGAGGATGAGGAGGATCAGAGCAGTGTCAGAGAGGGGGCGCTGAAGATCACACTGACCGTCCTGAGGAACATGAACCAGACTGACCTCGCTAACACACTACAGAGCAGTAAGACATCAGGGTCATGTGATTATTCATCATATTAATATCACAAGTTTAAATGATCAGAATAATGTAATATTAATAATATTCATCACAGAACCATTACCTTTTGCTTATTGGGTGTTTTTGTTTGATGTCACTATAAGGTGTCATAATGTGTTTGATGTAATGCTGAAACTAAATGTTAGTATTTCAATAGTGTTGTTATTGTTATTGTTTCCTCTTTTTATCAGAAATGGCTCCTTCTTCTCATCAAAAGCTGAAATCAACACTGCAGAGAAAAGTTCAGAAAATTAATGAAGGAATCTCAAATTTTGGAACCTCAACCCTTCTGAGTGAGATCTACACAGAGCTCTACGTCACAGAGGGAGGGAGTGGAGAGGTCAATAATGAACATGAGGTCAGACAGATTGAAACAGCATCCAGAAGACCAGCAACACAGGAGAAACCCATCAAATGTAATGACCTCTTTAAAGACAATACCATCAGAACTGTGCTGACTAAAGGAGTTGCTGGAATTGGAAAAACAGTGTCTGTGCAGAAGTTCATTCTGGACTGGGCTGAAGGAAAAGCAAATCAGGACGTCCTCTTCATATTTCCACTTCCTTTTAGGGAGCTGAACTTTATGAAGGAGAAAGAACTCAGTCTGGTGGATCTTCTTCATATTTTTTTCTCAGACACAAAAGAACTAAAACCAAGAGACTATGATCACTACAAAGTCATGTTCATCTTTGATGGTCTGGATGAGTGTCGACTTCCTCTAAATTTCCAGAACAATGAGAGCTTATTTGATGTAACACAATCAGCCTCAGTGGATGTGCTGCTGACGAACCTCATCAAGGGGAATCTGCTTCCCTCTGCTCTCCTCTGGATAACTACTCGACCAGCAGCAGCCAATCAGATCCCTCCTGAGTGTGTTGACCAGGTAACAGAGGTACGAGGGTTCAGCGACCCTCAGAAAGAGGAGTACTTCAGGAAGAGAATCAGTGACCAGAGCCTGGCCAGTAAAATCATCTCCCACATGAAGTCCTCAAGAAGCCTCTACATCATGTGCCACATCCCAGTCTTCTGTTGGATTGCAGCCACTGTTCTAGAGAGACTGTTGGGTGGAGCAGAGAGTGGAGAGACCCCCAAGACTCTGACTCAAATGTTCACCCACTTCCTGATCTTTCAGATCAAACACAAGGACAAAAAGTACCATGGGAAATGTGACACTGATCCTCAGCAGACTAGAAAGATGATTCTGGCACTGGGAAAACTGGCTTTCCAACAGCTGGAAAAAGGCAATCTGATCTTCTATGAGGAAGACCTGAGAGAGTGTGGCATTGATGTCAGAGAAGTGTCAGTGTACTCAGGAGTCTGCACTCAGATCTTCAGAGAGGAGTTTGGGCTGCACCTGGGGAAGGTGTTCAGCTTTGTGCACCTGAGTGTTCAGGAGTTTCTGGCTGCTTTATACTCATTTCTTGTCTTCATCAGCGGCGATGGAACAAAACAGCTGACCACTGATCTCTCTGGTATTTTCAGAGAGTCCAAATTATCAGATTTACTCAAGTCTGCAGTGAAGAAGGCCTTACAGAGTGAGAATGGACACCTGGACCTTTTCCTCCGCTTCCTTCTGGGCCTCTCACTGGAGTCCAATCAGACTCTCTTACGAGGCCTACTGACACAGATAGGAAGCAGCTCTAACAGCAAAGAGGAAATAGTCCAGTACATCAAGGAGAAGATCAGGGAGAATCCCTCTCCAGAGAAAACAATCAGTCTGTTCCACTGTCTGAATGAACTGAATGATCATTCTCTGGAGCAGGAAGTCCAATCATACCTGAACAGAGGAAGTTCCAGTGGATTCAGTGGAGCTAAACTCTCTCCTGCTCAGTGGTCAGCTGTGGCAATTGTTTTGCTGAATTCAGACGAGGAGCTGGATGAGTTTGACCTGAGGAAATATGATCCATCAGAGAAATGTCTTCTGAGGCTGCTGCCAGTGGTCAAAGCATCCAGAAAAGCTGTGTGAGTATTTTCATTCATAAATGTTGTACTTTGCCCTATTTAATATAAATCAAAAATAGTACATTCGATTTTTAGATATTTTGATGTTTTTTTCTCTCTTTACATCTTTGTCTTCATTCATGAGTTATATAACCTCATTAGAGCCAATTTTTTCATATATTTTATTGTTATCATTTATGATGTACAATGTTGCATGATGTACCATGCAATAAGATTTTTTTTTACATTTTTTACATGACTGTACCTCATGGAAAAATTCTTTACACATTTCACACATGATGACATCACATCATTTGTCAATCATTTTGACATTTACTGGTTCTATAACTACTGTATACATATATCATATGTTATAATAACCTTACATTGACAGTGACTTGTATTTAATGTTTCAGAAACTGCAATGCATTAAATTCTATTAAAAAGACTAATTTTGCTCTGTCCATAATGAAACCTGCAGTTAGTCAGATTTCTTTAAACATTGACGATATCCTCAATATGCTTCCAAACGCAAATGGTGAAAAAAAATATCTTGATAACAAGAAAATCTCATCATATTGCTCTCCACTTCTCTTATCTTATAGTTTGTTAATTATATCTAATGGTTTCTTGATAATTATTTAATAGTTGTATATGCATTGGTATCAAAATTACTCACCATTAATTAATTCACCTAAGAATAATTTTTCATTGATTCTCACAACTCAAATTATATAAGCTGAAATATTAAGCATTTACTTGCGTAAAAGCAATATTGAGTGAATAATTCCTGTCCTGGTTTACATGTTTTTAAATGACTTTTATTTTCTGATGCACAACCTTTTCCTTAATGGTTAGCTAGTCCTCATGAAATTGATTATGTATGCTATTTGAAAATGATTAAAAATTACTTTAACCCTGATATAAAGTTCCAATAGATTTTGTATGTATAAACATGCCATAGTACCTAATGCATTAAAATACAGTTATAAGCATTTACAATACTTTTATTATTACTCTTTAGGAAAATATTTAATGATTAATTTGTACCATTTATTAATGCACAAGTAAAAGAGATATAATTATTAACTTTGATTATCAAAATACATCAGAATAATTAAGTTCCTATTTATCAGGGTCTTTTTTTATAAAATATTACAAAAATATATCTTGCCCTTGCTGCCTTTCTATAGAATCAAGAATTTGTTATTTTATTTAACTCAAAATAGTCTCAAAATCATCTACCATGTAAATGTACCAGTGCATTTTAGGTTAAACTGACTAAACATGGTTTGAAGCATAAATCACTTCCATATTATTAAAATTTGGAAATTTGGAAATGTGGAAAACATCCTGTGTGGTGCCAGTGCCAAAGACCCCACACCCCAAAGACCTCAACAGCTATAGGCCGGTGGCGCTGACATCTCACCTGATGAAGACCCTGGAGAGACTGCTTCTTGTCCACCTGCGCCCCCTGGTGAGCTCTTCAATGGACCCACTGCAGTTTGCCTACCAACCTGGCATTGGAGTGGAGGATGCCATCATCCACCTCCTACACAGCTCTCTCTCTCACCTGGAGAATGCTGGGAGCACTGTGAGAATCATATTTTTTGATTTCTCCAGTGCTTTCAATACCATCAAACCCACACTGCTAAAGGACAAGCTGGAGTGCACGGGCCTGGACCATCACCTCACCACCTGGATCCTGGACTACCTCACTAACCGACCGCAATATGTGAGGACCCAGGGCTGTCAGTCGGACACGGTGGTCTGCAGCACGGGGGCTCCACAGGGAACTGTCCTCGCTCCCTTTCTCTTCACCCTCTACACTGCGGACTTCAAGTACAGCTCTGCCAGTTGTCACCTGCAAAAGTTCTCTGACGACTCTGCTATCGTCGGCCTCATCACAGACAGAGATGACAGGGAGTACAGAGAACTGACGCAGGACTTTGTGGAATGGTGCCAGAGGAACTGCCTGCAGATCAACGCAGGAAAAACCAAGGAGCTGGTGGTGGACTTCCGCAAGTCCAAACATTCTCCTCCAGTGCCTGTGAACATCCAGGGAATGGACATTGAGATTGTGAAGTCCTATAAGTACCTGGGTGTTCACCTCAACAACAAGCTGGATTGGACTGACAACACAGCTGCCCTCTACAGGAAAGGCCAGAGCAGGCTACATCTCCTGAGGAGACTCAGGTCCTTTGGCGTGCAGGGGGCACTTCTCAGGACCTTCTTCGACACTGTGGTGGCATCAGCCATTTTTTATGGAGTGGTGTGCTGGGGTAGCAGCATCTCCATTGCTGACAGGAAGAGACTGATTAAGATCATCAGGAAGTCCAGCTCTGTCCTGGGATGTCCTCTTGACCCAGTGGAGGTGGTGGGGGACAGGAGAATGAGGACTAAACTAACAAACATGCTGAAGAACCTGTCCCACCCCATGCACCGCTCTCTGACAGCACTGAGCAGCTCCTTCAGTGCCCGGCTGCGGCGCCCGCGGTACGTGAAGGAGAGATACCACAGGTCCTTCCTCCCAGCCGCTGTCAGACTCTATAACAGTCACGGCACTCAGTAGACAGTAGTTTACATTTACTTTACATGTGCAAGAACTCTCAACATCACTGCCACAGCACTTTACTGTGTGCAATATCTCAATCCACCATGCGTAGTATATTCACTGCGGATCACTGTCAATATGTTCACCACCATTATGTGCAATTATGTCAAGTGCAATATTTCTCCATTTATTACTGTTTATTTATTTGCTATTTTATTCACTGTGCAATACTCACTACAATACATACATTTCTACATTTCTAAATTTAAATGTAATACTTTGTATATTTTTCTTGTAATTTTTGTACATATACATATATCTTTATATTTTATTGTTTATTCTATTTTATATATTGTTTGTATATTTCCTGCTGCTCTGTCTTCTGTGCTGCTGTAACACTGCAAATTTCCCCGTTGTGGGATTAATAAAGGATTATCTTATCTTATCTTATCTTATTTATTGATGTTATGTGTTAAAGATCTGAGTAAGAACCCAGTCGCTGAACTCATCAGCAAGTGAAAATCAAACCAGTTTACAAACATACAATGTACTTATTTCTAAATGTAAAGATAAAGTAACACACAGATAGCAGCATCATTCCATTTTAATTCTCCAGATTTAAACTGTACCATGTGTTGTATTTATTCTGTCTTTACAGACTAGTTGGCTGTAATCTCACAACAGCATCTTGTGAAAAACTGTCATCAGCTCTACAATCAATAAACTCCTCCCTGACTGAGCTGGACCTCAGTAACAATGACCTGCAGGACTCAGGAGTGGAACTGCTGTCTGCTGGACTGAAAAGTTCACACTGTATACTGGGGACACTCAGGTGAGCTTTCTGTAAATTAGATCTTTAATGCAAAAAAAGCTCTTATGTTCTATGTATTTCTGATATTGTAGATGATATGATAGCATAATGATAACAAATTGTACTAGCCTAAAATATAAATGCTAGTCTTCTAATTTTAATATATAGTAAGTTAGTAATTGTAGTGGGTACTATTTGGAAATAAAATGAAACAAATGGTAACAAACCTTATTTACCGATAAAATGTTACATTTCTCATTATGCAGCAAAATTAACTAGTAACTATTACAGTAAAGTGAACAGATATTTTTATTTTTCACATTTTTTGTTAATTTTACATGAATATTAACTTTAACTAACAAACAATTACATAATAATTAAGTTTTTATCTAAAGGAGCTTGTTATTGTAAAATGTTACCAAAATGCATCTTTGTCCCGCTGCCTCACTGTAGAATCAAGATCAGAGACAATCCAAGCATATTTTAATGGATTAGGTACCTGCTATATTAAAGGAATGATTTTCAAAAAAGCTGATTTACTTTTTTTGTTACTTTAAATTATCATTCAAGGTGTATGGATGTTTATGTAATTTTTTATATATTACTATAATTGATATCAATTAACATTTATTGAAAAATATATGCATGAACTTTGTTTTCCAAAACTACTGCACACAAAGTAACAGTTCAAATTGATTACATAATATGCAAAGTTATTGATTAATTAAATTTTTGTTAAATAAAATATTTTAATGAGTTGTAAATCAAGTTACAAACATCCATTTTTTTATTTCTAAATGCAAAAAGTAACACATGGAGGGTAACATCACTCCATATTAATTCCCCTGATTGAAACTGTGCCATATGCTGTTTTTTTGTCTTGATAGACTAGCTGGCTGTTATCTCACAGCAGCATCTTGTAAAATACTATCATCAGCTCTACAATCAGTAAACTCCTCCCTGATAGAGCTGGATCTCAGCAACAATGACCTGCAGGATTTAGGAATAGCGCTGCTCTCTGCTGGTCTGAAGAGTTCACACTGTAAACTAGAGACACTCAGGTGAGCTTTCTGTAACAATACATTTTCTCAGTTTCAACATTTGATAAGTTGTCCTTTAAGCATTTTCAATTAAATATAAGGTTTAAATGATTTGCATTTTTCATAGCATCCCAACTTGTTTGGAAATGGGGTTGTACAATAACTATAATATACAACAAATCATTCCTAGTTCCTTAAACCCCTTTTTCACTGGTTTTCCTGTCTGTGCTTGGCTCAGCACTCTAATTACCATAAATAAAATGTTTATTTTCTATCTATATAAAATAATTCATTATTAAATATTACAGCACAGTCAGTAAATCTGTTTGTTTTTTACACTTATAGGGAAATAGGGATATAAGTTCCAGCTCTCATTGCATAATATCTGCGTAATCAAGATAACAGCCCAATTCTTTTAAATTGTTATTGGTATTTATAATATTAGTGTTATTATATGAAAACAATGAGTTCTGCTTAAATTATGTATAGTTAGTATTGTAAAATACTTTGTTTCTTACTTGTTCTTACTTTAAACGGTCAAGCACAGTGTAAGGTACAGTGACATTAAAATGCTATTACAGCTGCAAATGTTTTTTTAGTTACTGCATCTCACATCAGAAGATCTGGAGTTCTTCCAAATAATGTGGGTAACTGCACTGAAATTATGACTGCAATTATCATGCTGGGATATGCTACATAACATGTTCCTAAATTGTAAAACACTTTTACTCCATTAAAATGTAATTAATTTATAAACAATTAATAAATGAGATATTAATCTTGTTAAATTCTTAACAAGGTTCCAGGTTGTTACTATTATCATATATACAATATATATCAAGATAAAACAAAACTAAAGATACAATTATAAACCCTATCCTTCACAAAAATGAACAATATAAACATAAAGAAAAAACAAAGAAGTAATGCACATGAAATATTGCACAAAAAGTATGATTATAATTCACACAGGTATGGTGATAAATTCACCATTAATTTCTGTAGGTGTGTGAGCTCTGTGATTGCAGTGCTGGTTGTACAGCCTAACAGCAGCAGGAAGGAAAGACCTGCGATAGCGCTCCATGACACACTTGGGGTGAAGCAGCCTGTCACTGAAGGAGCTGCCCAGTGCTGTCCTGTTCTCCAACATAGATGCAAGTTTAGCTAGCATCTTTCTGTCTCACACCACCTGCACTGGGTCTAGGAGGCTTTCCAGGACTGAGCTGGCCCTCTTAATGAGTTTGTCAAGTCTTTTCCTGTCTGCAGTTGAGATGCTGCTGCCCCAGCAGCAAGATGGCTAATGCCACTACAGTGTTGATAAAAGTCCTCAGGAGTGTCCCCTACACTCCAAACGACCTCAGTCTCCTAAGCAGGTAGAGTCTGCTCTGGCCTTTCTTGTAAATTGCACAAATGTTATCTGACTAGTCCAGTGTATTGTTTAGGTGAAAACTCAGGTTCTTTTAAGAGACCACTCTCTCAATGAGATTATTTTAAGACATTTTCAGACCCCACTGACGTTTTTCTGCAGCTGTTCCTCCATCTTCATCCTGTAGCTAGCTTTCCCCTCTCAGATTTTCCTTCTCAGATTGGATGGAGAAACATGGTTAAAGTCTCCAGAGATCAGTATTAGGGTCTGTGGGTGCTGTGTCTGCAGCCTGGTCACAGCTGCATGCAAGATGTCCTTGCAGTAGATTTGCTCCTTAACAGTAAGGTGCCCAGAGTTACACCATCTATCATCTACCTCCTCTTTTCCTCTTAACACTCTCTGACGTCCTGTCTGCTCATATGAGCTGGAAGCCGCCCAAAGTGTCGACTGTGTCCAGAGTTAGCGTAGATAGCCATGACTCGGTCAACAGCATAACAATACTATTGCAGTACTCCCTCTGATATGTCCATCTTATTGGGAAGAGATCTTACATTTCCCATAACAACTGAGGGAAGAACAGGTCTACAACATCTTTTTCTGGCATGACACAGAACTCGGGTCTTATGTTCGGCAGCACCACTGTGTTTCTTAGCACTAAGAGCTGATCCCTACTGTAAACAATTGGGCTCCTTACAAGATCTTGTAAAAAAAAAACATTGGAAAAAAGTAAAGCAAGGACCAGAGCAAACTCTACAAGTTTGGTGTCCATAGTGCAAAAAATATTTTGGCAAGACAATAAAAAATGATTACTTACAAAAAGAAAAGGAGAAAAGTACAAAAGGTAAGCAAAAAGCTCAAAGGGAGCCAAAGCTGCTGCATCATCTTCGAATAGACCTAGACAAATAATAGGACATTATAAAGCCCAGATCTAGTAAACGGCACAGATATTAGTTCAGTATCACACCACAGCATCCAACATGTTCAGAGTTATTTATCTTACTTACTAGCAACAAAAAATAAGTCAGTACAACTTGTTACCATTATTTTACCTTTAGAGACTTCAAACCACTGTAAGTAATAATTTATTATTCAGTAATACTTTATAATAATGTAATTAATGTAATGCTTAAAAGAATGTAGTAAATGTAACGTCATTTGTAGGGGAAATACACCTTACAGTAGTATTACTATATCATTACACATTTAATACCATCTTATCTACTTATTTGATATACTACCAGTAATTCTGAATATTAATATGGGAATAATCCCATAATCTCCCTTACCCAGCAGCAGTTCATAGTCTTTTACTTAGACAAACCATAAACATAGTATTTTACATTTATGTCCTAATTAATATAAAGATTTGCAAAGTGTTCATCAGGATGTGTTAGGTAGCTTCTCATCTACCCTGGTGTTTCATATCCCTCGATTCTTCAGCAACATATCTAGATGTAAACTCTTTTATTTTCATTTGTTGCTGCTTGAAACTTTTTTTCTTATTTGCTTCAATTGATTCTTTTTTTCCCTGATCTGTATCCTCTGGATGTAATATATAGGCAGATCTAACAAATAGGAAAGAAAGTTTCATTGAGCTCTTCAGATGCCGCCCTAGTGTGCTGACATATGCTGAGCAGAAGTAGCGCTAATTTTACCAGAACTATTGGTGAAGCAAGGCATGATGGACAGGTCTAAAATTACCTATAGCTAAAGCATTAAGGAAATAAGTTTGCAGCCAATAACAATGGCAATAACTGCATTTCATAAATACTGGTATGTAGTATCTAATTCAACTCCATCCTCTGGAACTGCCGCCTCAAACCAATGTTTATTCTAGCATCTTACTTACCTGCCTTATTACCCCACTTATCGGACTGTTACCTCACTGATCCCTTTCTCTGCCACTATACACCCTGCTGCTGCACTCAGCACTTTAACTGTAGACCCATACTTTGCACAATGTAAGGTTTACAGGTATGACTGTGTTTGTGTGTGTTTGAGTGAGTGATGGTAGGAATGCATGTTTTATTTTATTTTATTTTGTTATATTTTATATTTATTTTATTCACTACATGTAAATGTCTGTCTGGTACTGTGCACTGTGAGCTCCTGTAACCAAAACCAAATTCCTTGTATGCGTAAGCATAACTGGCCAATAAAGCTTCCAATAAAGATTCTGATTCTGATTGTGACAACCCTAAGAGGAAACTCTATGCGAAGACATTGTTGCAAAGCCAAGGCTAAAGCTAAAGATTCCCCACATAAGCACCACTCTTCTCCCATTCTCCCATGTCCAACAGGTTTGGCCCACTCAGTGAGACACCTTCTGAGGTACTTGTTGAAAGGGTTCTGGTAATAGATGATTCTATTTTAGGGCATGGGAAAATAGCTTCTCTTTTAGGGGTGCCAGTAGCAGTTAGCTGTATACCGGGAGCCAGAGTGTCAGGTATTATCCTGAAGGTACAATGAATCCTGAGGGATCCTGAAGCTCTTAGCTAACTGTAGGTTTTCTAGGATAGTTAATCATATAAGTACTAATGACATCCATCTGTGGCAGTCAGAAATTACTAAACATGGCATTACAGAGGTGCATATATTATCTGAGACAATGTCGTATATGCCATAATATGCACTAGCCTCAAATCTACAGCAGGTTATGACTTCTAAACTGCTGGTTGTCCATGTGGTGCTCAGAAAAAAAGAGATATGTGGACAATTGGTCTACTTTTGAGGGCAAGCCTGGTCTTTTGAGTTGGGACGGTATCCACCCCTTGCTGGAGGTTGCTCCACATTTTTCTTGTAGCATAGCTCACATTCTTTTCAGCAGCCATCAGTGTAGGGTGGTCAGTTGTTGACAAACCAGGGCCAAGACCAGACAGCAGACAGACTGGCTTAACTTATCTTCTAGCTGCATTGAGATGCCACATAGGTTTCATTTAGTTGGGATGATGTCTGTTCCCTGAATCAAAAAAAAATAAATAAATTTGAAATCCTCAAAAAGTTTGTACTACTAATTTGATCAGTATCACATTAGTTAGAAAATTGCAATAACAGCACATTTAGTCTAAAACCAGGACTGCTTAACAATATATCTATTAAATCTAAATCCATCATTGTAAAGTACATAATCATTGATCATGATTTTGATGCTCTATGCCTCACAGAAACATGAATTACCTAAATTCTCCTTTTCAATTACAGGCTGGATTCTTTTTAAATTTGTTCGATCGTCAATAACTGTACATTAATTGAAAAATCGTATCCTTCTTGTGCTCTGTTCATATTGCTCTTTTTGTGTGATTGTTTTGCTATCTAGTGTAGACACAAAGAGCATGGGTTCCACTTTTGAATTTTGGCTCCTTATAAGGTTTCTTCCTCTTTCTTTTAGGCAGAGCTTTCTTGCTAATGTAGCCTTT
Source organism: Colossoma macropomum (assembly GCF_904425465.1). Taxonomy (NCBI): domain Eukaryota; kingdom Metazoa; phylum Chordata; class Actinopteri; order Characiformes; family Serrasalmidae; genus Colossoma; species Colossoma macropomum. Next base: position 4,578,442 of record NW_023494786.1, on the reverse strand, counting down.
GGTGATGCTCATTGGGACTTGATTAGTAAAATGTCAATCTGTTGAGTCAGTTAATTGTTTTCATTCCATCCTGTTCGATTTCAGAGTGTCGATGTATATTTCACAGAATTTGGAGCTTGCTGTGTTTGTTATATACTGCAATTGGTTTATAGCTCTATATAAATGCCATCTGTTCCTTTTTTTCCTTCCTTTCTTCAGATTATCTGGATGTATGGTTAGAGTTAAAGGCTGTTATTATCTGGCTTTGGCTCTAAACTCAAACCCCTCCAACCTGAGAGAACTGGATCTGACCTATAATCACCCAGAAGAGTCTGGAATTAAGCTGCTTTCTGATCTACTGGAGGATCCACACTGTAAACTGGAGAAACTACAGTGAGTTACTGATTTACTGTCTCTAAACACAGACCGACTGTTATTATACGCATTACACACTTTACTCTCTGTAGTGTTTTACTGTAGATGTGTTTGTTTTCATGGTGTGGTGGTGAACTGTGATGGGTTCAGTAAGGACGCCCCATCACCAAGTCTGTGAAAGGACACTGGGGCATGAAAAGGGACAATTACTGTTGGGTTGAAGCCTAGGTGAAATTAAAATGTGCACATAAGACATACTTACCTTGTTCTTGTTCTGTCCTGATTCTCAGGGGAGTGCTTCCAGGGCTTCCCTTTTACTGGCCGGTAGAGCCCATGGCTGTGTGTAGAAGGGGGGGAGGTGGGATCCGGGAACATTTAGGGAAAGACAGAAAGAGTTAACATAATAAATCAATATGAATGAATGTACTTATGGGATAAAAAAAAATAAGTTTCTTGTTATTAGTTTTATGTATATTGTGTTTACTGTGCTAAAGTGTTTTGTTATTGTTTGTGTCGTGTAACCCCTCACTAGCCCTGGGGGATGGTTTAGTCTAACTAGATGGGGGCAGGGCTACGGTTTTAAATGGAGGGGGTTTATTCAGGAGGGGAGAGGGAATGTAGGCCTCTGGCAGAAACTGACTGATGTTTTAGTCAGAAATGTCTAGGTCTGACTGCATGAGTGATTAGAAGTAGTCTGCTGTGTCCTGGCCACATTAGTTGCATTGCAGCCCATTTGTTTTGTGTTTATCCAGTCTTTTCTTTCACTTTTCACTTGTTTGTGTGCAAAATAAATGTGTGTGCCAAGTCAAACTCTGGAGTTCAGCCTAATCTTTTCGAGGGGAACCCTGTCCTCTACACCATCATGCTACATGTAAAACAGTGCAGCCTTGCAATCTCTACATCTTAACATTCCCACATGAACTGTTAGTCTTTTAAACGTCTGTGTAAATAGCATAATCAATGCTCAGTAGGTTTGGAAGGGTCTTATGAGATTCAGTGTGAAAACAGTAAGGAGACTACACAATCAGGAGCGACTAATTCACAGCTGACGTCGGAGTAATTAACAGATTAGGTTCATAAAATGCAAACCCACTGGTTTGGATCACTTGTAATGGTGCTAGCTGAAATAGCTGCTTGATTTACACTATAAGCCAACTTAGCGATTAAATTAATGCTAATGTTAGTGCAAAGTTGTTGGGTTACCTGGTCACAATGCTACATCCAGCATGAGAAAAGTCACTGTTTACTAGCACACTGATGGCATAATGTAATTAACGTAACAATTTAATTAATATATCAGCAGGTACATCAGGCTGTATTATGTGTGGTTAACAGTATAAGTGGCCAACCTTCTCATTAGCTGGAGTATGACAGAGACAGACTTTTATTATATGTATTTTTAACATTTAACAAATTTTTCAGTAATCAATGAGGACTGAGAAGCAAGGGACTCATAGAGACAAGCACAGAGAGAGAGAGAAAGAGAGAGAGAAGTAGCATGGAAACTGGAATCATAATAATAATAATAATAATAATAATAATAATAATAATAATGGATCATTTCATTGAAAGTAGGAATCAATACAATACATACAATCTGTATGAAATAATGACTATGAAATAATGATTATTATTAACTATTAAAAAACATTGTTAAATATAATCATGATGTAAACTAGATAACAAGACTACGACTGTAATCTAGAGCTAGGAGGGGCAGCGATGTGATCTAGAGCTAAATAGCATAGCAGTGTGATGTGGAGCTAACTAGCCTAGAAGAGTGATCAAGAGATAACTACTGGAGCAGTGTGATCTAGAGTGAACTAGCAAACTGTAAACCTGTAATAGAGCTGAAGGTCTTAAATATCTAAAGTTAGTTCACTGTATTAATGTGAAGACGGTGATTTGGAGCTGCAGTGTTCTGTAAACTGGTAATGGAGCTAAAGCACTTAAATATCTAAGATTAGTTCGCTGTATTAATGTGAAGACGGTGATTTGGAGCTGTAGTGCTCTGTAAACTGGTAATGGAGCTAAAGTGACAACGACTGATTCGGTAGAAAAGCTGAAATAACAGCTTCATAACCTCCAGAATGTAACGACCAACTATGTCATTCAACTTTATTCATTTTTGTAGTGATTAAACATGACAATCTATCAGCATCTCACAGCAGCAGCAACTCAGAACTGCAGCTCTAAGTACAGACAGTCTGTATTACCAGCTCCAGTAACAATAATAAGAATAACAACAATAATAATAATAATAATAACAATAATAATAATAACAATAATAATAATGGGCTTAATGATAAGCAGTGATTTTAGCTTTATCTGGACTGCAAGGTGTAAAGGGTGTTTTATACTGTCATGATTTGTTTTATTCTTTAATTTAGTTTTGATTCTAGATGAAGTTTGATGATTATATGAATGTGTGTGTTTGTTCTTCAGGGTGGATCATGGAGGGAAGATCAGGATCAAACCAGGACTGAAGAAATGTAACACACACATGCACATAAACTAAACACTCTCACACACTGTACACACACACACATACACGCACATACACATCATATATGCATTATAGGCAAACAGCACACACTATTCACATGTAAAACACTATAAACACACAAGCACTGCTTTTTATATTCCTCTAATCTGTGTGTGTGTGTGTGTGTGTGTGTGTGTGTGTGTACAGATGCTGTTGATCTCACTCTGGATCCAAACACAGTGAACAGAAATCTCTCTATATCTGAGAGGAACAGAAAGGTAGAGTGGGTGGGAGATGATCAGCGTTATCCAGATCATCCAGACCGATTTGAGTTCTGGCCTCAGGTTCTGAGTATGGAGAGTCTATCTGGACGCTGTTACTGGGAGGTTCAGTGGAGTGGAGATGGAGCTGATATATCAGTATCATACAGAGGAATCAGGAGGAAAGGACGTGATGTTAACTGTGTGTTTGGAAACAATAATCACTCTTGGAGTCTGAACTGCTGTAATAACAGTTACTCTGTCTGCCACAATAATCAGAAAACTGCCCTACCTGTCCCCCCTTCCCCCTCTAACAGAGTAGGAGTGTATCTGGACTGGGGGTCTGGCACTCTGTCTTTCTACACTATCTCACCTAAAACACACACACTGACCCACCTATACACACTCACCACCACATTCACCGAACTGCTCTATGCTGGATTCTGTATTTATTCTGACTCCTCGGTGAATCTGTGTGAGATAGAATAATCTCTACAGAGAGAGAGAGAGAGACATAGAGCAGGTTTGTGAAAAACTTTTTTTTCAGTTTATCAGTTTGATCTCACACTGAAATTATAGTAGAAATCAAACCTTTCTGTGTTTAAATTCTTCTAATTAAATAAAAGAGTTTAGAAAATAAAAAAAAACTTAAATTTTCTCAAAAACATGAGTCAAAAAAAGATTCAGTAAATGGAAATGTTGTTTTTGTAGTCTACATGGCTGTTTTAAAATCAGAAACTGATCAGAACTTTTTGTCCAAGTTGAAAACTTTGTCACAGACACCAGGAGACTTGTTGCTTATCTGAAGACCTAGTGACACTTCCCCCAGCTCCCGTCTTCTGCACACCAACATCTCACCTTCTTCACAGTGTTTCTGTGTGAGAGGCAGGCATCTGGTCTGAGAGACAAGATAAGACGACCAGATGACCCTCAGTTACAGTGTTCATGGATCTCCTCCCAAAATCCCTTTGCAAACACTGAGGAGACTAACCAGAGTAAATTCTGGATGAAAACTGAAGTCATGACTTTTGAAAATTCCTTTCCCTCTCCAACACACTCACACACTCACACACACACACACACACACACATTTCATACCTACTCAGGGAAGGACACCTGAAGGCTTAAGGAACAGATTTCCCCACATAACCAGTCCAACCTATTGGAGCCCCACAAGACCCCCTGTAGGAAAAGATACTCTTAAGTGCATTCTTCAGCCTCGTAAATTTGGGGTCTGTTTAGAGACTAGGCTCTTAAGAACCCAGCTTCAAGCCTCTTCAAATGCTCTCTGGAAAGTTTTTAATCATATAAAAGGAACAGGCACCCAATCCTTAATCAAGTACAAAATCGAATGATTCTCCTTTCTTAATCTCTGTTAAAGTGCCAATGTATAACTCAAACATGATTTCCACCCAGCATTGTCAGCATAATTAATACTAAACTCCCTGCATCTTGATAGGTATTCTGTGGTTCTTGAATTGTAACCCAATTTCATTAATATGGGTTATGAGTTGATCTTGGATCATTTGTAACTCTTTTTCATTTAATTATTTCTTTTTATTCTAGAATCACAAAATCCATATTTTTTAACCATGGTTCCAGTCTTACATATCTGACTTTCTTTCTTCATGTAGTCTTCATGTAGTTTTTTTAGAAGCAGAATTATACAATTTGTAGCTTGGGTGACTATGGATGTTTTAAGAATAGTGGAGTTTCTGCCTTCATATCTACAGAGATATTGGTAATTACTGGGTGATGTACTCAGCGTTTATTTTACGCTTACTTATCCTTCACATTTTACTTAAACATTGTTTAGAAATGTTAGTGTTGATTAATACTAATTTTGAAGTTATATTATTTTGCAAAATCTTTTCCTTTCCATAATAATGTTCCTTACGAGTGGCTTTATGTAACCATAGTGTGCAATTAGAATACTTTTATATGTAATAATCTGTAAACTTAGTAGTATTCAAAACAATTTTATAAGACATTGCATGCCTATGTTCTTTCACTTAAGTGGTAGCCAGGCTCAGGAATATTTAGTCCTTTTTTTGTTAATATTGCATCAATGGTGGATTTGAGCAGTCACACAGACAAAGAAATTACATATTCATTTGAAATTAAGCACAAAAATGCTTTTTTACCTGACTCGAAACAGGAAGTTTGAGTCACGTGGTTAGAAGAGAGAGAGAGACAGACCATGAAGAAACAAAAAGAAAGAAGCCCTCTCTCCTTCTCCTCTGCACTTTAGATCTGCAGGTCTTAGATTTCAGTTTTGGTTTTGTTTCATGTCTCAGCTCAGCACGTCTTTGTTCAGTTTGTTGTTTTCTTTCACTCAGTAATCTTCAAGTGTTGGTAACTGCTAGACTTTGCGTAAATGTCAAATAGCTGCCTCTAGCTGCATTTGTTTTCAAGTTTTGTTGATTCATTTTGAAGGTCTGATTGGCAGCAGTAGATCATTGTGAACTGTTCACAATCATAGTTTAAGAACTAGGGACGGAAGTAAACCAGCTGACTGCAATCCATCCCAAGAATCTGCTCCAGCGGCCCCAGCAAAAGGCTGCAGCCTGACTTTACTAGCCACCCTTTGAAAGCCAGCTGAAGAGCCGCCTTCCCCAACAGAGGCCAACATGGGCCAGCTGGAAGCCCTGGCTCACTATCCCCAGTCTTCATGCTCCTAAGGTTCACGTCCTCAGTGGCTTCACCTTTGACCCACGGACCCTTCTCCAGCCCACACGAACAGGCGGCTTCTCTTCCCCAACATGGCATGTGCATCACTATGCTCCTTATGTGATTCATTCTCGTTGTGTTAGCTACTGTCTCTGCTTTGATCACAACTTAGGCCAGTTATACGTTAGCATTAACATTATGTTCTGTGTGCTGCTCAAAATGCCTCAAATTAATCATTGTGAATCTCAGCTAATCACAGTATGTTTATCTGGTGAACTTCATATCTGTTTTTTCTGCAAACCTGTTAATCTAAAAATTAGTGCTTATATACCTTCAGTAATCTATCATTTAGTACTTATATATACCTTTGTATAGTACTTATATACTTTTATCAATAAATTATCCTTTATTAAAGTTATCACTTGTGGTTTTGTATATGTAATGATCACAATTGGATTGATAGATCACTGTCCATGGGCAAAACCTAACCTGAGATTAATCTAAGTAGCTGTTTACGGTGAGTGGAGAAAAAAGGTGGTTTAAATGGTCTTGTCCTGCTACATATTATTTTATTGGTGCCAGCACACGAGGCCTGTGGTAAAAAATCAGATTGATTGTGATAATTATATTACATATTATATTGAAACGTGACTGAGGAATCAGTCTCCCCATGTGAGTTTAGGCTGGTTAGCTTAGCATGCTAACACTTTGCCATTTGTCCCCCAAGTACAACACTTCCATGGCAGAACAACCACTTCTTCTGAGCTCACTAGCTGACTAGATTGCCTTCCAGTTATTCTAGCATGCTAACCCATGTCACTACCTGCTAACTGCATCACTTCCATAGTTTAGCCTATTAGCTTCCGTTTAGTCCAGCATGCTGACCTACATCACTTCCTGCCGACAGCATTTACATACTTTAGCCTATTAACCTATATCATTTCTCTGTAACTACTTCACTTCTTTAGCTTAGCATATCAGCTTTGGTTAGTCTAGTGCTAACCTCCCTTGTAGTCTATTGTACTGAAAAGTGACTACATGACTCTCTTGGCCTAGCAGAAACTTTTAATTTGCATGGTATGCTTTTAAATGACTTCCTTGGCTTAGCAGCAACTTTTAATTAGCATTTAATGCTAAATGTCAGTTAGCAGTGCTAACTGCCCACTCAACTGGAGTTTTTACAGTGAATAAAACATATATAATCCAAATATGACAAAAACTGAAAAGATGATGGATTTCTGTTAGTTGTTCTGCAAAGAAATGTCATTCATTCAGTTCTCAGAAGTTTTTTTAATTACTCTTTATTAAAAAACAATTTTAAAAATCACGAAATCCCGAACAATTTGAGCTACATTTTCATAGTTTGATTATGATATTCATGAAATTATACATAAATTCTACAAATAAATAGCATTTTACAGCTATCAGCATGACAGCATGTGCTGTCACATTGGCATAAAACACAACCTAAAAAAAGTGCAGTCTGCCTTTAAGGTTATGACATCATTTGACCAAGGTGACACTGACATTGATCAAGGGTGTGTCTCTCACTGAATTGTAGGATTTTAAGGTTGTTTTTGATGAGGATGAGCTGATGGATCAGGCCCTGTCACACTAAAATATCCCAGAAAAGAATGAAACTGTTCTAAATCTAGAACGTGTCTAAAAGGTTCTGAAATTCCTGCTTACATGCTAACAGTTTTGATGCTAGCATCTTAACAGGCTGAACAGGGTCAGTTAAAATGGCTGACCATCAGTCCTGACCCATCAGGCCCTGTCACAGCCCTGTGTTACAGGACCAGACAGCCTTCTGACAGGATCTTACAAATGAATGGCTTTGTTCCCTTTTATTACCTTCACTGCATATAATATGTATTTAATGCTGCCACAGTAAACATTATCCGAATAAACAGACATTACACTGTAAATCTGAAGCTCTTTATGCTCATAGATAAAAGTTTGTTTGGACTGTATCAGTTGTCAGTCATATTCTAATGAATTAGGTCCTTATTATATGTCCTTGGCTAAACTTTACCATATTAGTCTAATATTACATTAACATTAAAATCATAATTAGAAATTAAAATAGTGATGATTAATTAAAGAACACAGAGAAACTTTTCCTGCATCAACAAACTCCATAAAGTCAGTCCTGTCACAGCACCGTCAGTCCTGTCACACAGGACACTGTGATATAATAACTGACTATTTCAGAAAATATTGATGAAGTAATCTCTTTAACTGCAGATGAAGGTGGGTTTATTTCCAACATTACATGTTTGTAAAAATCTCCTGTGTAAAGGGAGGATTTTTACAGTACATGAGTGACTGGTGGTTATTCTGTGTTTAACATCCACTACAGTTAACCGAAATGGGGCTTATATTTCTATAGGAACTACAGAACCATGTTAGAGGGGGGACATGTGAATGCTATTTATGTCAAAGAAATTTATTAGGAATGTGTGTATATATGTATGAATGAATATATACATATACAGATTTGTCTGTGACTTGACATTTCAGAAATGAAATACGTGAAAAAAAGGTATTTTGTTGAAGCATTAATTCATGCTGAGATGGCACAATATGTGTTTCTCATAGTTTAACACGTCCTCCATACAACTCAGTGTTCAACTTATAGAACACTGGAAAAAGATCTTATACATAAGATCTTTTTTCCAAAAAGATTTTCAGAAGTGTAAATGTCCATTTCTGGTAGAAAGTCTCATAAAGCTTTGAGTAAAGGCTTTTTCAAATCCAGTTCAGAGGAAAGCTTCACTTCACCATCACTGCTGAAAATGATCAGCTCATGTTTATTTAAACTGGCTGAACTGATCAACACACAGAACTAAATAATCCCTCAGATTAACTAACACTGTGTCAGTAATCTCACCTCTCTTCAGGAACCCTTTACCACATTTCTGCACCTGCACGTTTCCAGCTTTTTAAGTCGCAAAACAAAACGAGCCAATGGCAGCGGGAGGAGCCAACAGTCCCACCTCTGCAGCAGCACAACCTCAATAACTGTGAATAAACACACTCTGCACTGCCTCCCTCTAGCGGCTGATCCAGGTACTGCACTAATCATGCACGCTGGCTGCAGTTTCAGATCATTTTCTGAGCCATTCTCAGCTCTGAGTGCAGCTCAGAAAGGAGCAAATCACTGTATCACCTGTGTAGAAGAACCTAGAACACCCAGAACGTTCTGCTGAGTCTGTGTTGAAGAAGCAGCTCCATCTGAGTTTTTGATGCTGGACACAGATGGATTTTTCTCTCTACAGCTGCAGATTCAGCAGCTCCATGCAGCTCCGCATCAACCACACTTTACTGTGAGGAACCCGAAATCCCTACTTACGCTGGGGTGAATGTAGAAATACTACATTTCCCAAAATACCTCAGCAGGTGTCTCCATGATAACCGGTTGTGTTGTGATGCAATTGACTCCACCTTTATTCTGCCGAGGCTGGAAAAGTAGTGATTATACAGTGTGGTAAATTCAATTTTATTGATTATTTATGTATACATTCTGTGTGCATCTTTTTAAAAATGTTATAAGAGATGATTAAGTAGCCTTGGCAGTGTTTTAATGAGGTCGCAATCCAGTGAGGCCCAGTGACAATGTGTACTTTCCATTGCTGTGTTTGGTTCGACCTGAAATAAAACATACTGTTATTATGTATTGTAAGTGTAACTGAAATGTAAAAAGAAAAATTTAGTGTTTGATCTTGGTATTTAAAAATGAGAATTTTTTATTATATAGAGTGTAATTTAAGAATTTTTGTAGTTACAGCTTGTGTTGAAGTGACAGTATATTGCATTTAATGTCAATGTTGAAAGCTGTTATATAGAAAAATAAGTCTGGTTTAGCTGAAGTTTATCAGTTTGGATCAGGTAGGTTTGTGCTTGTTTTGTCACAGCAATCAAGTTTAGTTTAACACACAGCTGCATGTTAAGCCACTGAAGTTACCAGATAGCCAAACTTGTGTTAAACTGAGACTAAACTGCTACTAAGCTAAGGACACAGTAATAACCCAAAAAGTTTAAATCTGTTTGCCTCATGTACATGAAACCACACAAGTGTGTTTCATGGAAAAATAAGTTCTAGATATTCTGGAAAGTGAGTGAAAATCATATAGATACCGACTCTGAATAAACACATATACACAATATACACTAGTATTGCACTATTCCTACAGTAATAAGTTATGAAGTGAAACTGTGAAATGTACTGTTGTACACATTCCATATGTGCAGTTAGTCTGAGGTAGACAATAAATGAGATGCAGGTACACAGGGGATAGAATACTAATATAGAAATCTTCCAGATTATACAAGATATGGATAGAAGATGTACAAGATGTCAATCCATATGTGTAAGTATAGATTTGCTAGATTGAAGGTGCAGAGGAACAGAGTGAGTCTGATGAGATGTGGATTTCAGAGAAGTTAACATGTAGACTTCACTACTTCTGTGTGTGTGTTTACAGGATTAGGTCTAATCTGGAGGAGGAGCCATGACCTCCAAAATGAGCTTCTCTGAGGAGCAGCACTCACAGAAAGCTGAGAGGTGAGAGAATCATGGGATTTGGGGTAAAGACTGTATGTTCTCATCTACACCAACAAGCAGGAACGTTTGGAGATCATGTCTGATATTGGTTGTGTTCTAGACTGGTTCAGGGTCAGAGATCTGACTTACCTGAACCCAGCTGCGTGTCCATGAAAAGTGACCGCTCAATGGACAAAGGATTCAACTTCAGAGATAACAGTTCTTCTGAGCTCAGGGTAAGAATGATGTGACACTGAATGAGATGACATAATACGCAGACACAGTAACCAGAGAACTGACTTACCTGTCCCCCCCCTCCCACTCTAACAGAGTAGGAGTGTATCTGGACTGGGGGTCTGGCACTCTGTCTTTCTACATCATCTCCCCTAACACACACACACTGACCCACATACACACACTCACCACCACATTCACTGAACCGCTTTACTTGGATTCTATATTTATAATAACTCCTCAGTGAGTCTGTGTGAGACAGAATAACCTCTTCAGAGAGAGAGAGGAGAGAGAGAGAGAGGACAGAGATGTTGTCATGGTAAGCAGTTCGAATGGCAGCAAAAAACATCAGCTCATAAGTTAAACTAACTTTTGTGGAATTTTTACATCAAGAAATTTCATATATGACCTGTCCACATGATATTACAATAAACAACACAATGATGTTTGAAAGAAAAAATGAGAGTTTAGTATCAATAACAATATCTATGATATTGAAACACCTGTAATTGAATTATGAGGACCACAACATCGGCTGAAGACGCACCAGTAATGTTCCCTGTTCTGCTGAATACACATCTCCCATCCTAACAATCAATATATATCACAATGGAACAGTTATGATTCAGGGATCTGAAAATAGTCTAAAAAACTTCCAAAACTGCTTCCAAAACATGAAGAAAACTGTAATGTCAAAAAGGAACATCACAGCTCCACAAACACCACCACACAAGGACGTTTCTCAGAGCCCCACAATAACAGCACAAATGGAACACACGCCTAAGCTAGCTAGCAGCGTCAGGACTCTAAAGGAGGGGCTGTCTGTCCTGGAGCAGGAGTTCATAGATTTTAAAGAGAGAACTCTGTTTGTTCTCCATCAGAACAACAACAACAACAGCCAACCAGCAGGAGAACTGCACTCTCTACTACAGCAGCAGAGAGACGAGATCAGAGAACTACAGCAGGCCATGTGAGAACTAGAGGAGGACAACCAGTATCTGAGAACAGCTTTACGGAGAGTGACAGAGGAGCTGGCCACAATCACACAGGTGTCCATCACCCCAACCCAGATACTGCAGCACAGCCAGACTGAGGAGCAACCACAGACCAAGAATGGGCTCACTTCGTCCCCCACCCTCATCCCCTCTAAAACACCACTGCTGATCTAGCCCTCACATTCTACCCTTCCCACTTCTTTCTCCTCATCCTCTACAACCTCTACTCCCCCCAAAACCACTCTACCAAAACCTACACAGACGCTCACGACTGACCTCCACAACACTGTAAAACCTGCACAAAAACCTCCAAAACTACCCCAATTAAAATGTGCAAAACCTGGAAAATATACTTTGAAGAGCTTTATAAAAATCCAAAATGCCATAATTTAAATTCAAACCAGACCATGATCTCAGAAAAAATGACCAAATTAGAATCTGCAATAAAAATAACCAACATCCTCTAGACTATCCCATCACCATAGAAGAGCAACAAGAAAAACTGACAGCTCTTAAAAGAGGAGAAAGCATGTGGAATCAACAGTATTAAGAATGAAATGTTAAAACACAGTAGTCCCAAATTACAATTGGCCATCCTAAAACTGTACAATCTAGTGCTCAAAAGTGGAATTTTCCCTGTGATCTGGAATAGAGGCCTTATTACACCAATATATAAAAATGGTGAAAAATTTGACCCACGTAACTACAGAGGTGTATGTGTGAACAGCAATATAGGCAAAGTCTTCTGTAGTGTACTAAACAAGAGATTATTAGCATGTTTAATGGAACATAACGCACTATCAAAAGGTCAAATTGGTTTCTCATCAAAACACAGAAAAAGAACCTATTTACACCCTAAATACCCTCATTCAAAAACACATCCATCAACAAAACAAAGGAAAAATATTTGTTTGTTTTGTCAACCTAGGAAAAGCTTTTGGTTCTGTTTGATTTCTTCCAATTACTCCAAACTGGTATAGGAGAAAAAGTCTATGATTTAATTAAATCCAAATATAATGATAACAAATGCACAATTAAATTAGGGAACAAAAGAACAGAATTCTTCAAACAAGGACATGGAGCATCAAGGCTGTAACTTATCCCCAACCCTCTTCAACATATACATCAACAACCTGGCCACAACCCTGGAACAATCATCAAATTTAGGATTAGAACTAAATAAAAAAGAAATAAAATTCCTTTTATACGCAGATGATTTGGTCTTGCTAGCTCCTGCAGCACAAGGCTTACAAAAACACATAAACTCATTAGAAGAATATTGTCAAAATTGGGCATTAGACATCAACATCAATAAAAACCAAAATTATGGTTTTTCAAAAAGGCAAAAACCACAAATCACAATTCCACTTTACCTTTGGTGAGACTATATTACAGCACATCATGGAATATAATTACTTAGAACTATTAATCAGTGCATCTGGTAACTTTAATATGACAATGAATGCACTGGTAGAAAAAGCAAGAAAAGTATATTTTACTATTAAACGATCAATAAACACACTCAACCCACCAATCCAAATTTGGCTAAAAATATTTAATTATGTAATAGAACCCATTCTCTTGTATGGCAGTGAAGTATGGGGACCAATAATTTATCAAAAAGACACATTATGGGACACGACTCCTATATAAAAGTTTCATTTAGAATTTTGTAAAGAAATCTTAAAAGTACATCGCAATGCAGCCAATCTGGCATGCAGAGCAGAGCTGGGCGAGTTTCCTCTCTCCCTCCCCAACGAGCTTTAAAATTCCACCATCACCTCACAGGCACATCCAGAGTCCTACCACCACACACCGTACCTCAGCAACCGCACACACCCAGAAACAGACCCCCTCAGACCCCTCACAGATAAACATCACAGATAAACATCAGCTTCAAACCACAGCCCAGTCCACCAGCTCACCAATACACAACACAGCCCAGTACATTATCTCACCAACACACACCACAGCCCAGTACATTATCTCACCAACACACACCACAGCCCAGTTCACCATCTCACCAACACACAACACAGCCCAGTCCATCATCTCACCAACACACACCACAGCCCAGTCCACCATCTCACCATCACACAACACAGCCCAGTCCACCATCTCACCAACACACAACACAGCCCAGTCCACCATCTCACCAACACACAACACAGCCCAGTCCACCATCTCACCATCACACACCACAGCCCAGTCCACCATCTCACCATCACACAACACAGCCCAGTCCACCATCTCACCAACACACACCACAGCCCAGTACACCATCTCACCAACACACACCACAGCCCAGTTCACCCTCTCACCATCACACACCACAGCCCAGTCCACCATCTCACCAACACACAACACAGCCCAGTCCACCATCCCACCATCACACACCACAGCCCAGTCCAGTCCACCACCTCACCAACACACACCACAGCCCAGTTCACCCTCTCACCAACACACACCACAGCCCAGTTCACCCTCTCACCATCACACACCACAGCCCAGTACACCATCTCACCAACACAGATCAGAATGATCCATAAAACATACCAAAACCAATATATCAACAATTGGACCAATGAAATTGCCACAGTTAATAAATTAGAATGCTACAGATTACTGAAGAGAGAATACAGACTAGCAGATTGTCTGATCAAAATAAAAACCCCAAAGAAAGAAATATCTTAACAATGTACAGACTGAGTGATCACAATTTAGAAATAGAAAAAGGCCATAAAAAACACTGGAGGCCCAGAGAAGAACGAATATGTAATCAGTGCAGTTCAGGACAAATCGAAACAGAGCAACACTTTCTCTTCTCCTGTAACAGATATAAAGACCTCAGAGAAGATTATTCAACTCAGTTAAAACTTATATCCCATCATTTAAGGAGAAAATGATTAAAACTGAAGATCTGTTACGCATGTGTTTAGGAGAGACTCCAGAATGTGCTGAACTATCAGCTAAATATGTTTACAGCTGCCACAAACACAGAGAACAGAGTGACACAGCAGCTTAAACTAACCCCATGTAAATGTATAATTTATTTAATGTTGTGTGTGTGTATTTTACAATGTGATGACGCCCCCCCACATAAAGAGACCACCCTGCAACAGTCTCAGTCACACCCACAGCCCCGTTCCCAAAGCTTAGTACAGTACGCCAAGGCAGATGCTCAGGAGGACTAATTATTTGGTATAGATCAAATCTACATCAGTACATAGACATTGTAAAAACAGAAAAATACCTTATTTGGCTTAAAATAAAAAAAAACCATAACGTCTTCACACAAGGACCTGTTCCTCTGTGCTGTATACACCCGACAGCACAGAGGAGTTCCAGAAAGCAATCAGAAATCAGAGACCCCAAAATTCAGACACTCTTAGACAGCTTTCTGGACACCACATACATTTACAGTAAAGAAGGTGTCAATCTGGCAGTAAAGAACCTAAACACAATCTTTGAAAAAACAGCAAAAAAGGCAAAACTGAAAATTAGGAATATATCAAAACCTACACTGAAAAAAGAAGACAACTGGAAAAAACTCAGGAAATTGTCAAATAAAAAGCATAGAGATCCAAACAACACTAACATACGCCTTCTTTACTGTGAAACCTTAAAACAATATAAACGTCCACTCCGAACCAAAAAGACTCAGTACACTCACAAACAGCTGACACTAATCGAGGAGTCAATCAGAACAAACCCATTCTGGGAGAACTGGAACAAGCTTAAAAATGAGACCATGAAGAATTGGCAATACAAAACGGTGATATTTGGACAGATCATTTCAAAACACTCTTCAGGAAAGTAGAATCAAATACAAATCCTCAGCAAAACCATATAAACAAAAAGCTTGAAGAACTAGAATTGGCTATAAAGGATAGTCAGAATCCTTTAGACTCCTCAATTACTGAGCAGGAACTGAAGGAGAACATTAACAAACTAAGACCAAAGAAAGCCTGTGGGCCTGATGGAGTACTGAATGAAATGATAAAAAAACTCAACTTCTAAATTTCAACTGGCTATTCTAAAGTTATTTAGTCTGGTTCTGAGTGTAGGTTACTTCCCTGAAATCTGGAATCATGGACTAATAACCCCAATCTTTAAAAGTGGAGATAAATTCAACCCTAATAATTACCGAGGCATCTGTGTGAACAATAATCTGGGGAAGTTACTGTGCAGCATTTTAAATTCTAGATTTCTAAACTTCCTAATGGAGCACAGTGTCTTGAGTAGAAGTAATCAGGGAAGTTAAGTTGCTGCTGTTTAAGCCCAACACTATTTAATATTTACATTAATGAATTGGCAAAGATATTAGAGGAGTCCACAGCTCCCGGGCTCACTCTGCACGACTCAGAGATTAAATTCCTGCTCTATGCAGATGACCTGGTTCTGCTGTCCCCCACAGAGCAGGGCCTACAGCAGAACCTGGACCTGTTAGAGCACTACTGCCAGACCTGGGCCCTGGCAGTAAACCTGAAAAAGACAAAAGTAATGATATTTCAGAAAAGATCCAGATCTCAGGGAAAACAACACACATTTAGGTTAGGTATGAATAATATTCAGTATTCGAATAGTTACAATTATTTAGGTTTAAACATCAGTTCTTCTGGAAATTTTAACTTGGCAGTGAATGAACTGAGAGGCAAAGCTCACAGGGCTTTCTATGCCATAAAACAACAAATTCCTGTGGAAATTCCAATCAGAATTTGGCTAAAAATATTTGAATCAGTAATTGAACCAATTGCCCCTTATGGCAGTGAAGTGTGGCAGTGAAGCTTACTAATCAGGAATTTCACAAATGGGACAAACATCCGATTGAGACCCTGCATGCAGAGCTGTGTAAAATTATTTTAAAGGTGCACAGAAATGCCCCAAACAACGCATGCAGGGCAGAATTAGGCCGATTTCCATTAATTATAAAAATACAGAAAAGGGCAATCAAATTTTGGACACATTTAAAAGACAGCGAACCCCACTCATATCATTATAAAGCCCTGCAGTACCAAGAGTTGAGCAAAGACAACAGTCCCCTCACTCAGCTGGTCCTGAAGCACAGTTCAACACAAACACACACTAACACCCCACTAACACACACTAACACTTCACAGGCTCAGGACCAGAACACACCAGGAAACCTAATTAGAGTAAACCAAATTACAAAACAGCTCAAACTGAATTATCTCACCTATTGAGAAACTGAGTCAAACTCACAGAGTAAAATGCAGTGTTATTTGGCCCTAAAACATCAGTACAGTGTAGCAGATTACCTGAGCACACTGACTGACCCTAAACTGAGGTCCACCTTGATGAAGTACAGACTCAGTCAGCACCGTCTGTCCATAGAGACGGGCAGACACAGGAAATCTTGGCTACCAAAAGAGGAAAGACTGTGCCAGCAGTGCCAGCAGAATAGGCCTGAGACAGAGCTGCACTTTCTGACTGAATGCACCAAATTTACCTGTTATATCTGTTCTTGCTTTATATCTGTTATTGCTTTTTGTATATGTTGTACTTTGTTCTTAATCTCCCAACAAAAGCTTTGGCAATACAAGTGTTAATATTTGTCATGCCAATAAAGCAGCATTGAATTGAATTGAATTGAATTGACAGAGAGAGAGAGTGAGAGAGAGAGAGATAGACAGAGAAAGAGAGAGAGAGAGCACATATTCAGTTATGTAATTAATGTTTCTAATTCCTGATGTTTAAAATGTATTACATTTTTCAAATGTACCACGTTTTATTTTTATTATTATTAATAGTAGTAATGGTAGTATTTTACTTTATTTTATTTTATTGTGTTTTATTTTATTGCTTTTGGCATGTCCCTATTTATTCTATGCTTATATGTATTACCATATTTATATTGCAGATTTTATAGCTTTGTTTAAACTATTTATCCATATGAACTTTTGTTTAATTATTATTATTATTATTATTATTATTATTATTATTAATTCCTATTCGTTTAAATTTTAACAATAATTCAAATTTAACTTGTATTTACAGCTTTGGCAACATAGGTCTCATATCCTGTCATGCCAATAAAGCATATTTGAGAGATAGACACAATAAAGCATATGGAGAGAGACAGAGAGAGAGAGAGAGAGAGACAGAGAGAGAGAAAGAGAGGAGGGGTCAAAGGGAGAGGAGTTAAAGAAGAGGAGGAGACTTTACATTGAACTTTATCAGTCAGTTTACAGTCAGTAGGAGAACCACAGTAAAGACGCAATGGAGAGAGAGAGAGAGAGAGAGAGAGAGAGGGACAGACAGAGAGAGAGAGACAGAGACAGACAGAGAGAGAGAGACAAACAGAGACACAGAAACAGAGAGAGAGAAAGACAGAGACAGAGAGAGAGAGAGAGAGATGGAGAGAAAGAGAGAGACAGACAGAGAGAGAAACAGAAACAGAGAGACAGACAGACACAGAGAGAGAGAGAGACAGAGACAGACAGAGAGAGAGAGAGACAGACAGACAGAGAGGGAGAGAGACAGACAGAGAGAGAGAGAGACAGAGACAGACAGAGAGAGAGAGACAGACAGAGAGGGAGAGAGACAGACAGAGAGAGAGAGAGACAGAGAGAGAGAGAGAGAGAGAGAGAGGGAGAGAGAGACAAACACAACTTCACTGTTTAAATAAATCAAAGAGAAAATCTCTCACACTGACTTACTGCAGCTGTTTGTCTAATTCCTGCTCATTTACTGACTAATCATCATTTAGAGGATGACCAACACAAACTGTGCAGCAGCAGATGAGCTATCGTCTCTGACTTTACATCTACAAGGTGGACTGACAAGGTAGGAGAGTCTAATAGAGTGGACAGTGAGTGGACACTGTTTAAACTCCAGTTATGCATTATGTGCCTTTTCTGCCAGTGTGTTCCAAAGAGCCCTTCTCACTGCAGAATTACGGCCGTCTGTGTTTTATTCTCTGCTGACATCGCAGTCAGTGAACGTAAATATCATACACTATACTGCCAAAAGTATTCGCTCGTCTGCCTTCACACACATATAAACTATGAAGCTATAACAGCTTCAATTCTTCTGGGAAGGCTTTCCACAAGGGTTAGGAGTGTTTATGGGAATTTTTGACCTTCTTCCAGAAGCGCATTTGTGAGGTCAGACACGCGCTGTTCTTAAGCTAATCTGAAGGCCACAAGAAGTTTGGAGGTCTGTAGCAATTGACTCTGCGGAAAGTTGGTGACCTCTGCGCACTATGCGCCTCAGCATCTGTTGACCCCGCTCTGTCATTTTACGTGGCCGACCACTTTGTGGCTGAGTTGCTGTCATTCCCAATCGCTTCCACTTTCTTATAATAACACTGACCGTTGACTGTGGAATATTTAGTAGCGAGGAAATGTCACGACTGGACTGGTTGCACAGGTGGCATCCTATCACGGCACCACGCTGGAATTCACTGAGCTCCTGAGAGCGACCTATTCTTTCACTAATGTTTGTAGAAGCAGTCTGCATGCCTAGGTGCTTTTATACACTTGTGGTCATGAAAGTGATTGGAACACCTGAATTCAATGATTTGGATGGGTGAGTGAATACTTTTGGAAATAAAGTGTATATACAGTTATAAAAATACACGTCATGTCCTTTTTAATAAGATTTTTAAAAAAATGTTCAAATGTTTTTAATATATAGTGTGAAATTTCAGGATGTTTGTGTGCAGTTACAGGTTGTGTTGAAATGACAGTTTAATGCATTGATTGCCAAATTTGAAAGCTTTTATTTAGCCAAATAAGTTCTTTTTATGCAGTGTTTTGTTGTAGTTTGGCTGAATATCACATAATCTGACAGCATATCTGGTTTAGCTGAAGTTTATCAGGTAGAATCGTGCTTGTTTTGTCAGATCAAACAGGTTACTGGTTTAGCCAAACCTGAGTTAAACTGAGACTAACCTGCTTGCTAAGCTAATGACACAGTAACAACCCCAAAAAAGTTAAATCTGTTTAGCTTTACATACATGAAACCACACAAACGTGTTTCATGGGGAAACAAATTTCAAGAAATTCTGAAGAATGTACACTGTGTGATATTTAAATGGAGAGAAAGTTTTCTCAATAGGCCAATCAGAACAGAGTTCATTAATATTAATGAGCTATAAAAGGCACAGTAACAGAGATGCTGGTAAACAAGCATAGACTGATTTTATCACATGAAGTCACATAAACACATATAATGGACAGAACAAAACACAAGCCAAGAGAAGAGAAAGTTACTAATTTATTTCTGATGCTGTAAGTCTCTATCTGACAATCAGCTGAGCTTCAGGACCCACACCAGTGTGTTGGTGGTAAAGCGGTTAGGGTTAGGGTTAGCTGTCATCAAAGCAGCTGACCTGGGTTTGAATCCTACAGCATCTACTGCGGTATGTATTGTATAACTGTATCATTCACTCCTACAGCGTCTACTGCAGCGTGTATTGTATAACTGTATCATTCACTCCTACAGCATCTACTGTGGTATGTATTGTATAACTGTATCATTCACTCCTACAGCGTCTACTGCGGCGTGTATTGTATAACTGTATCATTCACTCCTACAGTGTCTACTGTGGTATGTATTGTATAACTGTATCATTCACTCCTACAGCGTCTACTGCGGCGTGTATTGTATAACTGTATCATTCACTCCTACAGCATCTACTGTGGTATGTATTGTATAACTGTATCATTCACTCCTACAGCGTCTACTGCGGCGTGTATTGTATAACTGTATCATTCACTCCTACAGCGTCTAATGCGCCGTGTATTGTATAGCTGTATCATTCACTCCTACAGCGTGTACTGCAGCGTGTATTGTACAACTATTATTTACTCCTATATCACTGTAACATTACCTGTGGTGTTACTGTGGATCAGTGCAGGATCATTGCAGTACCTGGATCAGCCGCTAGAGGGTCAATGTAGAGACAATGTAGAGTGTGTTTATTCAGAGATAATGGGTTAGTGTGGAATGCAGTAGGTGGTTCCCTCGGGACTGTGAGGCTTTTCTCCTCCAGATGTTCTCCAGCGTTGGTGGTATAGTGGTTAGCATAGCTGCCTTCCAAGCAGTTGACCCGGGTTCGATTCCCGGCCAACGCAGCTCTTTTAAATCTATAACATAAACATCAACAAAAACTCTACACATCTGGCACCTTCCTTGAATAGAGTTCAGTTTATGTCCCATCACGTTTTTAAAAGCAATAAAGTGACTTTTTTTTATTTCTGTAAAATTAAGAGATCTTAACATCAACCTTTAACTTACAAATATAAGCATTAAATGGATAAACACCCTCCAGCATAGAATTAGCTGATTCTGAGGGAAAGTGGGGGAGCAGTGGAAGGTGTGTGTGTTGGGGGGGTGAAATGTTACCTGAATCTTGAAAAAAAAAAAACTTTATTTTGGCATAATCTCAACCTCTGAGCCACTGACCACCAGTGGGGCGTGAAGCACTCTAGTGGTCCATGGGCCTGTGCTCAGGGGGAGGCAGTAGTTCATATTGGGTCAGTATTGTCAGTTTGTACTAAGAACTATAAATACAAAAAGTTCATCTTAATAATGAAGAATTGAGGAATCAAAGTTTTTCAATTCTAATCAATATACAAATTAATAGAGATGCACAAATCAAAATGTCACCACAGTAGTTCAATATAACGCTTTAAGACAACACAGCTGCAGGTGCTCGATGCAGACAGTTAGCCAGAGTTTTCTCTTCTTCTAGCAGCATCAGCGCTGTACTGTCAGCATATTCTGCCTGTTTTAATGTCTAATTCTTCACAGACTCTCATTTACTTCCGTTCTTGCAGCTGGAGCAGCTGTAAAATAAAATAGTGAAGAGATACGTGTGATTTTGGCTCATAGATCAGAACATATGTTTGGCTGCGCATCAGTGACCTGAGTGGTAAAAGGTAAATTGATGAACCAGTCATTAACAAGCAGATATCAAGTAAGGTTTATAATTATTGCTTTGATTGTGACGACACTAATCCAAAAGCCCAATATGTAGAGTGTGGCTTCACTCATTTCAATAAGAGGTTAAAACTATAAAGACTAAAGAGAAACATGATGGACTGCAGCTACAAATGTGAGGAATTCAAGATTCATGATTAAGAGTTTTATTGTTCGGTAAAACAGATGGTTACACTGTATAAAATTCTTTCCATAACATCACAGTCCATGTCTACCTCATACATTTCTATTATTTTTTCTTATTTTACCTTTTTTAAAAATCACTGTAAATGTTATATTTTTTTTAACATTACTGCAAATTTGGGCTTCTGTGATTGAACCAAAATGGAGGATGTGATCTTTTTCAGGCTCTTTTTCAGATTTTGTCAGAAAATGAAAATTGTATTAAAGATTGGTTGTGGGCAGCTATGCTTTATAGTTATAAAGAGGCAGATCATGGGGTGGAAAAAGGTGAGAAACCCTGATACAGACGACAATCACTTCTGGAAGAATCTGCACACTTGCATTTGTGTGGGAAATAGAAACAGTTAGACATCATTAGTCACCGGTGGACTTTCACAAGTGCTGTGATTGGTCCAGTAAAGCATCACTCCACCCTCTTCACCCAGTTAAACACCTTCCAGCACTTCCTCCTGTGGTGGTGAACTAATCTAGTACAAACCGGTTTACAGTGAGAGTGAAACCTTCAGCAGCTTCTGTTTAGTGAAGAGAAGATCATAAACAGAGAGAGAAAAGCTCAGAGGTAATTACTGAAGATCAACACACAGAATTTAGTTTCTGACTTGATGATTAAAGACATTTCAGACAGAGAACATCACTGTGGAACTCAGAGACAGAACTATATTTCAGAGAACAGCTTTCAGATGAAGTTAACATGTAGACTTCACTACTTCTGTGTGTGTGTTTACAGGATTCGGTCTAATCTGAAGGAGGAGCCATGACCTCCAAAATGAGCTTCTCTGAGGAGCAGCACTCACAGAAAGCTGAGAGGTGAGAGAATCATGGGATTTGGGGTAAAGACTGTATGTTCTCATCTACACCAACATGCAGGAACGTTTGTAGATCATGTCTGATATTGGTTGTGTTCTAGACTGGTTCACGGTCAAAGATCTGACTTACCTGAACCCAGCTGTGTGTCCATGAAGAGTGACCGGTTAATGGACAAAGATATGAACTTCAGAGAGGATAACAGTTCATCTGAGCTCAGGTAAGAATGACGTGAAACTGAAGAATGAGATGAAAAAAATGCTCTTTTTTCTCACAGGAGACAAAACAAACAATGAATACACAATATTTTCTGCTTTACTGTATATTTTTATTCTGCAGACTAATTTTAATAACATGGAGTGAATATACACAGTGTATAAAACTGAATATTGAAATGAATGTTGTAACATTATATTAGTATATAAAATTGCATTGTTTGTTTACTTCCCAACCTTTATCTTAATAAACTATGAATTTTTAGTGTTTAAACCTTTGTATATTTGACTGTAACAAAATTTTCCCTGTTTGGTGTGATTTTCCTGTTTCCAGCTATGAGTCCATGAAGAGTGATCAGTCAATGGGTGTTCCACTAACCCTCAGAGAGGAGGACAGATCTACTGATCTGAGGTAAAGACAGTTTTCAGTATGAATGGTGCAGTAAAATGTTCCTCACTTCCAGTCCCACCTGATTAATCTCAGCAGGTGAGAGAGGTGAGTTAGAGCAGGAGAACACTAAACTGTGCAGTGCTGTGACTCTACAGAACCTGGAGTGAAGAACACTGGATTAGGGGATTAATTTAAAGATCTAATACTGAGTGTTCATTTATAAAGTTTCAGCTGCTGCTAACATTCATTATATATATATCTAATATATCTACACAGTGAATGTAACTGAATTTTAAATGAATATGTTGTAACATATGAAAGTGTGTTTATTGAGCTGTTCAGGTTGTTCACAATACACGACTGATAATCTTATGATTTCTAACAGAGTCCAGAAGAACTCAGATATTACCAGGAGAAACATGGAGATCATATTCAAGGTGTGTGTGTGTGTGTGTGTGTGTGAGTGTGTGTGTGGGTGATTGTGCTACATGAATTACATGTATATCATTTGTAGTAAGACCATGAAATATATTTGTAAATTGAGTTTTCAGTCTGTTTGATCAGAGCAGGTTTGTTATTTCAGAAAAAAACAATTATTTACTTTTTTCTTTTGTATCAGTGATTTGGGTGATGTCTTGTTTAACTGGTGGTGATGAGCAGCGATTCTGGGTTTCTCACATAATTTGAGACAATATGAATCATAAATTAACTTCTCACCATAACTGGAGCTCTAAAAGTGTTTTATGCCAAGCACAGAGGTGCAAGTAACGAATTACATTTCCTTTCGTTACTGTAATTGAGTACAGTTTTCCCTGTAACGGTACTTTTTGGAGTAGAATTAAATCAGAGTACTTTTACTCTACTTGAGGTTATTTTTAACGAAATACTTTTACTTCACTACTTTAATCTTCATAACGTTACAGAGTAAAAATGAACGATGAGCGTTTCAGCTCAGAAACCAGTAAGAAGGACGTGCGGTTAAATTTAAAAGATACACCAATCAAAAAACAGCATCTCCGGCAGGAAAAATACTACAGAGATGACCAGTTTAGTGGAGATGGACAGAGGAGAAGTGAACCAGCACACAGGAGGAACTGACCATCCAAACGGTCATCTGTGTCCATTTAACATGACCTAAAGAAAACGGCGTTATTATCGGCGGCCGAACACGAAACCTGCTGAGATCCGCTCTCACAGCTCCACTCCAGCCTGAGGCAGCGTTAGCCGAGCGAGCTGATCCGAGCTGAACAGGTACCGTGTTCACGGGTTTCTTCTGTCTTTATAAAGATTCTGTTTATTAAACTTTAAATCTGCTGCGTTTATTTTATCACAAGTGCCTCTCAGACACTTTAGTGCACAGGTGTCGCCCACAGCCTGCAGTTCATCCGTTTATACAGCCTAGTTTAGCTGCTGTTTGGAGATCAATGGTCGTTTACGGCTGAGAGACAAGAAATCTTGTCTAATACGGTTTTTCATCAACTCTGGACAGAGATTCTGTCACGCTGTCGCTTTTTAAGCTGACTGGCCCGATCTGAGCGAACTGTGATCAGTCTCAGCTCTCAGAACTTTAGCTTTAGTGTTTTTCTGTACAGATTATTTTCAGTGATGTAGCCGAGTAGCTCAGAAATATGTTCAGCGGATGTTGTAACAGTGGAAATACAAAAAAAGTAACTCAGTAACTCAGTACTTAAGAAGTTTTTCAACAAACTACTTATTTACACTTACTTGAGTAATTTACTAATACTTTTACTTGTACTTGAGTAAATTATCACTACAGTAACAGTACTTTTACTTCAGTAGGGATGATTTTCAGTACTCAGTACACCTTTTGTGAAGAATAAACTGCATAAGATGACATTTTATTCTTCTATCATGCTGTTTACTCAATAAAAACAATACCAACAACAACAACAATAATAATAATAAAAATAAAAATATAATATTATAGTTATTATAATAATAATAATATAATAATTGCCTCACTCTGGTAACAGGATCCTGTTTCTGTCTCCTTAATCAGGAGCTGGAGCACAAAGTCATCTCTCTGGTGAAGAATCAGCTGAAGAGGTTTGTGAAGCTGCTGAGTCTGGATTACCCAGCATGCTCTGAGAGAGAGGTGGAGGATGAGGAGAATCAGAGCAGTGTCAGAGAGGGGGCGCTGGAGATCACACTGACCGTCCTGAGGAACATGAACCAGACTGACCTTGCTAACACACTACAGAGCAGTAAGACATCAGGGTCATGTGATTATTCATCATATTCATTCATATTTAAGCAATAGAAAGCTCAAGGTTGTGTGTTATCGCAAAACATCGCGGCTGTGATTTGGTCGCCGTAGATCTTCACAGCCGCGATGTTGTTGGCGATAACACACAACCTCGAGTGTTCTATTGCTTTTATACAATAGCTAAATAAATAAAGTAAGAAATTAATAAAAATGTTTTAATGTATGCAGTTCCTTCTGCCAAATTATAGTTCCTTAACAAGCAGCTTGTTGCTACGTCAAGCTCCGCCCACTCGCTGCACAGCCGCTCCAGCTCCTTACACTAAATTCCCAAACTGTCATCACCACTGAGCAGCGTTTTTTTTTTTGCAGCAGCAGCAGCAGTTTTATGGCTCAGTCCGATTTGGTCAGACTCTGAAGGTGAGGCTACATGTTTGGCCAATGGTATTGGGTTCATTTCTGGCTGCCGACTGAAAAGCTGCTCAGTGGTGATGACAGTTTGGGAATTTAGTGTAGTCTCATCTTTAGAGTCCAAATTGGCTGTCGGTCAAATGTGATCCATTTTGGATCCATCCAAAAAGTATCCATTATCTGTTTGTGGCAAAGTAAGAGGTAAAAACGTTCAAATGTCTTGAGCATCTCCTACAGCTGTCAAAGTCTTGCTTAGCAACGGCATCTTAGCAGAGTGATACAGTGTTTGTGGAAAACCCGTGATGTTATGGTAAAATAATAGCACGATTAGAACGCTTCTCAACCAATCAGCTTGAGTGGCCAGAAGTAAATGTTGTATAATAAGAGTTTAAATGATCAGGACAATGTAATATTAATAGTAAGCATTTCAGAACTGTTAGGTGTTGCTTACTGAGAAGCTTTTTCTGACATTCTGATATTCTGATGTTATTATAATGTGTCATAGTGTGTTAATATTGTTTATATTTCAGTTATGTTGTTATTGTTATTGTTTCCTCTTTTTATCAGAAATGGCTCCCTCTTGTCATCAAAAGCTGAAATCAACACTGAAGGAAAAATTTCAGAAAATTAATGAAGGAATCTCAAATTCTGGAACCTCAACCCTTCTGAATGAAATCTACACAGAGCTCTATGTCACAGAGGGAGGGAGTGGAGAGGTCAATAATGAACATGAGGTCAGACAGATTGAAACAGCATCCAGAAGACCAGCAACACAGGAGAAACCCATCAAATGTAATGGCCTTTTTAAAGATAATTCCATCAGAGCTGTGCTGACTAAAGGAGTTGCTGGAATTGGAAAAACAGTGTCTGTGCAGAAGTTCATTCTGGACTGGGCTGAAGGAAAAGCAAATCAGGACGTCCTCTTCATATTTCCACTTCCTTTGAGAGAGCTGAACTTGATGAAGGAGAAAAATCTCAGTCTGGTGGATCTTCTTCATATTTTTTTCTCAGAAACAAAAGAACTGAAACCAAGAGACTATCATCACTACAAAGTCATGTTCATCTTTGATGGTCTGGATGAGTGTCGACTTCCTCTAGATTTCCAGAACAATGAGAGCTTATTTGATGTAACACAGTCAGCCTCAGTAGATGTGTTGCTGACAAACCTCATCAAGGGGAATCTGCTTCCTTCTGCTCTCTTCTGGATAACTACTCGACCAGCAGCAGCCAATCAGATCCCTCCTGAGTGTGTTGACCAGGTAACAGAGGTACGAGGGTTCAGTGACCCTCAGAAAGAGGAGTACTTCAGGAAGAGGATCAGTGACCAGAGCCTGGCCAATAAAATCATCTCCCACATGAAGTCCTCAAGAAGCCTCTACATCATGTGCCACATCCCAGTCTTCTGCTGGATTGCAGCCACTGTTCTAGAGAGAGTGTTGGGTGAAGCAGAGAGTGGAGAGATCCCCAAGACTCTGACTCAAATGTTCACACACTTCCTGATCTTTCAGATCAAACACAAGGACCAAAAGTACCATGGGAAATGTGACACTGATCCTCAGCAGACTAGAGAGAGTATTCTGGCACTGGGAAAACTGGCTTTCGAACAGCTGGAGAAAGGCAATCTGATCTTCTATGAGGAAGACCTGAGACAGTGTGGCATTGATGTCAGAGAAGTGTCAGTATACTCAGGAGTTTGTACCCAGATCTTCAGAGAGGAGTTTGGGCTGCACCTGGG
The DNA here is from genome assembly GCF_904425465.1 of Colossoma macropomum. Lineage (NCBI taxonomy): Eukaryota > Metazoa > Chordata > Actinopteri > Characiformes > Serrasalmidae > Colossoma > Colossoma macropomum. The sequence goes on along the minus strand of NW_023494786.1, from coordinate 4,550,966 downwards.
GAAGGTGTTCAGCTTTGTGCACCTGAGTGTTCAGGAGTTTCTGGCTGCTTTATATGCATTTATGTACTTCATTTCCTACAACAGAAATGTCCTCTTAACAGGTTTATTTGGTTTACTCAGAAAGTCAACAATGTTAGATTTTCACAAATCTGCAGTGAACAAGGCCTTACAGAGTGAGAATGGATGCCTGGACCTTTTCCTCTGCTTCCTTCTGGGTCTCTCACTGGAGTCCAATCAGACTCTCTTACGAGGCCTACTGACACAGACAGGAAGCAGCTCTCACAGCAAAGAGGAAACAGTCCAGTACATCAAGGAGAAGATCAGGGAGAATCCCTCTCCAGAGAAAACAATCAGTCTGTTCCACTGTCTGAATGAACTGAATGATCATTCTCTGGTGCAGGAAGTCCAATCATACCTGAAGAGAGGAGGTTCCAGTGGACTCAGTGGAGCTAAACTCTCTCCTGCTCAGTGGTCAGCTGTGGCGTTTGTGATACTGAATTCAGAGGAGCTGGATGAGTTTGACCTGAGAAAATATGATCCATCAGAGAAATGTCTTCTGAGGCTGCTGCCAGTGGTCAAAGCATCCCGAAAAGCTGTGTGAGTATTTTCACTCATAATTGTTGTCACTGTTTTGTTTTTAATGTAAATCAGGTTTAGTGCAGTCTGCTTTTAGATATTTTGATGATTTCCCTCTCATTACATGACATCTATCTATTACTTTGCAATGTGATTTTATTAAATCACAATCAGTTTTGATGTATTTCTGTAGTTAAAAAACTAAATGCTTAGAAACTAACAGAAAACATTCAGAGGATAAAGTCTGAGTGCTTTGCACTGCTTTTGTCTTTTGTTATTTATGGTAATTGTCAATGGTACTGGTGTTTTTGCTGTAGTAGGTTAGCATGCCAGGCTATAGTGCTGTATGATGGCAGGATGTAGTGAGTAACATTTGTGCATGTGAAATTTTTTTCTGGTAGCTGTAGCTGTCCCTGTATATTTTTTTTCTTGCATGTTTAAAATCTGTTTTCAATCTGTTCCTTCCAGTTTCACTGTCACTTATGTTTTAACCCATTTCTGTGAAATTTCATTGTTCCAGCTTTTCTCGAGCTTTGCTCTCGTATTGGCGGAGCAATCCCCCAATGCTCCTCCATTGTTGGAGGCTATGAACCTCTTTCTATCATGTTGTAATAATTGTAACTCCTTATCTGTTGGTGTTTCCTTACCTATTTCTTGTATTTTGCTTGTTGTGTTTTGTCTATTTGTGGCTGATTGTTGATCATTTCAGCCTGTCCTTTACTTAAAACTTTATCAAACTGAACATCTTATCAGTTATCTATTTAAAGACTTTGATGACGTCGCCTTCAACTCATTAAAGTCTACCGCCAGAGTAGCCAGGATGTGTCAGTGCACACAGAGCCCACACTGACTCACTGATTTAAATGAGAGTTGTCTTTTTCATCAAAAGGCAGAAAAAAGCCAGATTTAAACATTCTACCAGCACCACAAGAGTGCCACTGCAGGACAAAGTTATATTCTGTATGAAAGCTGTAAAATCTTGTGAAGCTTATGTAGTTTCCTTCCAAATGTGGAGTTTGTGGACAAAAGAAAGAGGAAATTCTAGGAATCCCACCCTAATATAAACTAAATGAAAACATACAAGAAAAGAAAAAACACGAATTTACATGATTCCTTCATAGTTGATAATACTTAATGCCATAAAATACAAAGTTTATCAAAATCTAAAACTCCAAAATTAGATTTCAATTGAAATGGCAATTAAAATGGATCAGCATGTGGAATTGAAGCTTTCTACGTGTTACTGGTTCCTATCAATGTGTAAGTAAATTTCTATGCTGCCTTTTTTTTTTTGGATGTATTGGGGGATCTTCTGAGTGAGCGTGCGTATGAGTATAAAACTCACTATTGAAATTCTTATTGATGTGGTAATATTATCAGAGTAATTATGACATTCCACTTAAATTTACTTGAATTTAAAATGGCCCTTTTTATCTCTTTATCTTGTTAGTTCATGTCCCTGGTGTGATTTATCATATATTTGATGAATATAATCATTTATACTTCTAATATCTAGGAGTGGATGTCATGGCAAAAATAATATAAATAATTAAGATTAAGATTAAGTGACCCTTATTAGTCTCACAATGGGGAAATTTCACCTCCGTTTTTAACCCATTCGTGCAGTGAAATACCACATAAACACATACATACTAGTGAACACACACACTAGGGGGCAGTGAGCACACTTGCCCGGAGCCCTATCCGCAGCGCCCAGGGAGCAGTTGGGGGTTAGGTGCCTTGCTCAAGGGCACCTCAGTCACATCCTGTCAGCTCGGGGGATCGCACCGGCAACCTTCCAGTCGCAAGGCTGGTGCCCTAACCTCCATAATATATTAAAATTGTAATAGTCAAAATAGAACATATACTAAAATAACCTTACAATGACAATGACTTGTATTTATTGTTTCGCAAACTGCAATGCACTAAATTCTATTAAATAGGACTAATTATGCTCTCGTATGAAACGTGCAGTTAGTCATTGTTTTTATGTACTGACGATATGTATGATATGCTCAAGAAAGTGTATTGTGAAAGAATTGATCTTGATAACAATAAAATATCATCATATTGCACTCCCCTACTCATAACTTATAGTTTGTTAATGTGATTTCTAATGAATTAATAGTTGTATTTGCATTGATAAATGAGTTAATAGTTGTATTTGCATTAATAAATGGTATCATTGGTATCAGAATTATTAAATAATTGTTTCACAAAAATATCTGTGAAGTTTTTCACAAAAATATCTGTCCTTGATACTCATAGATCCGAAAATATGTAACTTGAAATATTAAGCATTTACTTAGTTGCAAAAAGAAAAACAATAATGATTGAGTGAATTGTCTCTGTCCTGTTAAAACAACTTTCACTTTGTGATAGTCTTTTCTTTAATGCTTAGCTAGTCCTCATGAAATTGATAAAGTATTCTAATTTCCAATATAGTTTGTACATATTAGCATGTTATAATACATACTACAGTACATATTAAATTGTATATATATATATATATATACCCAGATAGCAGGCACATTTGGGCCTAATCTGTGCCACTTTTGGCACTTACGGCTCAGTTACAGCACTGGCAAGTGTTGTGTTGGCCAGACGTGGGCCGAATGTCATGAGCCAGGCTTGACTTCAGTTGTGGCATCTGTTATGTGGGCCATATGTGGGCCAGATGTCATGAGCCAGGCTAGACTTGTATTACAACACTTGTTGCGTGGGCCAGAAACGGGCCAAATGTCATGACCCGGGTTAGACTTGGGTTACGGCACTTGTCGTGTGGGTCCGACATGGGCCAAATGTTGAGTCGGGCTAGAGCTGGGTTATGGCACATGTTGTGTGGGCCAAATGTCATGAGCACAGCTAGACTTGGGTTGTGGCATGTGTTGTGGGCCAGACATGGACCAGATATCCGAGTCTGGCTATACTTGGTGTTAAAGGTGATCGTACTTTTGCTGTCAGGGTACCACCTCACACAGAGGCAATCAGATTGTCCTCTCTGTGAACTTTGAAGTCCCATTTCAAAAATCAGTTTTATACAATGGCTTTCATCTGAGCAGATAGATTCTAGGCCAAATATGGCCCAGTTGAGAATGACATTATTTTAGATGTGCATATTGATTTGATCATTTCAGCTTAATAAATTGAAATAATTGGCAAAAAAGGAGTATTTGTTACAATGTAGAACAGTTCTATTACTAGGTTTTAGGTGGTTTGAGGCAGGATGAGGGTTAGGGGTGTTGTGCTATTAATGCAGGACTGCTAAATTGTTTTGGTGTTTATCTAACTCATCCAAGTGGACCTGTGATAAATTGTCCTGGTCCATATAACATGAACATGTGATCCATTTTTTGGGTCCTGAGCTGGCATCCAGCATGAACAAACTCTGAACTGAATTACTCTGACACTCTTTTGGTACATACCTGACCTGCAACATCCTGACTGGCACCTGACCGACCTTCAACGTTGAAATGTGGTTGAAATAATGTCAGCTGAAGTCAAAGTTAAAAGAGTAAGTTAGTCATCCTAACTTTATTAATGTTAACAATATTAATGTTGGGTCAGACTAATGTTTTGAACAGAAAATATGGGCTACATTTGGGCCAAAAATGTGTTTGGTGAGTAACACTTTCTATTTGTTATTGGTTTATTTGACGTACCAACAGTTTTCACCCAGGCATTTACTTGAACGTAGTCCTATAGCTAATTTGTTAATGTACATTTACTGATGTATTTACAGTGCTTTAGTTATTACTCATTAAGAAAATAGTTAATGATTAAATTGTAAGTAAAAGTGATATTATTAACTTTCATTAACAAATTATAACATAATGATTGAGTTGCTATTTACTGGGGCCCTTTATTAATATATTAAATATTATCAGAATGCATCTTGGCCCTTGCTGCCTCACTACAGAATCAAAATCAGAGTAAATCCAGGTATATTTTAATGAAAGTGTTATCTGCTATATTAATACACATATTAATGCTATATTAACACACTGCACATGTGTACATGATTTTGGTTTTTCAACACTACTGCATTTAACATGTATTTTAAGTTACACCTGACTAAACATCGTTTGCAGTATAACTTGAATCTGTATTACTCAAAATTACTGACGTGATGTGTGCAAAATGTCAGTGAGACCCCAGCAGCTGACCTCATCAGTAATGTGATGAATAATAGGAACTGTGAATCAGTTGTAGTTGTAAATCAACATTGAGTGTGAAAAGAAATCAGGTTACAAACATAGTGTACTTATTTCTAGATGTAAAGATAATGTAACACATTCCATTCTAAATCTCCTGATTTAAACTGTACCATGTGCTTTATGTACTCTGTTTTTACAGACTAGTTGGCTGTAATCTCACAACAGCATCTTGTGAAAAGCTATCATCAGCTCTACAATCAGTGAACTCCTCCCTGAAAGAGCTGGACCTCAGTAACAATGACCTGCAGGATTCAGGAGTGGAGCTGCTGTCTGCTGGACTGAAGAGTTCACACTGTAAACTGGAGACACTCAGGTGAGCTTTCTGTAAATTAGATCAGTAACACTGTGGAACATATATACTTTGTAAATGTTGATTTAAACATTCAAATCAACTTTGAGTGTGAAAAATGAATCAGTCTGAATAAACCTAATTCTCCTGACTGAAACCATAGCATGTGCTCTGTTTACTCTGTTTTTACAGATTAGTTATAGTGTCACAACACTATGTTGTGAAAAACCATCATCAGTTAGTTTTAGGTTAGTACAACTTGTTAACATGATTGTACAATTTAGGACCTGTTACTTCTGCAATTCCTAATTATAATTATTAATTATTTAGTAACAGCTTCAAATGATGTAATTAATGTAATATAATTTGTAAGTAAATACAACTTGCAATGGTATTACCACATCATTACACACTTATTACCAATCTACTATACTACCAATAATTGTGCATATTAATATGGGCAAATTGCAAATCCTCCTTACAAATAATCATACAAGCTCCTTGTGCACTTCAGAGGAATATGGAGATGACAGGTCTAGGTTCAAAACACATGAAAGTCATGCTCTCCTACCACACAATCCCACATTTCATACAAGCCTTCACATCACGACAGCGTGCAACACAGCCAAGTAGCCATGAGAGTCAGACACATCAGCGTGTTCACTTTACTCAAATAGTGTCTGTAGTGGCCAGAATAAAATCAGCTGGCACTGTGGCCTATACAATTTTTAAAAATCGTAACTTTTATCAGGGCATTACTCGAAAACGAAGTCCTCTGTAAATTTATAGCTGGACCACCAACAGGGTAGGGATAGCTACTGAAAAATTAGTAGTTAGCTACTTTGTAGCTACTTTCCCAAAATTTGTAGCTAGCTACAATTTAGCTGCTTTTCCAGAAAAAGTAGTGGCTGTTTTTTAGCTACTTTTGAAAAGTAGTGCACTACTTTTTAGCTACTTTCAAAGCATGATTGTCAGTGTTTGTAAATCTCCACCTGACACATCAAACAAGCCCAACTGACAGTGTGAAAAAGACACTGCATTTAATCATGTGCCAGAAAGAAACATACATTTGAAAAGCTGCAAATATACAAAAAGACCACCAAAAAGTGAGTTTAAGTGTAACCAACAATCAAACTTACACAACCAAAGCATGATATCCAACAAAAATTCAGACTAACTAAAGGCAAAGTCAATCATTCCAGGTTTTTCCTAACAAAAATCAACAAAAATAACCGTGATGTCCTCAGTGATGCTGGTTCTGTTTGGGGTGAGAATCAGGCCTGAATAATCTCTCCACTGCTGCAGAGCTGCTGTGGCTCCACAGCAGAACTAAATTTTTAGGTAAAATAACATAATCCTCCTAACACACAGTTCTAACACAGTTTTCACAATAAATGGTCTTAAACACTGGAGTTACCACATAACTGCTAAGATTAACATGCAGACTGCTAAGTCGTGAAGCTGAAGTCTTCTGTTTTGCCAGCTTCTTGATTGAATTGTCCCATTCCTAAAGTGTCGCAGCATTACATTCTGGTACCTCAGGCACCATTTAAGGAATGGGATAATTCGAACAAGAAGCTGGTGAATGAGAAACTGAGTCAAGCTTCATAAGAAGTCAAACTTTGAGGGACATTTTTACAAGAAACTTTTGTGGAAATGTTTTCTGATTGAGATGTGAGTGAGAAAAGCAGCTATAATTGACCTGAAGGTTAAGCAGAACAAAGTATGTCTGTGTTTTCATTTATATTATTTTTAGTCTGTACTAGCCCATCAGCACATACTCAGACATACTTTATTTTGTAAAAATTGTAAATTAATTTCTTGATTGACAGAAAAGATTATATTAGAGGTGTGCATTTGAAAACTAGAGTAGGGTTATTAAGCAGGGCTAAATAACTAAAAAATAGTATTAAACAGGTGTGTAAATTAACCCAGATAATGTCGTATGTGCCATAATATGTTTATAGCCTCTAAACTGATGGTTGTCCATGTGGTACATAGAAAACAAAGTGGGATTTGTAGACAATTGATCTACAGTATGCCTGATCTTTTGAGTTAGGACAGTATCCACCCCTCCTTGGAGGATGCTGCTCTCATTTATCATAACACAGCACCTATTCTTTTCAGTAGCCATCAGTCTGGGACAGTCAGTCACAGTCACAAACCAGAGCCAAAGCCAGGCAGCAGACAGACTGTCTAAACTGACCGTCTGCTAGCTGCCTTGAGACGTCACATAGGTCCCATTCAGCTGAGACTGTGTCTGTTTCCTGAATCAAATTAAATTTCAGAAAAGTTTGGTCTATTAATCGAGCCAATATCAGATTAGTTAAAAAACTGCAGTAACAGCACCTTCAATCTAAAACTAGGACTGCTTAACAATAGATCTCTTAAATCTAAGGCCAGTGTTGCAAATTAAATAATTACTGATCATGATTTTGATGCTCTATGCCTCACAGAAATGTGGATTATCTAAATAGTTCTTTTCAGTGAAATGCTGGTTTTCTTTTTTCCTTTTCCCGATTTTCAATATTGTAAATTATTGTAAAATCTTATTCTCTGTTCATATTGCTCTTTTTGTGTTATTATTTTGCTATCCAGAGTGGACAAGAGGTGGATGGGTTCCCCTTTTGTATCCTGGTTCCTCTCAAGGTTTCTTCCTCTTGCTCTTAGGGACTTTTTTTCTTGCCACTGTCGACTTGTTGATATATTGTAAAATGTAAATTGTGTGTTATTCCGTCCTGTTCAATATCAGAACGTTGGTGTATGTTTCACATAATTTGGCACTTACTGTGTTTGTTCTGTACTGCAGTTGGTGTATAGCTGTATGTAAATACCATCTGTCCCTCTTTTTCCTTTCTTTCTGCATATTATCTGGTTGTATGATAACAGGTAAAGGCTGTTATTCTCTGGCTTCAGCTTTGAAATCAAACCCTTCCCACCTGAGAGAACTGGATCTCACCTATAATTATCCAGGAGAGTCTGGAGTAGAGCTATTCTCTGACCTACTGGAGGATCCACACTGCACACTGGAGAAACTACAGTGAGTTAAATTTCTGCCTATAAGTATACATATTACACATGTCTGACTGTAATGTTGTACTGTAGATGTGTTGGTTTTCATGGTGAGGTGGTGAATTGTTGTTCTGAACATGGCTGTAAATATTATGAGGACACTGAGTTCCAATGCTCAGTATTTTTGGAAAGGTTTTATGAGATTCATTATGGAAACACTGACAAGACTACACAATCAGCAGTGACTGATTTTCAGCTTCAGTCTTAAGATCAATTAAAAAATATAAACTCTACGCTTCACAAAAAATTAACAATATAAATGTGTGGGAGCTGTTCTCCAGCATCAATGCTAGTCTGACTAACATCCTCCTGTCTCCCTCCACCTGCACTGGGTCTGGGAGGCTTCTCAGGACAGAGCTGGCTCTCTTAATGAGTCTGTCAAGTCTCTTCCTGTCCGCAGTTGAGATGCTGCTACCCCAGCAGACCACTCCATAAAAGATGGCTGATGCCACAATGGTATCAAATGAGGTCTTCAGGAGTGCCCCCGGCACTCCAAATTACCTCAGTCTCCTAAGCAGGTAGAATCTGCTCTGGCCTTTCCTTCAAAGTGCACTAGTGTTTTTTGACCAGTCCAGTCTATTGTTAAGGTGACAACCCAGGTACTTATAAGATTCCACTCTGTCAGTGTCCCTTCACTGGATGTTCACTGCTGGAGGGAGATGACTGCACCTTTGAAAATCCACCACCATCTCTTTGGTCTTCCCCACATTGATTAGGAGGTGGTACATCAGAGACCAGTCCATAAAATCCTTAATCAGTTCTCTGTACTCTCTGTCCTCCTCATCTGTAATGAGTCAGATGATTGCTGAGTCATCAGAGGTTTTCTGTAGATGGCAGTTTGGTGAACTGTACTTTAAGTCTGCAGTGTACAGGGTGAAGAGGAACAGTGCCAGGTTCCCTGTGGGGCCCCTATGCTGCTGAACACCATGTCAGACATACAGTCCCATGCCCTCACATACTGTGGTCGGTTGGTGAGATAGTCCGGAATCCAATGTGATAGGTGGTGATCCACCCCTGTGTTCTCCAGCTTGTCAATCAGGAGTCTAGGCTGTATGGTGTTAAAAGCACCAGAGAAATCAAAGAACATGTTCTCCCAGTGCTCCCAGGCTTCTCCAGGTAAAGAAAGAGCTCTGTGTAACAGGTAGATAACCTGTTGCTGGCTTTTCCTTCCCTGATTTTTCTTCTCAGTTCCCTCTGCTTGTCCACACTGTTCTGCCCACATTGTTATGTCTCCCCAGACCATTTCTTCACTGTGCAGGTGACAGCTGGCTCCCTTTGTACAAGTGGTTTGTACACAGGCAGAAGACACACCAGGTTATGATGTGATCTTCCAAGGGGAGGGAGGAGCAGTCAGTTATACGCCTCCTTGGTGTTGGCCTAAAACAGATCCAGTATTGTATTGCCTCCGGTGTGACAGGTTACATACTGTGACAGGTTACATACTGTGAAGTTCGTCAGAGTGGAGGATGGAGAAACATGGTTAAAGTCCCCAGAGATCACAATGAGGGCCTGTTGGTTTTGTGTCTGCAGCCTGCTCACAGCTGCAGGCAGGGTGTCACAGGCAGCATCAGCGTTAGCAGAGGGGGAACATATGCAGCTAATGCAATAACATGCGAGAATTCCCTTGGTAGGTAGAACGACCTTATGCTAATGGATAACAGTTTAATGTCCTTACAGCAGATTTGCTCCTTAATAGTGATAGACAGTTACACAATGTATTATTCACAAATACTGCCAGCCCTCCTCCTTTCCTCTTACCGCTCTCCAATGTCATGTCCACCTGTATGAGCTGGAAGCCGTCCAAAGTGACGACTGTGTCAGGAGTCTAAGTAAGTTATAGCATTCCATAATCCATGTATTCACAATAGATTCGCACCTTCTTACACAAATCTGAAGCTGGCTTTCTATTCACTGGCTCTTTCTTCAAATTTTCCTGTTACACCTAAATGGTGCAGCAGCCAGCTTCTTGTTCAAATTTTCCCATCACACCTTAAATGATGCACCCTCAGGCACCAGACTGCTGCAACCATTTAAGGTGGAATGGGAAACTTCAAACAAGAAGCTGGTGAATAGGAATCTGACTTCAGCCTTGTCCTTCTTCTTGTGTTTTCCTTTTTTTCATTTTTATATGTAATAAGATAAGAACTCGTCATATCTTACACTTGTATTAACAATTGGATCTTGACCACTCCAACATGGTGGACACATAGACATGTTGCCTCAGATAAAGAACAACAGAGAACATTGCATCTATGTACGTATACTTATTGTTGTACTGAGAGCAGCGTTGCACTGGCATGTCCAACATTTTTACCAATGTCTGTTGTATTACTTTAAAATGATTCACGTGACATGTATTTAGGTTTGTGTTGCTGTGTAAAACTATATAGTTGTTATTTCATATAATTGTTGAATGAAGCTGTACTAGCTTCAAGGATTAAAACTGCTAGTGCTAACTAGCCTAGCAGTGTGATCTGAAGCTAACAAGCCTACCAGTGTGTTCTGAGGCTAAGTAGCATAACAGTGTGATCTGAAGCTGAGTAGCCGAGCAGTATTATCTATATATAACTAGATTGGCAGTATTATCAAAAGGTAACTAACCTATCAGGGTAATCTAACTAGGCCAGCAGGTATATCTATAGATAACTAGCGTAACAGTGTGAGCTGAAGCTAAGTAGCCAAGCAGTATTATCTATATATATAACTAGCCTTACAGTGTGATCTGAGGCTAAGTAGCCTAGCAGTGATATCTATAGATAACTAGCCTAGCAGTGTGAGCTAAAGCTAACTAGCCTAGCAGTATTATCTATAGATAATTAGCTTAACAGTGTGATCCAAAGCTAACAAGACTTGTAGTATTATCTAAATGTACCCAGCCTAACAGTATGATCTGAAGCTCACTGGCCTAGCAGTGTGATCAGAAAGTAACAAGCCTAGCACTATTATCTACAAATATCTAGCCCAATAGTGGGATCTGAAGCTAACTGCAGTATTGTCTATGAATAATTAGACGTATGGTGTGATCTGAGGCTAAATAGCCTAGCAGAGTGATTTAGTGATTTAGAGATAACCAGTGTTCTGTAAACTGGTAATGGAACTAAAGCGCTGAAATATCTAATGTTAGTACACTGTATTAATGTTAAGGTAGTGATTTGGATATGATAATGATAATAATAATAATGATAATAATAATAAGAAGAAGAAGAAGAAGAAGAAGAAAAATAAACAGTCAGTACAGAGAGTCCATATGATATTTGGTCCAAAACTACTACTAATAATAATAATTAGTCTAATGCTAAACAGTGATTTTAGTTTTATCTGGACTGTAAGGTCTGAAGGGTGTTTTATACTGTAATGATCTGTTTTAGTCTTTATTTTAGTTTTATCTGGACTGTAAGGTCTGAAGGGTGTTTTATACTGTAATGATCTGTTTTAGTCTTTATTTTAGTTTTATCTGGACTGTAAGGTCTGAAGGGTGTTTTATACTGTAATGATCTGTTTCATTCTTTATTTTATTTTAGTTTTGATTCTATATGAAGTTTAGTGAATGCATAAATGTGTGTGTTTGTTCTTCAGGGTGGATCATGGAGGGAAGATCAGGATGAAACCACGACTGAAAAAATGTAACTTACACACACAAATCAATACACATACAAACACTATACAAACACACAGTCACAAACAGACAAACATACTATATACCCACACTATACACATAATACACACACACACAGACAGTACATGCAAACATACACTGATCAGGCATAACATTATGACCACCTCCTTGTTTCTACGCTCATTGTCCATTTTATCAGCTCCACTTACTATATAGGTGGACTTTGTAGTTCTACAGTTATAGACTGTAGTCCATCTGTTTCTCTGCATACTTTGTTAGCCCCCTTTTACCCTGTTCTTCAGTGGACAGGACCCCCATGAACCCCCACAGAGCAGATACTATTAGGGTGGTGGATCATTCTCAGCACTGCAGTAACACTGATGTGGTGGTGGTGTGTTAGTGTGTGTTGCGCTGGTCTGAGTGGATCAGACACAGCAGTGCTGCTGGAGTTTTTCAACACCTCAGTGTCACTGCTGGACTGAGAATAGTCCACCAACCAAAAATATCCAGCCAACAGTGTCCTGTGGGCAGCATCCTGTGACCACTGATGAAGGACTAGAGGATGACCAACACAAACTGTGCAGCAGCAGATGAGATAGCGTCTCTGACTTGACATCTACAAGGTGGACTGACAAGGTAGGAGTGTCTAATAGAGTGGACAGTGAGTGGACAGTGTTTAAAAACTCCAGCAGCATGGCTGTGTCTGATCGACTCGTACCAGCACAACACACACTAACACACCACCACAACGTCAGTGTTACTGCAGTGCTGAGAATGATCCACCACCCAAATAGTACCTAGTCTGTAATTGCAGAACTACAAAGTGCACCTATATAGTAAGTGGAGCTGATAAACTGGACAATGAGCGTAGAAACAAGGAGGTGGTCATAGTATTATGCCTGATCAGTGTATATACACACACTCTATATGCAAACACTATAAATACATCACACACATGCTACATGCAAAAATACACACCCACAAGTACACTGATTTGTACTCCCTTGATCTGTGTGTGTGTTTGTGTGTGTGTGTGTGTACAGATGCTGTTGATCTCACTCTGGATCCAAACACAGTGAACAGTCATCTCTCTCTGTCTGAGAGGAACAGAAAGGTGGAGAATGTGGGAGAAGATCAGTCGTATCCAGATCATCCAGACAGATTTGATGGCTGGTATCAGGTTCTGAGTGTGGAGAGTCTGACTGGACGCTGTTACTGGGAGGTTCAGTGGAGCGGAGACGGAGCTGATATATCAGTATCATACAGAGGAATCAGGAGGAAAGGAGACAGTTATGACTGTGGGTTTGGATACAATAATCAGTCATGGAGTCTGAACTGCTATAATAACAGATACTCTGTCAGACACAATAATCAGAGAACAGTCCTACCTGCCCCCCCCCTTGCCTTCTAACAGAGTAGGAGTGTATCTGGACTGGGGGTCCGGCACTCTGTCCTTCTACACCATCTCCCCTAACACAGACACACTGACCCACTTACACACATTCACCACCACATTCACTGAACCGCTCTACGCTGGATTTTATATTTATAAAACCTCCTCAATGAGTCTATGTGAAATAGAATAACCTCTACACACAGAGAGAGAGAGTGAGAGAGAGAGGCAGAGACACAGAGAGAGATGGAGAGCAGGTTGAAAAAAGCTTATCAGTTTATCAATTTGATCTCACACTGAAAATAAGAGAGGAATCAAACCTATTTGTCTTTTAAATAAAAACAGTATAAAAATAACTGTTTTCTCTGTTTTCTCTGTCCAGAAAAAGATTCACTAAACAGAACTCTTATTCCATTATTCTTATTTCTGAGTTTGTTGCTATTTTTCTCAGACAAATTAATTTATCTAAATATCAGAAGGCCATTAGATATTGGATCAATACTTCTTTGTTGTCCAATCCATTGTTTACTTCTCAGCTGAAAACCAAACTGAAAGAGATTCTCAAGCTGAATTTGGAAAGCGGTTAAAATCCACAGACTATGGGGGAAAGTACAGAATATTTTATTGGAGGTTAATGTGTTTTATTTTCATCATATCATAAAACTTTACATAATATAAGATTTTCTGAACTAGAAGATGAAATCAAGACTTTAGAATGTAAACAAATGTCCAGTTTGTCTGAAGTCAGGGCTCGTCTGATTAATACACTAAGAAGAGAGAACAATACACGACCATGACATAAAGCAGAGTTTATTTTACAGCGTATCACGCAGTTCTACTGTGCTGATGGGGAAAGACTCTTACACAAACATAATGAACCCAAAGCTAATATCACTGCAGTTAAGAGTAAAGATGGGCAAGTAGTTACAAACCCACAACTAGTGAATGAGGTTTTTAAGCAGTTTCATTCTGACCTGTACAGCTCTGAGATTAAGGCTGATACCAGACAATGTAGAGAATTCTTACACAGTCTGGACTGACCCTGATTGTCTTTACAACATAGCCCATCTTTAGGTGATTAGTAGTTTCCACTGTGATCAAAGTACATCTCTCATTTATTGTTAAAAAGAGGAAGAACCCAATGGAGTGATTGAGATATAGGATGGTAAATTTAATCTGTACTTAAAAATATACACTAAAATTGTACCTCATGACTAGAGCGGGTTGTAGATAGAGTGATTCATTATGACTGAGCCAGATTCATCAAGGACACTTAGCATCAGATAATATTCAAAGATTCTCACACATAATAAACACAGCAGCAACACTCCTGTGCGCTCCTGTCGTTAGATGTGGAAAAAGCCTTCGACAGGCTAGAATGGCAGTATTTGTGGTCAGTCTTGGAGCAGTTTGGATTTGGGGAAAGTTGTGTTTCTTCAGTTAAAATTCTTTATGCAGCAATTGCCTGTGTAATGACCGGTACTGTCCGATCCTCTCCATTTCCATTATGCTGTTCTACTAGACAAGGATGCCTGTTATCATCCTCACCTGCTTTAACAATGGAGCTGCTTAATTTCTAGGTTAATTTCCCCCATTACTATTGATAAACACAGACATTGTGGTTCCCTCTATACCAACAATGTTTTACAACCCCATTTCCAAAAAGGTTGGGATGCTGTGCAGAATGTAAATAAAAATAGAATGTAATTATATGCAAATGATGGAAAATACTACAACGACAACATATCAGATGTTGAAATTGAGACATTTTATTGTTTTTTAAAAAATATATGCCCATTTTGAAATTGATGCCAACAACACATTCCAAAAAAGTTGAGACAGGGGTCTGTTTACCACTGTGCGTTTGGGAACTGAGAAGACACTGCTGTAGTTTTGAAAGGGAAATGTTTTCCTGTTCTTCTTTGATATAGGATTTCAGCTGCTCAACAGTCCAGGGTCTCTTTTGTAGTATTTTTCATTTCATAATGTGCCAAATTTTAACAGTGGTGACAGGTCTGGACTGCAGGTGGGTCAGTTTAGAACCCAGACTCTTTTACTATGGAGCAATGCTGTTGTAATACATGCAGAATGTGGTTTTACATTGTCTTGCTGAAATAATCAAGGCCTTCCCTGAAAAAGACGTCATCTGGATGGCAGCATATGTTGCCAAAACATGTATATATCGTTCAGCATTAATAGTGCCTTCACAGATGTGCCTCACCCATGCCATGTGCACTAATGCCCCCCTATACCATCATGAATACTGGTTTTTGAACTATGCACTGTTAACAAGCTGAGTGGTCTTTAGCCCGGAGGACACAGTGTCCATGATTTCCAAAAAGAATTTCAAATGTTGATTCGTCAGACCACAGGACACTTTTCCACTTCCCCTCAGTCCATTTTAAATGAGTTCGGGCCCAGAGAAAGTGGTAGTGTTTCTGGCTCATGTTCATATATGATTTCTTCTTTGTGTTTTAGAGTTTTAACTTGTATTTGTGGATGCAGTGATGAACTGTGTTCACAGACAGTGGTTCTCTGAAGTGTTTCTGAGCCCATGTAGTGATATCCTCTACAGAATCATGTCTGTTTTTAATGTAGTGCCACCTGAGGGCCCAAAGATCACAGCCAGCAATTACTAGTTTTTGGTCTTGTCCCTTACATACAGAGATTTCTCCAGATTCTTTGAATCTTTTAATGTTATTATGTACCGTAGATGATGAAAAGCACAAGTTCTTTGCTATTGTTCTTTGCTATGTTCAGTAACGTTGAATTGTTGAACTTGGATGGTGCAGTCTTTCACAGAGTGGGTGAACCCCTCTTCATCTTTACTTCTGAAAGACTCAGCCTCTCTGAGATGCTCTTTTATACCCAGTCATTTTACTGACCTGTTGCCAATTGACCTTAGGGTGTTTTTGTTTTTTTTAGCATTACACAACTTTATCAGCCTTTTGTTGCCCCCGTCCCAATGTTCCAATGTTGTTGGCATCAAATTCAAAATGGGCAAAAAAATTCTCAGTTTCAACCTTTGAAATGCTGTGTTTGTACTATTTTCAATTAAATATAGGGTTTAAATGATTTGCACATCATTGCATTTTGTTTTCATTTACATTTTGCACAGCGTCACAGCTTGTGTCCACTGTGTCCACTCACAACGTTATAACATAATTTTAAACATTGATGATTGGTGTTAACGTCACTGACTGTAGGTCTATGCCTGATCAGCCTTTCTTGTGAAACTGCCAGGCTGCGCAAGGGCCAATCAAAGTCTGTATAAGCTTGGACTGAAATGACATCTGCTGAGGAAGATTTCTGTTCTGCTACCCCTCGTCATTCAGAATGCTTTAATTTGAAATGCGCCGTTCTGGCGAAACTTACTGACGCACATTTCTTTACAGTGGTGGTGATAGGAGCCAGGGGTTGCCATGACTACAACAGAAATACAGGGTGTACCTACACAAGTTCTTACATGGGATGTTTATTATGATAGAATAGGGGAAAATTTGAAAGTCAACCATTTCATGTAGTAATTTTCTGTGAGGGAGCCTTTAGAGGTGGACGTCTGGTTTCTATCACCACCACTGTGATAAGTGGTCACACCAAACCACTCTGAATCACTCTGTTTGCATCTTAACCATTTAATTATGGGGGATCTTTGAAAAACCAGTGGAATTAGTCTTTAAATATTTTGAATAATTAAATCAGTTTTTAATATTAGAAAGCTGAACTGAATACATAGAATGTCAAACACTCATCAGTTTATTATATGCTTAATTTTAGAGTATGAAATTAAATACAGCAGCTTTTAAATAGCTAGTTCAAAACACAGATAAAGAGAGAAAAAAAGATCAACAGGACAAAAACAGCATTTAAAAATTCAAAATAAGAGAATTAAAGGGCAAATCTGAGCTATAAAAATAAGGATGAAACACAGATCAATGAGCAATATTTTTCAAGCCCCAAGAAGCTGCACCTATTTATAAAAGATTAAAAAATCTTAGAATTTTCTCACTAATATCATCAATACTGATATTCTCATCCTGTACATGATTGAAGATGAGCTGACTCAGTCTCACATCTTCATCCTGAACCTTCTCAGCTGTAAAAAAGGGAAGACAAAGATGAGTCAATCAGAAATGTATAGTTCCAGTTTCATTTATTTCTGTTATTAATTTAATAATAACTGCTTTCCTATTAAAACCCCAATCAGGACAGCTGAGCATATTTAAAACCATTATTTACAGTCCTCATTATAAATAACCAGCAGAAGCATCACTAAATGTTATTTAGTCACGATTTATTGAGGATACAGGTTTAATCTGCCATTCTCTTTAAGCTCTATTTTACCAAATTTTTTGAGCAATGTGTCAAAATAGAAGCCATATCACCCCCTACACTTCCTGTAGTGTATTACAGACTGTCAGAGTGACTGTGTGGATCATATGAACATTATAGAGCTTTTTAAATGAAACAGTAGAAGCCATATCGCCCCCTACACTTCCTGTAGTGTATTACAGACTGTCAGAGTGACTGTGTGGATCATATGAACATTATAGAGCTTTTTAAATGAAACAGTAGAGGCCATATCGCCCCCCAACCCTTCCTGTAGTGTATTACAGTCTGTCAGAGTGACTGTGTGGATCATATGAACATTATAGAACTTTTTAAATGAAGCAGTAGAAGCCATATCGCCCCCTACACTTCCTGTAGTGTATTACAGTCTGTCAGAATGACTGTGTGGATCATATGAACATTATAGAGGCTTTTTAAATGAAACAGTAGAGGCCATATCGCCCCCTTCACTTCCTGTAGTGTATTACAGTCTGTCAGAATGACTGTGTGGATCATATGAACATTATAGAGGCTTTTTAAATGAAACAGTAGAAGCCATATCGCCCCCTACACTTCCTGTAGTGTATTACAGTCTGTCAGAGTGACTGTGTGGATCATATGAACATTATAGAGGCTTTTTTAAATGAAACAGTAGAAGCCATATCACCCCCTACACTTCCTGTAGTGTATTACAGTCTGTCAGAATGACTGTGTGGATCATATGAACATTATAGAGGCTTTTTTAAATGAAACAGTAGAAGCCATATCGCCCCCTACACTTCCTGTAGTGTATTACAGCCTGTCAGAGTGACTGTGTGGATCATATGAACATTATATAGCTTTTTAAATGAAACAGTAGAAGCCATATCGCCCCCTACACTTAAAAACACAACTTCCTTGTCTGGTTTTGCTTCCGCAGTTACACAGATGTAGAAAATCAGATTAACAGTTTGCATCATCTGAAAAAACAGATTATTGTGACAACAATGATCCACGTTTACGTGACACATAATCAGATAACTAATCATATAAATCACATTACCAACCAAGAGACTGTTTACCTGAAAGTCCCAGCAGCAGAACCAGCACTGACAGCCTGGAGCTCCATCTGGATGATTCTGTCTGTGTTGCAGGACATCTCTCTCAGTCCTTTCTGCAACTATCTTAAATATCCTTTCTGTTTGTCTGTATTTTGGCCAAGGCAAACATCAGCAAACGCTGCAACAGCACCCGCAAGTCACCCACCAGCACCGCACTCCTGGGCCGCAGCGCTGACTCCATGAAGAGGCCCAACTCTTTAGTTAAGACACGTTGTACCACTTGGGTCATCAGGAGCACATGAAGATAGAGAACTCTGAAAATGTACTATTACTATTTCCCCCTTCAGTTCTTCCTGTAGTTGACATTGGAGCTTTTGGGTTGATAAAATGCAATTTATAGGATTAGTAATGAGATTGTGGTCACATAAACACAGATTAAAGACAAATGTCAAGAAATTAATTTTTAGCTCAAATCTGTTTTTGTAGATAATGGACTCTGTTAATCTGGTTTTCTACAACCTGTACAGAAACAAAACCACAGACAACGGCAATATTAATAATAATAATAATAATAATAATAATAAAATAGTTATGTTTATACATTTGTAATTGTTTTAAGTTTTGGCTGCAGGATATGTTTTTGCAGAAGCTCAGTATGGGTTTCTGTTCAGGTGTAAAAAATGCTGAACGATTTTTTAGTGTGTGTGCGTGTGTGTGTGTGCGTGTGTGTGTGTAAGTGTGTATATGTGTGTGGCTACGAGCTGGTTCTGTGTGGGAGTGGAGTTCAAGCTGGAACACGTTGCTGATGATTGGATGTGTATTGCAGAGCTCCAGTTGCAGAACAAAGCCTGTTCATGTCACCTGAAGAACAGCTACACTCTGAGGTCCAGGTTTTTCATGCATTTTGTTCCACACTAAAGAAGGGAAAGCTAAAAAAAGTGGTTTAATCAGAATGTTTTTCACCATTTTCATTTCATTTTCATATAAAAATAATTGGAATGGGAAAACGGGTTGCAAATTTAGAGCACCCTTGACAGGGTGAACACATACAGACATTTTATGTGTTTTTGTGATCATTTAAATGCTCATTTTAATAATTTTAAATTAATTTATAGATCCTTTCACTTTTACAGAAAAAAACAACAGTCACTTTATAGCTTTTAAAAAAGTTAATGGGATGTAAATTGAACTCTGTTTGGGGAATGTCCCATATGTGTACAGTTTTCATGGGTGTTTAATTGATAGATTTAAAAGAGCTGCGTTGGCCGGGAATCGAACCCGGGTCAACTGCTTGGAAGGCAGCTATGCTCACCACTATACCACCAACGCTGGAGAACATCTGGAGCAGAAAAGCCTCACAGTCACGAGGGAACCATCTACTGCATTCCACACTAACCCACTAACTCTGAATAAACACACTCTAGCGGCTGATCCAGGTACTGCACTAATCCTGCACTGCTGGCTGCAGTTTCAGATCATTTTCTGAGCCGTTCTCAGCTCTGAGTGCAGCTCAGAAAGGAGCAAATCACTGTATCACCTGTGTAGAAGAACCTAGAACACCCAGAACGTTCTGCTGAGTCTGTGTTGAAGAAGCAGCTCCATCTTTCAGTTAAAGCTAAATTAAACTCTGATTTAGTCCAGTAGGTTTTTGATGCTGGACACAGATGGATTTTTCTCTCTACAGCTGCAGATTCAGCAGCTCCATGCAGCTCCGCATCCACCACATTTTACTGTGAGGAACCCAAATCCCTACTTACGCTGGGGTGAATGTAGAAAAACTACATTTCCCGAAATGCCTCGGCGGCTGTCTCCATGGTAACCGGCTGTGTTGTGATGCGACTGGCTCCGCCTTTATTCTGCCGAGGCTGTAAAGGTAGTGATTATACAGTGCCGTAAATCCAGTTTTAGTGATTATTAATGTGTTTATTCTGTGTTTATCATTTTAAAATCGTTATTAGAGATGATTAAGGAGCCTCTGCAGAGTTTTAATGAGGTCCTAATCCAGCATTAAAGCAGTTTAGCCCAGTAAGTAGAACTGAAAGCTGAAAGTCTGTGTGTTTGGTGTGTGCAGTTTCAGGGGGGAAATGTTCGGAGCTCCGCTGGATTTCTCTTTTAAATGTCTCAGCTCAGTGTCAGGTGAGAAACCACACCGAATCCTAAGATCAGTAAATGCCTGATCAGCCCAGATCTGCTCCTGAATGATGGAGTTTAAACTCAGTTTGGTTTCTTGTGTATTCTGTGTAATCTGGTTATTCTCAGTCTCAGCCAATCAGAGCGAAGCTCATTAATATTAATGAGGCACTCGCTCAAAAACAGCTTTTGTTTTACAAAACGTTTTCTCAGTAGGTCAATCTGAGCATATCTCATTAATATCAATGAGCTATAAAGGTACAGCAAAGGAGACGCTTGTAAACGAAGGCATAGACTGTTTTTATCACATGAAGTCATATAAACACATTTGACAGACAGAATAAAACACTAGAAAAGAGTAGAGAAAGTTACTAACTTGTATTGTATAACTGTATCATTTACTCCTGTATTACTGTAACATCAGCTGTGGTGTTGGTGGGGATCAGTGCAGGATTAGAGCAGTACCTGGATCAGCCGCTAGAGGGAGACAGTGTAGCGTGTGTTTATTCAGAGATAATGGGTTAGTGAGGAATGCAGTTGATGGTTCCCTCGGGACTGTGAGGCTTTTCTCCTCCAGATGTTCTCCAGCGTTGGTGGTATAGTGGTGAGCATAGCTGCCTTCCAAGCAGTTGACCCGGGTTCGATTCCCGGCCAACGCAGCTCTTTTAAATCTTCACCAATAAATATCAATGAAAACTCTACGCTTCTGGCACGTTCCATGAATAAAGTTAAATTTACGTCCCATTACCTTTTTAAAAGCAATAAAGTGAATGTTTTTTTTTTTACTTATAAAATAAACACCAACAAAAAAGTCTACACATGTTTGGTGTCAATAACGTAGTCTATCTATCTATTGTAACATCAGCTGTGGCCTTATTGGAGATCAGTGTTGTACCAGATTGAGCCGCTAGAGACCTTTCCTTCCTGATGTCTACAGTTGTTTTCCAGCGTTGGTGGTATAGTGGTTAGCATAGCTGCCTTCCAAGCAGTTGACCCGGGTTCGATTCCCGGCCAACGCAGCTCTTTTAAACATGTAATTTCGAGACAAACAAAACCTGTAAACATCTGTAAGCCTGTCACTCTGGATTAAAGTACAGAGTTATAGTACATTTCTGCCCATCAGCTGTTTGTAAATGTCTGAAATGTGAGTTTAGATCAGAAAAGCTCAGAGGCAGATCCTGTCTTGGTTTACGCTGAAGTCGGTGGGACATCAGAATCAGAATCAGAATCAAGCTTTATTGGCCAGTTATGCTTACGCATACAAGGAATTTGGTTTTGGTTAGAGGAGCTCACAGTGCACAGTATCAGACAGACATATACATGTAGTGAATAAAATAAAATAAATATAAAATATAACAAAATAAAATAAAACATGCATTCCTACCATCACTCACTCATACATACAGTGATATTAGAACATAGTGTGTGTCAGATTGACAATGTTCATATTGGAAAGTGCAGTAATTAAAGGCAGATTTATCCAATTTTTCAAAATTTCTGCAAAATTATAGGGTTAAGATGTAATCCAGAGTGGTTTGATGTAACGTTCTAGATAAACTTATGAGTCAGAATTGTTCACAGTGATGGTGATAGGAACCAGACGTCCACCTCTAAAAGTTCCCTCACAGAAAGTTACTACATGAAATGGTTATGAATTTCAGATTTTCCACTATTTTCCATCATCAACATTCCATATAAACTCAGAAGACTCGTGTAGGTTCACTGGTGGTTCTGGATAGTAAATAAAATGTCTATGTTTGTGTTGTAGTCATGGCGACCCCTGGTTCCTATCACCGCCACTGTAAAGACATCTGAACCATTTCACACCAAACCCCTCTGAATCACTCTGTTTACATCTCACACACTGAGTTATGGGGGATTTTGAAAGATTGATGGATTTCCCCTTGAAATAAGGAAAGACTAGAAGTACTAAGTTCATTTCCTGTATTATTGCTTCTCCTCCTCTGTCAGATGTTGTGTCAGAGGAGCCGAACGTGTCCGTGCGTCCACTCAGAAGGAATTCTGAGGGGAAGTTCAGCAGCAGATCTCTCCGCCTCAACAATAACATCATCAGTGACCTGCAGGGCCTGACCGAGACACTGTCCGCTCTCTTCACCGAGCCCAAACGCCTCGCCTGGCTTGACCTGTCCTTCAACGACCTCTCTCACATACACCCGGTACACACCTGCCTCTAACAAATCAACTTCTCCCAGTTTTCCTCAAATGTAGTCGATCAGCCAAGACAGGTTTGGTGTTTGAAGTTTAGTTTTAAAACTGGATCTTCCACATTAGGTGGGGCTTCCACATTACCTACTGCAGCAGTTGGCAACGTGTGGCTCCAAAGCCACATGCGGCTCTTTTACTGTCCTGTTGTGGCTCAACAGCAGAATCAGATTTGTAGGTAAAAATAAAATAATCCTCCTTTACAGTAAAATAAAGCTCTGCTGATCGTTCAACACAGTTTAACAATAAATGGTCTTAAACTCTGGAGTTAATGTAGAACTGCTAATTCACCCTTTAACCCTGAAGATCAGCACAGACTGCTGGTCACCATAGCACCAAAGACAACAGTCTCGCCTAGCTAGTAGCTAACGAAACGGCAAAGAGAGAGATTTAAGACGAACATCGATAAATTGGAGATGAATGGACTTATTACGTTTATAATCACTCCAGCTGGTTTCCTGATACGTTTAATCTGCAACAAGAAACTGTCAAACATCAAAAATCAAACATTGAGAGACATTTTACAAAAAACCTTCCACTTTTGCGGAAAAGTTTCCTGCTGGAGATGCGAGAAAAGCGGCTGTAGCTGTACTAAAGCTTAAAGCAGAGCAAAGTAAGTGTGTTTCGTTTTTATTACTTTTAGTCTACACTACAACATTGGAACATACTGAGACATATTTACAGCCAAGATGTTAAAACATTACACCAGTAAAATGGACTTAAAACGTTGTGGCTCACAAGGTGGTCTGATTTTAATTGAAATGGGATGAAATGGCTCTTCTTAACATTTGGGTTGCCAACCCCTGCCATAGGAGCCATTTTATCCCATTTCAGGAAAAATCAAACCACCTTGGCAGCCGAAATGTTTTATTTCCTATTTTACTGCAAAGAATGATTATTTTTACCTAAAATGTGATTCTGCTGCAAGGGGGCAGTAAACCAGCCGGATGTCACTCCGGAGCCTCATATTGCCGACACTTGACCTATGGCTTCCACATTGAGAGGGGCTTCCACATTGTTGGGGGTTCACATTAACTGAATAACTGATTTAGCAACCAAATACTAAGAGAAGTCCAGAAATCATAGGAGGAGTCTTACCTACAGCTTCTTATGGTGTAGAGCAGGGGTGCACAACTCCGGTCCTGGACGGCCAGTGTCCAACAGAGTTTGGTGAACTGCTTGAACACACCTAATTATACTTATCTGTTAATTGCCAGGTTAAGATGGTGTGTTTGAGCAGGACCTCCATCCAAACCTCCAAACTGTGCTGGACACCAGCCCTGCAGAGTTGTGCACCCCTGGTCTAGACTCAGCCTGACTACGAGGCTAAGGTAGCTAACCATAAATGAAAGCTTATAGTCCACCAATTAGCATGGTGCTAATCTCTCTCTCTTAGGTCCTCACAGAGCTCACAGAGCTGCAGGTGTTGTATCTCCATGGTAACAGCGTGAGTAACCTGTCAGAGGTGGATAAGCTGGGGACGCTGCCGTTCCTGCACACCGTCACACTGCATGGCAACACCATGGAGACCGTGCGGGGCTACAGGTACAGGCCAAAGGTCAGGGGTCAGTAAAGCGCCAAGGGACCAAATCAGATCGGATTAATCGTATTGATTTGTGTTGCCAGGGGATATGTGATCGCCGCTCTTCCTCATCTGAAGATGATGGACTTCAGCGCCGTTACCAAACAGGAGAGAGTCATGGCCTCCATCTGGCACCGGGGAGGGAGGGGCCACAAATCCACCAATCAGAGCAAAGAGGACTGAAATGTCTTCATGTAAACCAATCTGAGCCCCTCTGTGATTGGCTGCTGTGTAGCTGCTGAACACTGATTACATACACAGAACAGCTTTGATCTTTAACGTTTCCCAGTATTAATCATGAACACACCTGGTTGGACCTCTGCACTGTGTCTTCTAGTGTTTTCCTGCTATGATTCACCCTGATAGCTAATTAATCAATCCAATCAGCCTCTTCAAGCTCCGCCCACAAACTTATTCTTTCATAGATACTGTTGTGAGAAACTGTAGAACAGACTCAGTTTATTTCACAATACCTACATTTAGAGTCGGTAATTCATTCAGCCTAACAAGAAACTGTAGAACAGACTCAGTTTATTTCACAATACCTACATTTAGAGTCGGTTATTCATTCAGCCTAATGAAAACCGTAGAACAGACTCAGTTTATATCACAATACCTACATTTAGAGTCAGTTATTCATTCAGCCTAATGAGAAACTGTAGAACAGACTCTGTTTATTTCACAATACCTACATTTAGAGTCGGTTATTCATTCAACCTAATGAAACGAGGTCATTTTTTGATGCTAAAATGTAACTATCAAATATTAATTTACGGTATTATTGACATAATCATTCAAAATCTGAAAAAAGACATTATTCTGACATAATCAAAATTTGGAAAAAATTTTTTTTTAGGTTAAAACGTCAAACTTTCAACATACTGTTGAAATCTTCCGCTTGATTTAGAGGTCAAAAGGTCACATTTCCCACAAGTCAACACTGTGAGCTTTAATTTAATTAACAATATGCGTAATTTAATTAACATTAACAGTTCATGGAGGAGATGCAGTAGTTTGATGCTGGGGCCCTTAATAACCTTCATTTAATGAAGCATTTTTATGTATTTGTAAGCATTTTGCATCAAATTTTGCTACCTAAATACCTAAATACCTAACTTAAATAAAGTTAAACAATCACTACACAAACATAAAAACAAAGTTAGTGCAGCTACTAAAGTCAGCCTTTAAGTTTATCACTTAAATCTGCTAATCTGATTAATAATGCTGAAAATAGTTTGTATTTGTCTCCTTTTATAATATTATTATAGTTTAACTGGTTTTATTTACTCTGTTTTGCAGCTATTTTCCTATTTTCGTTTCTGAGTCTCTCTTTTCTGTGATGTGTGTGTTTCTGTGTGTATTTTCGACGTAAATAAATAAATAAATAAATAAATAAACACAAACATTCCAGCATCACGCGCCTGCTGGGCGGAAGCGGAAGTAGTCCGGGTCCGAGAGCGGTGTCATGTGACAGTGTTTCCGCCTCAGAGCAGAAAAGAGGAGAGAAAATCTGAACTTTCCGCTGTTTTTCTCCCGAAAACGGCCCAGTCCGCTTTTTACGGCCCTACAGGAGGAGCTGGAGACAGACTGAGCCCATGGGGTGCTGTTACAGCAGCGAGACGGAGGCCACCGAGCAGGTTAGCCAGCGTGCTAAACGGCCACCAGGCTGCACTGGGCTTCTCAGCTGAACTCTTGGTCCACCTTAAATGGACAGTGGTTACATTCCGCCGCCTCAGGCTCCAGAATGGAACTGCTGTCCGTTTAAGGTGGACCGGAGAGTTCCAACAAGAAGCTTACTTTAGCCTCGTTTAAGAGCTAACAGCAGCAGTTTGGGGTTAAAATAGTCAAACTACATTATATTTAATCCGCTAAAACGGTTAATTTAATCCGAACAAGGGCTTAAATCACACAAATTTGGGGGAGCGTTAGCAGGTCTGAGCTGGAGGGGCGCAAAGAAACTTACAAACTGCTTATTTAGTCTGTTTACCTCCTGCAAAACAACCAAAATGTGAGAATACGTTGAGTTTGAGCGCTGAACTCTTATAACAACTCATTTTTAATGCAGTTAACATTCATATTCACGCAATAAGAATGTAGACTATGATATAATTTAATAAAATACATGATAATATGGAGGTTTTACACATTTGACTGTCTCTGTTGCACCTTAACATTGAAATCCTGCAGCAGGAATGGAGTAAAATCCTCGTGATCAGTCCAGGAACAAACGCTGAGAAGTGTCTGAGTTTCCCTATCTGTTTTTTCTGAAGTTAGTCATGGTAGGGAATAAAAATGAGTGCTCAGTTTTTCCCCTGAAAGACTGAGTTGTAGTGCTAATAATATAAACTCACAGACAGACCCTAAATTTGACTTTTATCTCACAAGCAGTGGCCTGATGTATCAAAATTTCAACTTATTGTGATAAATAATGGCTCCTTTTTTCTCACATTCTGGGTTAATACAGTGAACTGAGTAGTTTTTCTCAAATATTTGACTTATTTTGAGAATTTGCTGGTATTGTTATTCAAAATAAAGGCTTATTTTCATACAACTTTGGATCATCTGTATTGACTTAGGTTGATATTCTGATACGGTGTCAAGAATGATGAGTTATTAGTTTTGGCGAAAGTCAGAGCAAGTCATTATTTCAGAATATTAAGTCATTATTCTGAGATAGAAAATCAAAACTGACAAACAGCAGCCAGAAAAAAACAACCACACAAAGTGCAAATGTGTGAAATGACACTATTTAAAATAAAATAAATTGTAGTTCTAGTATAATTTGTATCTCCTCGCTGTTCTTAATGTCAGCTACTGTTGTTGTTATCGCATAACAGAATTTAATTCTGTTTCAAGCTGTGAGCAGTTCTGTGATATTTCAGGCTGGATTTGTTACAGAATCAAAGATTTTTTTCACCCCTGGCTGCAATTCAGTGTTTTTTTGCTGATGTGTATTTTGTTTGCTGTCAGATGTTACGTAATTACCTTACTGCAGTTATTAATTTATTCTCCACAGTTTTAAGCTGTTAGTCATTTGTTTACATTGCAACAAACAGAATAAAAGAGCTGGAAGGCATTTATTGAAATCTTCACTTGGTGCTGTAACACCTTTAGGGGGCAGCAGTGAGTCATGTTTGTTTATTTGAGCTTTTATTGTTAATCTCAGTTATTTATATGCATTTAATTATTCATGATCTTCTTTTTTTTGTGATCATTTTTAGGATTCAGGGTTGCCTGTTAAAGGGCCAGTATCCTGTTTTTTCTTATTTCTTTTTTAATTAAGTT
Organism: Colossoma macropomum; assembly: GCF_904425465.1. Classification (NCBI taxonomy): domain Eukaryota; kingdom Metazoa; phylum Chordata; class Actinopteri; order Characiformes; family Serrasalmidae; genus Colossoma; species Colossoma macropomum. The sequence continues at coordinate 4,523,214 of NW_023494786.1, read as the reverse complement.
GTTATGTTTGTATGCTTTTTTGCTGCATAAGCAGCCGTAATTATAAGTTAAAGTTAAATTTTTTCTGTCCCTGTCCACTTAGTCAACATATAATGTTTGTGTTGTTTGATGTAGTCTAATCCAGTATCATTTTTCAACCGTTTTCCAGCCCCTCTTCATCCCTCACAGTTAAACAGGCTGCATTTGTTACTGTGCCTTTAAGACTGATTTATGTAAATGAGCTCTGTCCTGATTGGCTGTTCTGTATCGTGCCTGATTCAGAAAGCAGTGCAGGCAATAACACTTGTAAACGGGAGGGGATGAATATGTGTACATGAGTTTGTGACATCACAGAAACAGTGAGATCAAAGCAGACTGTTGGTGCAGTGAGTTAAACATGCTGTGGGCTCTTTAAGCGCTGGCCGTGCAGGTGCTGCTGTCCTGCTCTTCTGCGTCGTATCAGAGTTCAGCTATAGATAGAACAGGCCACGGCTTCACCTGCCAGAAAGTGGGAGGGGCCTGGTGAGGACCGGGTTGGAGAAGTGGTGTTGAAAACCATCCTTAAGTAAGAGCTGTTGCTGCAATGAGGTAACAGCTCGAGCAGAAGTGAAAGCTTTAACTGACCTTTCAGCTTTCATTAAATCATTATTAAGAAATGTATTCAAAGGAGGAATCATTACAAAATCTAATCAGATGACTTTTATTCTCTCATCATGTTTACACTGGTGTGGATGGGTGTGAACACTGTGTATTAAATACACAAAATGTACACGTTAACAAACATACTATTCCATTATCCTTGCATAGATATACAGCCTATACAGCATATACACATTATCACACACACTGGCCTGTCACTGTTATTACATCATCAGTTATTACATCAGCACAGTTATTTGAGATGATCGCAGCTGTTGAAGCTGACTGCAGTTGTTTTATTACGCTGCAAAAAACAGAATGTGAACTGGCTGCGTTGTGTTGAGGCAAATAAATGGAAATGAAAGAAAGCAGTAAGAGCTTTTATTGAGATATAAATGGGTTTATGGAAACGGGTCTAACTTCTAACCTGGTGCGTTAACATTTAGAGGGTAGTGGTGAATAGAAGTGGGCAATATGATGATATTTTATGGTTATTGTGATAAATTATGTCACAGTACACTTTTTGAGGATGTGAATATCATCAGTATGATGTTACTGTATTATCATACAGTACTGTTCTACTACCGGTTTAATTACAAATTGAGCATAATTGGGGCTCTTCAATTGTTTCTGGATTTTCTGTAAAGCTGCTTTGTGACAACGCCTGTTGTAAAAAGCACTAAATAAATACATTTTATTTCACTTTAATTTAGTGCGGTGAGTGAAACGCTGAATAAAATCGCTGTATTACTATTTTTGCCCCTAGCAGAAAAAATCATTATTGTGTATTCTGAAGTATTACTGGGCAGTATGACAGTATACATGGTTATCATGATAAATTATGTCACAGTACAATACAATATGCTTTTCTAAACATATTATGTGTATCATCAGTGCTTATAGATACTGATTAACAGCATGTTTCATTATAAAGAGAGCAAAATTAGTCTGTTTAACTGGATTTAGTGTCATGGTGAATAAAAACTCCCTGTGCTTACAGTTGTTGATAGTATTTTTTTAAAATGTAGCAATACTGGCTCTTTTTTTTTCTCTGTTTCAACTGATCTGATGTCTGAAAAAATAAATATCATGATACATTGTGTATCATTAAAATTAATTGAAGTATTGCAATATTGTATTTTTTTCCACATTACACACCTCTATCCTTAAGTATCGTTTGTTTTTTGTCATATTGTCCACCCTGTCTTAGATGCACACTGATAGCAGAGTCATATCAGTACTGAGTGATTATTAGAGTTAAGAATTTTATAAAGTTTATATGTTTGATATTGCAGCCTGATATGTGATGTGAGTATTTAACTCCAGAGGAGCAGAATGTTTAAGTGAGCTTTGGTTGCTGCGCTAAAATATGTGTTGTATTCATTTTCCTGCATTGTTGTGAATGTTTATGATTTTCTGTAATGCTGATAGAGTAGATTTAGTCCCAGTTTATGTGCCAACATTGCAAGACATGCTCATGAAAAATATGAGATACCAGCATTTCTACATCAATGGAATCTTTATTTATATATTATTTTGTTATATTATTGTTGCTGTTTATATTATTGTTGCTGTTATATGTGCTTTATATGTAAGATGACCTTAGTGACAAAAATAGATAAGATCTACAGGTGTGTGGAGGGGGGGGTCTTCGGGGGAAGATGCTTTCAGTGGTTTAACTGTTTACTGCAGTCATGGTTAAGAGGACTTACCAGTGCAGGCCAAACTTTCAGCCACATTAGCCTCGTAGCTCCTGTGCTAAAGCTAAAGATGCTAAGACTTCAGACATGTCTTAGCGCATCATATTTGACAGGAGGAACTGGATTTTTCACTTTGCTCTGTGTGTGTGTGTGTATTTCTATGTGTATGTTGTCCTATGCAGGATCGATCAGAGCGTAAGCCGCTGATTCCACATCCAAACCCAGACAGTAAACCCCCCAATGGGACGGAGCGAAGCCCACCAGGACTGTCGTCCACACGCACTGATGAACAGGCCCTGCTCACCTCCATCCTCAACAAGACCGCAATGTATGTACGCAGACATCTTCGTCCTCACCACACCAGTGGTTTGGTGTGAAACACTGTTTTGGAGAAACTTACCAAGTCAGAACTGTTCACAGTGGTGGTGATAGGAACCAGACGTCCCCCTCCAAAAGCTCCCTCACAGAAAGTTACTACATGAAATGGTTATGAATTCACTGCCTGATGACTGAGACACTGTTTTATGATAATTTTGGGAACTTAAACTCCATTCGTGGTGGAGGGATACATGCAGGGCGCTGTGAGGCCAAATAGTCCCCAAAGAAAACTTATTTCGGATTTTCCACTATTTTCATCATCAACACTCCATATAAACTCAGAAGACTCGTGTAGGTTCACTGGTGGTTTTGGATAGTAAATAAGTTTTTTGAGGGTGAAATGTTTTTATCGTAAGTTGGAAGACGGATCCTAAAGCTAGGAAGCTGAATATCTTACTGCAGTAACTGTTCATCATTACAGTGGAGAGAACAGAGTACTGAAGCCACAGAAATGACTCGTCAGAAGAAGAGAACAAGCTAACAACTGAAGTGGGGCTGTCAGAATTCAGCGTTTTAATATTAGTTGAATCCAAAGAAAAAATGCACATTTTAATCTTGAACGTGTCCATTAGAATGATTTAAGGCCTCCTAATACTGTATGTTCCAGACTGGTAATTCACTAACATTTTTAGAGATGATTTGGTTTTAATTCGAATTTAATGGGGATATTTGAAAACATGTGACAGTTTTTAGCAGCTCAGTTTAGATAGTATGTTGACTTTATAAACTAATTAACGCTAACAGGCAGAAATGAATTCTCAAGTAAGGTAACAGGATGATGATCTTCAGACGGGAGATCACTGGGGTGGAGATTTTATAGAAAAGTCCTTCTCAAAGATTAGTTAGAATAGACACCAGACTGAGAATCACCAATTGGGGGCACTTGATAATTTATGCTGAGCGCCCCCTGGTGGATTTAAGAGATGTAACATTGACTTGTCAGTCTGTGGTTTAATGCAGTGAGGGATCTCCCTTATTGTCTTTGCAGAATAACGTATTTAAAGTAGTGCTGTATGATTTGGACATAGAATGCAATGTTCAGTAAAGCTGTCGGGTGTCATGATGATGATGATGATATGATAATTGATAAATTATTGTTAAAATAGAGCGTGGTTGACTGGTTGTGATGCAAGTACAGACTTTTTTATGTGTAAACAGAAGTTGAACTATCTTCTCCTTTAAGCAAACAGAAAAATACAAAATTACGAAAGCTCTGTTTACTGTTGTGCAAAATAAAAAGAAACAAAACACTGTCAGCTGTTTTCATCCTTACTGCAAGCACATTTTTGTGCGCTGAAAGGCTGAGAAACAGCATCACCAACAGCTTTTTCTATAAAGGCTACACCAACAAAATAATGTATTAATTTTTATATACACTCTTTAAAAACTATGGTTCTTTGATGGTTCTTTAGTAAGAAAGTAGAAGTGATTCCCCCAACCCCCCTAAGGGCTATCAATCGCAATGGTTAAATAAAGACAAAGCAATAAAAATAACATATGTGGCGCTTCCTGATCAGTTATTGGCCCGAGGCTGGTTCAGACTGGACTTTAGGTTTCTGTTATACAGCTGCTGATACAGCTTTCTGGCTCGCACAAAACAACAAAAATAAAGACACTTCAGCATGGTTCTAATGCAAAGTTTACAGCCTGGCTCTTCACTAAATTCATGATGATCATATTCAGCTTTCTCAAACATTTTGCATTATAAAGTTTGCTTGGCCAGCTGGTTAGAACATAGAGGCTAACTAGCCGTGATTCTGTATTCCGACTGTGATCATTTTGTTTTTCCACAGCTATTTATATTACTGTTAACATGACAAATCTCCATACATCCCTGTACAAGCTTAACAGTTTGGCTTCTCTCTCTCTCTCTGTCTCTCTCTCTCTCTCTCTCTCTCTCTCTCTCTCTCTCTCTCTCTCTCTCTGATCAGGAGCATTATTGATGTATCAGCTGCAGACTCCCAGGGCATGGAGCAGCATGAATACATGGACAAAGCCCGACAGTACAGGTGTGTGAACTGATAAATGACCTTATTATATATGGCTTCTATTGTTTCATTTAAAACTGCTCTATTTCCATACAGTCACTCTGACAGACTGTAATACACTACAGGAAGTGTAGGGGGCGATATGCCTTCTACTGTTTCGTTTAAAAAGCCTCTATAATGTTCATATGATCCACACAGTCATTCTGACAGACTGTAATGCACTACAGGAAGTGTAGTCTTGGTCCTAGATGGACTCACAGAGTGTTTACTTGATCCTCCTGTGTTTTTCAGCACTAAGCTGGCCGTGTTGAGCAGTACTCTGTGTCAGAAGAAGCCGGCTCCTCTGCCCTCTCTCACCAGCCAGCCTCACCAAGTGCTCGCCAGTGACCTGGTGCCATACTCAGACGTCCAGCAGGTACGGCAAGATTTCTGACTGTTTCAGTATACATCACCGTTTGTGTAGTTTCACATAAAACTAGCTTAGATTCTTGGTTTTTGTTAACAGTGGATGGTACTGTTATGGTACAGTGGATTTTTAATAAGAAACTTTCTTAACAACAAAAGTAAATCTCAGATATTTTTGTTGTGCATTAATAGTAAAAACGTGAAAAGTTTTATTGTTTTTTGAAAAATATTTGCCCATTTTGAATTTGATGCCAACAGCACGTTCCAAAAAAGTTGGGACAGGGGGAAACGAAAGGCTGGTGAAGTTGTGTAATGCTAAAAAAACACCTGGTGGCAACAGGTCAGTAACATGACTGGGTAAAAAAAAGAGCATCTCAGAGAGCATCTCAGAGAGTCTTTCAGAAGTAAAGATGAGGAGGGGTTCACCTCTCTGTGAAAGACTGCATGATCAAATAGTGCAACAATTCAAGAATAACATTTCTCAATGTAAAATAACAAATAACTTTTGTTTTTATATAATATCGTTAAAAGATTCAGAGAATCTGGATCGCTGTATGTAGGGGACAAGGCCAAAAACCCAGTATTTGCCGTGATCTTCAGGCTCTCAGGCAGCACTGCACTAAAACAGACATGATTCTGTAGTAGAAATCACTACATGGGCTCAGAAACTCTTCTGAAAACCACAGTTTGTCACTGTATCCACAAATGCGAGTTAAAACTCTAAAACACACAGAAGAAACTGTACATAAAGAAGACCCAGAAATGCTGCCACCTTTTCTGGGCCTGAGCTCTTTTAAAATGAACTGAGGGGAAAGTGGAAAAGTGTCCTGTGGTCCGACGAATCAACATTTGAAATTCTTTTTGGACATCATGGACACTGTGTCCTCCGGGATAAAGACCACTCAGCTTGTTATCAGTGCACAGTTCAAAAGCCAGTATTCATGATGGTATGGGGGGGCATTAGTGCACATGGCATGGGTGACGTGCACATCTGTGAAGGCACCATTAATGCTAAACGATATATACATGTTTTGGCAACATATGCTGCCATCCAGATGACGTCTTTTTCAGGGAAGGCCTTGATTATTTCAGCAAGACTGAATGTTCACATGATCATATGATCCACACAGTCATTCTGACAGACTGTAATACACTACTGGAAGTGTAGGGGACGATATGCCTTCTATTGTTTCATTTAAAAAGAGCTCTATAATGTTCATACGATCCACACAGTTGGTTGTTGGTTATTGTTCACAGACTGTCTATAACTGGTCTAAATCTGTCTTTTTGGTCCGTGCAGATTTTCAGTGTTCTAGATGTACTCAGAAAGAGTGTCATATTAGAGTTCATCACAATATTAATCACGTTCTTATCCATCTCTCTCTCTCTCTCTTTCTCTCTCTCTCTCTCTCTCTCTCTCCTCCAGGTGTCTAAGATAGCAGCGTATGCATATAGTGCCATCTCCCAAATAAAGGTGGACGCCAAAGAGGAGCTTGTGGTGCAGTTTGCTATTCCATGATAGGTCTTCATCTCAACCCCTCAGCCCCGCCCCGCCCCCACATGTCTCTCTTTCTCTCCCTTCCTCTTTTCTTCCCTTTGTGCTCGTTCTTCAGCTAACTTAGCCAGCGGGGGATGAGCCCGCCCCTCTGCTGTCCCTTGTCCAATCAGACGCACAGTTTCTCCCGAGGCTCCTGCGGGACATCCTGCTTCGTGCGTGTGCTCCAATAGTGAGTTCACCCTCGTTCGGACTGGTGACGAATGCATGCTGAGCAGCTCTTCAGGCCTCTTTACACTTTCTCAACAGGATCTTAATAAACTCGCCGCGCTCGGTTCCGCCTGTGATGGTTCCGCCTGCGATGGTCCTTCTGTAGCGGTGTGTTCAGGTTTGCAGCCAGACTGATCAAATCTAGACTCTAAATCTGATCACCTTTATAGTTTCCACACGATTCGCCCTCTTAAGGTTCCGCCCACTGACGCACAGCTACTGCCGTGAGGTTGGACAAGCTTTAGAGAGAAAATCCCATCCGGCCCAATGAGAAACTGTAGCTCAGCTTTTGTTAATTAAACGTTGTTTTGCTTTGTTTTGTTTAGGTTGGATGACCGGTCTGGTTTAAAATCATACAATGCCGAGCTGGACTTCGTTGTTGTAGATAATCAAGCCTAGAAACAACAAACATCAGCGCAATTAAAAAATAAAAGTTCCAGGTCTGTCCTATCAGAGCAACCTTTTATATGCATACAAAATAAACGTCATTAGAAATTAAAGGGCCCATATCCTACATTTCTCTTGGTTTTTTTTATTTTACCCCCTGAACTTCACTTACTACATAAACAGTCATATGCAGTGAACACCAAAAACAGTCATAATTCATTTCTGAACAATCATTTTCTTCATCCAATATAATTAAACAGGCTGTTTCTGTTCCTGTGCCTTTAAGACTGATTATATGCAAATGGGCTCTTCTGATTGGCTTCCCTGTATCATATTTAAAAAGTAGTCCAGGCTATAACATCAGAGTGAATGGGCGAGGCTAAACTGCTGCAGGCTGAATAGATGGCTATACGTAACTGTGACATCACAGAAACAGTGAATTCCAGACAGGCTGTTTCATACATTGACTGTGTGGATTGGCGTTAATGCGTTTGTGGGCGGAGCCTGAAGGGGGTGTTCAGTTTTTAAATTCTAAGCTGCTGTGTGGGTTTGCTTATGAAAGTGAAGTATTGATTACTGCATGTTTAAATGCTCTAATAATTAATAAAGGTTCTGCAGTTAGGTTTGTACGTTTAAGTCCTGTTTAAAGGCAGTTGTAACACTAAACGGGAGTTATTAGCGCTCGTTCTGTTCAGAAGTGCTTTCTAAATTTTGCTTGTTTACGTTTACGGAAAACACATTAGCACAGGTTTATCCTCAGACATTCACACAGGTTTATGTTTATTCTCACTTGTAGGACCTTTGATGGTGAGACTGTCCCTGTCATAATGTTAATGTACTGAGATTTTATTTTGAGTCATTTTGCAGCGTTTCTGTTGGTCCATTCATCATTAAATGTTCACAGCTGCATCAAACAGTGTGGACAAATAAAAATGACAAAATAAAAGATTTTTATTATTATTGTTTTTAATTATTATGAGTTTATGATATGGATGCGATTATATGCAGCCTGGCTGTGGAACATTCTAGATTTGTCCAGTCTGGCTGGAGATGCAGAAATGATGGGCAGCCTATATTAGAACATTGGCTCCTCCCTCTGTCCACTAATCCCATTGTTGTCATAATAATGAAAGCTGAGGTGAGGTGGGGTGGGGTGGGGTTGGGTGGGGTCTAAATCATGAATATTCATTAGCTGTGTGTTAAAACTGTTGAAGGAAGCTGGGTCGGGGATTCTGCTTCTATCTGCCATGAATTTGGGAGGTTTTTGTTCATAAAGAACCTTCAGAAGGAACTCTGCCAACATTCTGGATGAACAGAAGATGCTAGAAGTTCAGCAGCGTACCTGAGTGTGGAGTTCTGTTTGATGGCCTGTAGAGGATTGTGGGTTGTGTACAGATGAATTTAGGGGATTGTTGGGGGTGGGGGGGGGGTGTTTGGGCTGTGATTATACATTATATATTTTGTGTTGATGCCTTTAAAACGCAGAGCGCGTCTCTAGAAAGACTAAAGCAGCATCTGAGCTTCAGAATCAGGAGCGTTTTATTTTCCACAGTGGGGGCGGGGGGCCGGGGGGGTTGGGTTTTGACAGGAGAACAGTTCCATCATTTAAGCCCAAAGTGGACAGGCCTGTCTTAAAGGGGAAGTCCACCAAATTTTCAAAATTGAAAATTAATAATGCATAATGTAGAGTTTACGATGTAAACAGAGTGGTTTGGTGTGAAATGGTTCAGATGTCTTTACAGTGGTGGTGATAGGAACCAGGGGTCGCCACGAGTACAACACAAATATAGACATTTTATTTACTGTCCAGAACCACCAGTGAACCTACACAAGTCTTCTGAGTTTATGTGGAATGTTGATGATGGAAAATAGTGGAAAATCTGAAATAATACGTTTTCTTTGGGGACTATTTTGCCTCACAGCGCCCTGCATGTATCCCTCCACCATGAATGGAGTTTAAGTTCTCTAAACTATCATAAAACAGTGTCTCAGTCATCAGGCAGTGAATTCATAACCATTCATGCAGTAATTTCTGTGAGGGAGCTTTTAGAGGTGGACATTTGGTTCCACTGTGAACAATGCTGACTCGGTAAGTTTCTCTAGAGTGCAGAACCTCTCTGAATGACTCTGTTTACATCTTAACCACATAATTATCTGGGAATTTTGGGAAATCAGTGGGATTATCTCGCTAATCGATCAATCGTGTTTTGTGAAATGAGCCCCTCAGCAGCACTTTTAGCCCACCAGTCCATCTTTTAAACAAGAGAACACAAAATAAGAGATAAAGGCATTCGTACTAAAATCAGAACTAACAATACATTTTATACACAGTTATTAGTGATTTAATATGTGCATATTATAATAATATTTATAATAATAATAATATATATAATACTAAACAGGAATTCAGCATTGAGGATGTTCTCTGTGACTGCTGTACTTTCTATACATAATCTGAAATAATCAGCAGCAAAATGTTTGTAATTATTTATTTTTCTTTTAATGTATGTATGTAGGCTCACGTCCGTGTAGTCATGGTGCATCAGCGCGCACTTTCACTGGCTTACGAAAGGGATTAAATACGCTGCAAACATTTTTGTCTTTGTTTTATTATAATAATTATTATTATTTTGTTGGCTTTTTTTTGCAGTGTGCTACTAGTGTTGTTCTGTTTTTCTTGTTTGTTACCTAAACGTGTACTACTACCTGAATTACAGTGAATTACGATGTTCATTTCTTAGGCTAGAACCAAAAAGTTTGATTCAAATATTCTGTTAATACTTTTTTTCCTTTGAATGAAATGATGCATTAAAGACTTTGGAAACTGTACATTTGTGTGAATTGTCTTTATTTAAGTATGTGCACAGAAGTAAAAGATTATTAGTTCTTGAATAAAATTTGCCACCCGAAGCCCTGTTGGCTGATTGGGCGGAGCTAAACTGCTGTAGGCTGAATGGGTGGGGCTCATAGAATGTGCATAAGATTGGACGGCAAACAGCAGGTGAAAAGTGAAGCCAAAATGTCTCTGATGCCCTCTGGTGGCTGGCTGCAGTACAACTTTTAACCCCAGCCATTCCCATGAAAGTGAACGTGACTGAAATGAATCTTTAAGTTTACACATCCAGCAATATTTATTTATTTATTTTTTTTTGCAAGTGGTGTGTCACTTCTGCAAGCCTTTGTGCTTCTTAAACATACCCCAATATTTTTTTTTCACCATAGATTTGTGTTGTAGAAGGTATTTGGTGATACTTAAAAGGGTGTAGTAATGAGTTGATTGACAGCTTTGTGAACGCACAGGCACTTTCCATTGCTCTACTGCCTGGACTAATGTGGACACAGCACAGCTCCTTCTGACATTGTTTACTTTTTTTACAGTATTCATGAGTTTGAGTGATCATTTAGAGCAGGTGTGGGTGTGGCTGCAGGTTTTAACTCCAACAAAGCAGGAGCTCACCTGATGAAATATCTGAAGACTAAGACCAACTGATTAAACGGGTAGAATCGGGTGAGCTCCAGCTTGTTTGGAGTGAAAACCTACAGCCACACCAGCCCTTTGTAGATAAGATTGGACACCCCGATTTAGAGCATTCTAAAGTGAAGCTATGTCTGATTGGACAGTAAACCGTTCTAGCAGATCCTCGGTTGGAAGTTCTTCGCCGTCTTCATGGTTGTTTTCGGTAAGTGGCTCATTTTCATATGTAGCTATCTGTTAATTAAAGTTAGCCAGCTAGGCAGTGGAAGTGGCACTAAAACCTGTAGCACACATTAATTCAGTTTGAGTATTAAAGTATTGTTCTTTTCAAGTTCCATTTAAAGTTAATAAGACTCTGTGAAACGTTTTCTGAAACTAATACAAATGTAAATAATGATATTGTGTCTAGTGTGACTGAATATGTTGGCTTTCTTAGCTGTTTTTATGTCAGATTAGCTAATCACTGGCATTAAATGTTTGTCAGATAAAGTTAGTTGAACAAATAAAAAAGTTTTGAAATGTGATATTACAGAAAGCTTAATTTGATTAATTGCAGTGTTACTTTTGTTATTTAACCTTTTATTAATAATGGTTACAAGGATTTTACATAACTCTGTGATGTTTATGTTTAAGGGTAATGGTCACATAAAGAGCAGCAGTACCTACCGCTTGTCTTGTCTCAACATTTGATGATTCCAGCCATTGGTGAGGCGCAGGACCATGGGTAATTAAGCTAGAGGTAAGAGGTTCCTCACTTTCGGCTTGCACCACTTTGGATTTGAGTCTACAGAGTGTTTTATAACATTTTATATAGGGCTATTTTCATTACAGATTACATATTTTGTGGATATGCACATTTAGCAACAAAGCATTTTTATGTATATTGAAAATGTTAAATCACAATAATTTGGTTAGAAATTCACATTTATATTTATATATACATTCTACACCACACCTGGATACATTTGCTCTTTGAAATAAATAAGTGAGGAGAATTCTACACTGAAACTCAAGTCCAATAGTCCTTTATTTATTCAAGGAGATTTACATTTTAGGGCAGACAGAGATGCTTGTGCTATCTATTACACAATACACACATTTGCATCAGACAAACACAATGTGTGAAAGCAAATAATAAACAGGATTATTAATGCAATAAATAATTAGAAATATAATGAATACATAAAAGCAGGGATGAATAATGTACAATACTTCAGTAAATGCAGATATAAAATATTACCTGACTAAAAGCACTGTATATCTACTTAGGTAATCGTACAAAATTACTTTGCTTATGGTTATACTTAATTATCAACAGTAAATAAAAAATAAAAAAGGTTTCATTCATCTTCTTAAACTGCTGGATCCAGAGAATCCTAGAAACCCTGTCCCCTGCAACTTCCTCCAGCTAATTCTAGAGGATACCAAGCTACTCCCAGATTTAAACCCTCCAGTAAGTCCTAGGATGACCTCAGGGTCTTGTCCCAGTTGGCCGTGCCTGGTAAACCTCCAACAGGTGGCGACAAGGGAGCATCCTAATGAGATACCCAGACCACTTCAGCTGGCTTCTTTCAGTGAGGAAGAGTAGCATCTCTGCTTTGAGCTCCTCTCTGATGACTGAGCTCCTCACCCTATTGAGTAGAGTGTAGCCTGCCACCCTGTGAAGAAAGCAGGATTTCTGCTGCTTGTCTCCGCACTTTCATTTTTTCCGTCATTACCCAAAGCTCAACCATTGGTGAGGGTGGGGATGTAGACCAACCTGTAACCAGAGAGCTTTTCCTTATGGCTCAGCTTCCTCTTTATCAAAACAGTTTGGTACAGCAACCACATTACTGCTGCTGCTGTCCCAACCTGCAGCCGATTTCATGATCCCTCCTCCTATCTCTCATGAATAAGACGCTGAGAACAAGACCCCGCTTAAACTCCTCCACCTGGGGCAGGTCTTCTTCCCTTATCTGGAGGTGGCATGCCATCCTTTTCCAGGTGTGGACCATGGAATCAGACTTTGAGGTCTAAGACTTTGAGCTTTCACAGTCACAGTCAGCTGCAAACTGCTTCAGTGCACGCTGGAGGCATTCATGCAAAGGAGCCAAAAGGACATCATCTGCAGAAAGTAGAGTCGGCACCTTCCGGCCTCCACAAATAATGCCCTCCTGACCTCAGCTACGCTTTGACACCCTGTCCATGAATATCACGAACAGGTGTGGAAACAAGGCACAACTTTGGAGTCCAACACCCCCATGGATTCACAAAGGTGAATCTCATCCACCCCCTTTGCCTTGCCACAAGGAGCTTGCCAACTACCTCAGTGACCTCTGCCAGGGAAATGGAGTCTAACACCCCAGAAGCCTCTGGCCTTGAGTCCCAAGAGGCTGTCAGACTCCATTTCCCTGGTGTAGGTCACTGAGGTGTGACCTCAGTTTCTCAGGCTTCCTCAAAGTGCTGCTTCCACCAACCAACAAGATCTTAACTTGAATTCAGAGTTTATCCACCCCTGCTGAGTACAGTATATGTATATACTAATATATGGACACAGCTCTCACTCTTGGTGTACAGACATCAAATGGCACCCCATACTTCTACAGAACCTCCCACAAAACATTTCAGAGATCACAGTTGTAAGCCAACTTCAACCCACAGTATTAAATCCAACTTGGCCGTCATCTGATGTGGCTGATATAAAACATAACGTAGTTGCAGAAGAAAGGCTGGAAACTTTCTACCCACTCCCACAGCTAGAACTGGAGAAGATTATCTCCTCTGCAAATTGTACAACCTGCACAGTTGATGCAGTTCCCTCAAAATTACTCAAAAAAGTACTACCAGTTATCATTAATCCTCTTTTAACTATAGTAAACTTGTCCCTTAGCCTGGGCCATGTACCCAGAGCTTTTAAACTAGCAGTTATTAAGCCTCTGATCAAGAAACCAAACCTTGATGCTAGCATATTGTCTAATTACAGGCTTATTTCTAACCTACCATTTATATCTAAGATCTGAGAAAAAGCTGTAGCCCAACAACTTAGTTCATATCTACATAAGAGCCACATATATGAAAAATTCCAGTCTGGATTCAGGCCACATCACAGCACTGAGACAGCTCTAGTTAAGATAACAAATGATCTTCTTCTTGCCTCTGATCAAGGCTACATATCCCTGTTGGTGCTACTTGACCTCAGTGCAGCTTTCGATACGATAGACCACAATATTCTCCTAGAAAGGTTAGAAAACATGGTTGGAATCACAGGGACAGCCCTATCGTGGTTCAAATCTTACTTAACGGAAGGTTATCAGTTCATAAAGGTAAACAGTTTATCTTCTAATTACTCAAAAGTAAAATTTGGAATTCCGCAAGGTTCTATTTTAGGACCATTATTATTTACATTATACATGTTACCGTTAGGCACAGTTATAAGTAACCATGGCATTAACTTTCACTGTTAAGCAGACGATATGCAATTGTACATATCAGCCAAGCCTGATGACAAATACAGGTTGAAGAAAATAGGACTGTGTAAAAGATGTGAAAGGCTGGATGTTGCGTAACTTTCTCCTTCTAAACAGTAACAAAACAGAGGTTCTCCTTCTGGGTCCAAAAGTGGCAAGAAATAAATTATCAGATTTAATTTTAAATCTTGCTGACTTTCCAGTTATACCTGGTTCAGCAGCAAAAAATCTTGGTGTCATAATTGATCCAGATTTATCATTCGATCAACACATAGGCAGCATCACTAGGACAGCTTTTTTACATCGTCGCAACATCGCCAAAATAAGAAATGCCTTATCGCTGCATGATGCAGAAACATTAGGACATGCCTTTATTACTTCAAGGCTAGACTACTGTAAAGCACTACTGTCAGGATGCACCAGCAGGAATTTAAGAAAACTTCAACTAGTTCAAAATGCTGCAGCCAGGGTTCTCACTAAAACTAGAAAATTTGATTATATCAGTCCAGTTCTATCATCACTTTATTGGCTGCCTGTTAAATTCCGTATTGATTACAAAATTCCCTACATGGGCTCGCTCCTGAATACCTGCAAGACCTTATTTCCCATTAAAAGCCACCACAATTACTCAGATCTCAGAGTGCTGGCTTTTTAACAGTTCCCAAAATTCAGAAGGTTTCATCTGGGGGAAGAGCCTTTTCTTATAAAGCCCCCAATCTCTGGAATGATCTTCCAGAAAATGTTCGGGACTTAGACTCAGTCGCAATCATCAAATCTAGGCTGAAAACTCACTTGTTTAGTTTAGCTTTTGGTAGTTAATGTTCCCCCTTAGATATAGGCAGCAGATCCAGGGGTCCGTGGACGCAGGGAATTATAGTAAACTGAGACGCTGGTGCTGTTGTCCCGCCGCTCACACACGATCACTCAGGTTTGTGGATGGTGGAGCGGAGGGATGCCAAATTGTTTCAGGGTGCTCCCGTATCTGTGTACCCTTTTGGTTCTCTCCTTTTAGTTAAGCTGTTGTAGTCAGATCTGCCGGAGTCATTAGCCACACTCTGGAAATGTTCACATTCTCTGTTTTACATACACTCAAACAGAAAACTAATTCCATCTCCCTACCTTTTTCTGAGTAAACGACTGCCCACCTGTCTGGCCGAACACTGATGGATGATTGTGGAGCTCTCCTGCTACCCGCTTCAGACCAGTTTCCCACACCCCAGTCACCGCCACTTGCCCTGCTACTGCCACTTGCCTTGGATTAGCTGCCCAGCCTACACTGTCTTCATGGACTCCTAACTATTACTACTACTACTACTGTTAATATTAGTAATATAATATTTTTTGTAGGTAGTTTGACCAGAGGAGGATGGGTCCCCCCCGTGTGAGCCTTGGTTCCTCCCAAGGTTTCTTCCCCAGCTCTGAGGGAGTTTTTCCTTGCAACTGTCGCCCCTGGCTTGCTCACCTGGAGGATTTACATTTCATGTTAAAACTTTGTCTTTAATGGATTTCTGTGAAGCTGCTTTGTGACAACATCAGTTGTAAAAAGTGCTATACAAATAAATTTGACTTGACTTGTGGCAGTGGCACGGCTGGCGTGGCAAGGATGGCCTCCTGTTGCTGGTTCTGCTGTTCCTGCCAGGCGACCAGACAGCCAGAGAGCCCTTTGGCCGTGGCTTCAGAAGGAAAGAGCCTGATCAGATGGTTAAGCCCCCTTGGCAGCTGGACATGTCTGTTTTTTGTTGAGGGCTCCTGCGGACATACTGACCTAATACACACAGACAAGTAGTTAGACACACAGGGTCTTCTGGCTAGACTAAAGACACGGACATTGGCTAGTTGTGTTTTTGCTTCTTGTTCAGCTCAGTTACAGAATTAAGTTTCCCTCTTTGGGATTTTTGTGGTAAGGCTCATTTTGCCTCAGCAACTAACCTCAAAACACCTTCATTATTATATTTTTTATCATATTTTTACTGAGATTCTACTATGCAGTGCTAACCAGGTCAGTTTACAGATCACTGCACTGCTGACTGTATGGAAACTGTGCATGTGTGAAATTTGAGTTTGTTCTGTGCAGACTGAGGTTTAATTAAAATTCTCTGTTCACACTGCAGTTTAATTCTGATTCTCTGCTCACACTCCCTGTGATGGACTGGCGACCTGTCCAGGATGTTTTCTGCCTTTTGCCCAAAAAGCACTGGGATAGGCTTCAGCAACCCTGCGACCCTGGAAAATAAGCTTCTTAGAAGATGAAGAAATGAATGAATGAATGTTCGAACTGCATTTTAATTCAGATTCTCTGTTCACGCTACAGTTTAGATCAGCAGTCCTTATTGTGGCACACCGCTACAGTAGGTCTGCAGCTGCTCATTGATTTATCAGTAATTATCAATAATGACCATGAAATCGACAGACTGAATTTATCATTTTTCTTTATTTTGTCATTTTGTTATTCAGATTACGAGATAAATATCTACATAAATAAAACCATATAACAGAGAAATGTCAGTTTTTAATTATAAATAAAGTAATAATAATAAAACCTATGCATGTGTCATATAACGAGAAAGAAAGTTAATTATTAAATATATAGACACTATGAAGAAGAGGAAGACTCTATATTACGAATATATAATGGTAAGGTAAAGAAAAAGGTTGTGGTTTGGTGGTCATTCACTGTCCCGGAGTGAATTACACTCATACACATATCTGTCTGCAGTGGACACTGATGGACCCTCTTCTAATATAATCACTGTTTTATCATCAAATTAGTATCTGTTTTGTTAATTATTTAAAATATTTATTCCTGACAGATTCATGTTTTGAATTTAGTAGGAAGTGCACTTCTTCTTTGTGTCTTTCTTTGTCTCTCTCTATTTCTCTCTCACTCTCTGTCTCTTTCCATTTCTTTTCATCTCGCGCTTGATCTCTGTCTCTCTTTCACTCTGTCTCTTTTTGTCTGTTTTTCTTGCACTCTTTCTGTCTCGTGCTCTGTCTGTGTCTATCTCTCTTTCTCGTTCTTTCTGTCTTTCTGCCTCTGACTCTCTCACTGTCTTTCTGCCTGTCTTGCTTTTTGTCTCTATCTGTCTCTCTCTCACTCTCTCTGTCTCTGTCTCTTTCTATGTTTGTAGAGGTTATTCTATCTCACACAGACTCACTGAGGCATCATAACTAATACAGAATCCAGCGTAGAGTGGTTCAGTGAATGTGGTGGTGAGTGTGTGTAGGTGGGTCAGTCTGTGTATGTTAGGGGAGATGGTGTAGAAGGACAAAGTGCCGGACCCCCAGTCCAGATACACTCCTACTCTGTTAGAGGGGGAGGGGGGGGCAGGTAGGACAGTTCTCTGATTATTGTGTCTGATACAGTATCTGTTATTAGAGCAGATCAGACTCCAGGACTGATTATTGTTTCCAAACACACAGTCGTTACTGTTTCCTTTCCTCCTGATTCCTCTGTATGATACTGATATATCAGCCTCTCCGCTCCACTGAACCTCCCAGTAACAGCGTCCAGTCAGACTCTCCACACTCAGAACCTGAGACCAGTGATCAAATCTGTCTGAATGATCTGGATAACGCTGATACTGACTTGCACATTCCACCTTTCTGTTCCTCTCAGACAGAGAGAGAAATCTGTTCACTGTGTTTGGATCCAGAGTGAGATCACACACATCTGTACACACACATACACACACACATTAGGGAAGTATAAAAAAAGGGTGCATAAAGTGTGTGCATGTTTATAGTGTTTGTATATAGTGTGCATAGTGTATGTTTATAATGTGTGTATATGTGCAAATAGGATATAATCTGAAATAGATCAAATGTCTGAGTTTTCCTGGAGTTGATATACTAAACTCACTGTATGAAGTTCTGATCATAATATATTCACAACAACAGGAAATAGAACATGTTACTCCTTACAAAGGATGGAGACTTTCTGGAGTATTATAGATAAATCTGCAATGTTTTCACTGTTTACTGTTTCAATGTTTACTTTTTACTGTGTGTATAAATACATCTTGTTCATAAATATTAAGCAAACATATGTAATGCTGTATGTTAATCATATTAATGAGTCATAAGTAACTAATTACATTTACTCTCGTTAATGTACGTGAGTACAGTTTCCCCTGTAATGGTACTTTTTGAGTAGAACTAAATTATAGTACTTTTACTTTTACTTGAGTTGATATTTAATGAAAAAACAGCAGCTCCAGCAGGAAAAACACTACAGAGATATCCAGTTCAGTGGAGACGGAAAGAGGAGAACTTAACCAGCCCACACGGGGAACAGACTGCATCCCAACGGTTATCTGTATCCATTTTCACATGAACTAAAGAAAACGGCACAATTATTCTATTTATTAAACTTGAAATCTGTTGTGTATATCTTATTACAAGTGCCTGTCAATGACTTTAGTTAACAGATGTGGCCCACAACCTACAGTTTACCCATTTAAAACATAACGTAGTTCAGTTCCTGTTTGACGATAAACAGCCGTGAATGGCTGTGATACAATAAATTTAGTCTAATACAGGTTCTTCATAGACTCTGGACAGTGATTCTGTTGTGTGTCATTTTCAAGATGACTGGCCTCATCTGATCTGATCAGACTACAGGTCGAGTATGAAGTTATTTTGTTGCATTCATGCTGTACACAGACCAAGCAAAGCTCACCTCACATTAATAAAGTTAACAGGCCATCACTCAGACAGAGTTTAAACAGCGTTGAGCCATAATATTCAAAACATCGTTCAGTCTGACTGTAGAAAAGAACTGACTTTCAGTTAAAAATGCAGAGGCTATACAAAAAACACTCCTTGATCTCACCTTACAGATAATACTGCATCATCAGAGACTTCATCACAGAACTCGGCCTGACTCTTCTTTCTCTCTCTTTCTTTCACTTTCCCTCCTACTACAACTGTTCTGAGGTTAGCTGAGAAACAATCAGTGCTGTTTGTGTAGTCATGTCACTGTTTCCACATTGTATCTCTTAAAACTTTTCCAAAAAGTTTTAAGATTTCCAAAAAAAATTTTTTTTTCCAAAAAAATGCTCCTTCTGAGCATTGAACCTCAGTGTCCTCATACTAGTTATGGTCTGTTCAAAACAACAATTCACCACCTCACTATAAAAATAAACATGTCTACAGTAAACATTACTGTCAGTAATGTGTATAGTATGTATAAATACAGTCAGTCTGTGTGTAGACAGTAAGTCAGTAACTCAGTGTAGTTTCTCCAGTGCGCAGTGTGGATCCTCTAGTAGATCAGAGAGCAGCTTCATTTCAGACTGTCCTGGGTGATTGTAGGTGAGATCCAGCTCACTCAGGTCGGAGGGGTTTGATTTCAGAGCTGAAGCCAGAAAAGAACAGCCTAAATCTGTAACCATACAACCAGAAAATCTGCAGAAAGGAAGGAAAAAGAAGGACACATGACTTTTACATAAAGCTGTAAACCAGCTGCAGTATAGGACAAACACAGCAAGCTCCAAATTCTGAAATATACGTCAACACTGTGATATCAAACAGGATGGAATGAAAACAGTGAACTGCCTCAACAGCTTCACAATTTGCACGTCACTAATCTCATTCTGTTTGATGTCAAGTTAAAATTTATTCATATTGAGATTTTTACAACAGGCATTGTCTCAAAGCAGCTCCACAGAAAATCTGGGTACAAGCCCCAGCTAGCATCACAAAAGGCTCCCCAAAAGCAAGAGGAAGAAAGTGTGAGAAAATCCAAAACTCATGAGGAGAAACAATCCTCCTCTGGTCGAAACCAGATAGCAAAACAATAATGCAACAAGAGCAAAGTGAAGAGAGAATGAGATTTTATAATAAATATACAGTGTCTGGCCAAAGAAAAAGTCAACATTTGGATCTATAAATAAGCAAATATCTAAGAGCCTTTGATTTGATAATTTCTGCAGTGATTAATGTGTTTCAGCTGACAAGAATTCTTTCACCCTAACTGATGCAGTGAGTAGCTTCTCTTTTCTTAAACAACCATATCAGAAGATGTCATGTTTCAGAAGGGTCAAATTACTGGCCTGCATCAAGCAAAGTAAACAACTAAGGAGATTGCTGAAATGACTGGAATTGCATTAAGAACAGTCCAATGCATTATTAAAACCTGGAAAGATAGTGATGAACTGTCAATGTGCTCAGAAAAAAATCTTGAATGACAGTGATCAGAGATCTTGTAAATGTTTGGTGACATTGAAGCGAAAAAAAAAGATCATCAGAAGAACTTATGACTATGCTTAATAGTGTAAGTAGGAGCATTTCCAAATGCACAATGTGAAGAGAATATGCAGGATGGGGACTAAACATCTGTGTGGCCATAAGAAAACCACTTGTTACTATTCCAGAGTGGAACCCTATTCCAGAGTAAAGGGTGCATCAGGGTAAGACGTGAAGGGCATGAAGCGATGCACCCATCATGCCTAGTGCCCACTGTACAAGCTACTGGAGGCAGTGTTATGACTTGGGGTTGCTTCAGGTGGTCAAGTGCTTTATCTGAGCTCAGCAATGTGATGTGGCAATAAAATGAAGTCACCTGACTTCCTGAATGTACCGAATGACTAGATTATTCCTTCAATGGATTTTTTCTTCCCTGATTGCATGGCCGTATTCTAGGACGACAATGCCAAATTTCATTGGGATCAAATTGTGAAACAGTGGTTCAGGGATCATGACTAATCATTTTCACACATGAATTGGCCACCACAAAGTCCTGAACTTAACCCCATTAAAAATCTTTGGGATGTGTTATCACATTGACGTAGGTTGTTGAAATAATGCCACGGTGAATGTGCACCGTAATCACAGCTTAAAGTTTTCCAATGAAATATTACAGCATACTTTATTGACCAGGAAGTGTATATCTGTACACAAATGCAAATGATTCAAATCCTATATTTAAAATCGTACAGACAACATATCAAATATAAAATGTTTGAATATTTGATTATTGTCTTTTTACTGTTTTCAAATACATATAGAGTTTAAATGATTTGCATATCATTGCATTAAAGATCTAATTTACAGAAAGCTCACCTGAGTGTCTTCAGTTTACAGAGTGAACTCTTCAGTCCAGCAGACAGCAGCTCCATTCCTGAATACTGCAGGTCATTGTTACTGAGGTCCAGCTCTTTCAGGGAGGAGTTTACTGATTGTAGAGCTGATGATAGTTTTTCACAAGATGCTGTTGTGAGATTACAGCCAGCTAGTCTGTAAAGAGACAGTAAATACAGCACATGATATTCTATAAATCTGGGGAATTAGAATGGAATGACATTACTCTCCCTGTGTTACTTGACATCTAGAAATGGATGATTGTAACTTAATTAGTTTTTCACACTCAAAGTTGCTTTACGATTGCAACTCATTCATCATGTCGCTGATGAGTTGCTCAGTTGTTACTGTCATGTGGTCTCCCCCCTCACACCTACAAGTGATCTTAGGCTCATTAACTGCTTCATATATAGCCCTCCATTTGACCTCTGTGTTTGCAAAGACTTTGACTCTGTGAGTACCAAGCTGTGGTTTTGCTTTGTATTGTGTTCCTGTTTTGACCCTTGCATTGTCTTCTGGTTTTGTTAATATGGACCTGCCTTTGCTATTGCCTGCCTATGTTTTGAACCCTGCCTGTTGTCTGAGTATATTTTGGATACTGTCAGTACTTAAAGAAATATGACTACATGCAGGTCTCACTATGAAGAGAGCATAAGTAGTCCAGTTTAATTGGATTTAGTGCAGTGTTGTTTGTGAATAATTAAATACAAGCCATTGTTGTTGAAGACTCACTATACATATTTTTATTGTGGAACTATAGGATTTTTTTTGCCTGTTCCAAATTTTCAAATCTCAGAAAAACAAAATTTTGTACTGCACTTTGTGAAGTAGCATGAAACAATATTTTTGCCATGTCTGCCACTCCTAGATATGATGACTATATAAGAATATGTTCGTAATATACATGATAAATCACAGTGAATATGACCAGGGACATGACATCATAAGATAAAATAAATTCTGTGAATGAATCAATTATAATCATGTATTGATTTATCTGTATTATTTTTCTTTTGTACATTGCCTTTTAGTGTATATTAGAGGTTCCAGGAATTTCTGTTATCTCAATACACTACTCCACAACTGTAAAGAAATTATAGCAGCTTTATATTTAGTTACAAAAGATTTTACAGCTTTCAGATTGGTTATATCTTTGCCCAACAGTGGCAATCCTATGGTGCTGATATATAGTTTAATTCTGGATTTTGTTTTTTTTCTTTCCTTTTCTTTATGCCAACACGCTTCCATGTCTTTTGATGACAAAGAAAACTCTCATGTAAATCAGTGAGTAAGTGTGGATTCAGTGCAGTGACACATTCTGACTATTCTGCTGGCAGATTTTAATGAGCTAAAGGGAATCTTGTCAAAGTCTCTAAATGTATTACTGATAAGATGTTAAGTATGATAGAAATATATAAGTAAAGAACAGGCTGAAATGATGAACAATCAGCAACACAGACAAAATGCAACAGGAAAAATGCAAGAACAAGGTAAGGAAACACCAACAGGTAAGGAGTTACAGTCATTACAACATTACAGAAAGAGATTCATAGGCTTCAACAATGTAAGAGCACTGGAGCATTACTCTGCCAATACTAGCACAAAGCTCGAGAAAACGTTGTGATAATAAAATTGCACAGAACTATCTGAACACATAAGTGACAATAAAATTGAAAACAATAGGGATTTTAAACATGCAGGGATGGTTACAGCTACCAGAAAACATCTGATTTTTTACCATACACAAATTTGACTCATTTTTCATTTGGCCATAGCCTTGCAGATTAAACTTCTAGAGCAAAGAACCCTGCTACCTGGAGAGGCTTCACAGACAATAAACAATTATAATACAAAAAAACAGTGCAAAGTGTTAATATTAAATCAACTTTATCCTTTAATGTTTGCTTTTAGATTATAAGTATTTTGTTATTTAACTACAGAAATAAATGTACTTGATGAAATAAAAAAAAAAAATACAATCATTAAATGACATAAAAAGGCCTCATGTACAAGAGGAAAATCATCAAAACATCTAAAAGTAGCATGCACTAATTCTGATTTACATTAAAAACAGTTCATTACAACATTTATGAATGGAAACACTCACACAGCTTTTCTGGATGCTTTGACCACTGGCAGCAGCCTCAGAAGACATTCCTCTGATGGATCATATTTCCTCAGGTTAAACTTATCCAGCTCTTCTTCTGAGTTCAGCAACACAAACACCACATGTGACCACTGAGCAGGAGAGAGCTCAGCTCCACTGAGACGACTGGAACCTCCTCTGTTCAGGTATGATTGGACTTCCTGCTCCAGAGAATGATCATTCAGCTCATTCAGACAGTGGAACAGACTGATTGTTTTCCCTGGAGAGGGATTCTCCCTGATCTTCTCCTTGATGTACTGGATTGTTTCCTCTTTGCTGTAAGAGCTGCTTCCTGTCTGTTTCAGTAGGCCTCGTAAAAGAGTCTGATTGGACTCCAGTGAGAGGCCCAGAAGGAAGCGGAGGAAAAGGTCCAGGTGTCCATTCTCACTCTGTAAGGCCTTGTCCACTGCAGACCTGAGGAAGTCTGACATTGTTGCTTTTCTGAAGAAACCAAAAAATCCTGTTACAAGCACATTTGTGCCATTAGATATGAAGTAAATAAATGCATATAAAGCAGCCAGAAACTCCTGAACACTCAGGTGCACAAAGCTGAACACCTTCCCCAGGTGCAGCCCAAACTCCTCTCTGAAGATCTGGGTACAAACTCTGAGTACACTGACACTTCTCTGACATCAATGCCACACTGTCTCAGGTCTTCCTCATAGAAGATCAGATTGCCTTTCTCCAGCTGTTGGAAAGCCAGTTTTCCCAATGTCAGAATACTCTCTCTAGTCTGCTGAGGATCAGTGTCACATTTCCCATGGTATTTTTGGTGCTTGTGTTTGATCTGAAAGATCAGGAAGTGGGTGAACATTTGAGTCAGAGTCTTGGGGATCTCTCCACTCTCTGCTCCACCCAACACTCTCTCTAGAACAGTGGCTGCAATGCAGCAGAAGACTGGGATGTGGCACATGATGTAGAGGCTTCTTGATGACTTCTTGTGTGAGATGATTTTATTGGCCAGGCTCTGGTCACTGATTCTCTTCCTGAAGTACTCCTCTTTCTGAGGGTCACTGAACCCTCGTACCTCTGTTACCTGGTCAAAACACTCAGGAGGGATCTGATTGGCCGCTGCTGGTCGAGTAGTTATCCAGAGGAGAGCAGGGGGAAGCAGATTCCCCTTGATGAGGTTTGTCAGCAGCACATCCACTGAGGCTGACTGTGATACATCAAATAAGCTCTCATTGTTCTGGAAATCTAGAGGAAGTCGACACTCATCCAGACCATCAAAAAAGAATATGACTTTGTAGTGATGATAGTCTCTTGGTTTTAGTTCTTTTGTTTCTGAGAAAAAAATATGAAGAAGATCCACCAGACTGAGTTTTTTCTTCTTCATCAAGTTCAGCTCTCTAAAAGGAAGTGGAAATATGAAGAGGACGTCCTGATTTGCTTTTCCTTCAGCCCAGTCCAGAATGAACTTATGCACAGAGACTGTTTTTTCCAATTCCAGCAACTCCTTTAGTCCTTTGGAATTATCTTTAAAGAGGTCATTACATTTGATGGGTTTCTCTTGTGTTGCTGGTCTTCTAGATGCTGTTTCAATCTGTCTGACCTCATGTTCAGTATTGACCTCTCCACTCCCTCCCTCTGTGACGTAGAGCTCTGTATAGATCTCATTCAGAAGGGCTGAGGTTCCAGAATTTGAGATTCCTTCATTAATTTTCTGAAATTTTTCCTTCAGTGTTGATTTCAGCTTTTGATGAGAAGCAGGAGCCAGTTCTGATAGAAAAGAGGGAACAATAACAACACAAATGAAATATCAATATTTAGTTTGATCATTGCCACAAACACACTATGACACATTATAGTGACATCACACAAAGCTGCACAGTAAGAAAACCTAATAGTTTGGAAATAATTATTAATATCATATTCTCCTGATCATTTAAACTCTTGATATTAATATGATGAATAATCACATGACCCTGATGTCTTACTGGTCAGTAGTGTGTTAGCGAGGTCAGTCTGGTTCATGTTCCTCAGGATGGTCAGTGTGATCTTCAGCGCCCCCTCTCTGATACTGCTCTGATCCTCCTCATCCTCCACCTCTCTCAGAGCATGCTGGGTAATCCAGACTCAGCAGCTTCACAAACCTCTTCAGCTGATTCTTCACCAGAGAGATGACTTTGTGCTCCAGCTCCTGATTAAGGAGAAAAAGGTACAGAAAGTGTTACCAGTTTGGAGGGTCTGCATTATTATTGTTATTATTATTATTATTATTATTATTCCTATTATTATCACTTTTTTAATTATTATTTACTATTTATTTGTTTTTTTTAACTTAATGAAGCATCACAGTTACCCTATATTACTAACAGTTTATCACAGGAATAAACATTTATCTTATGTAGTTTGTCTTTGGATAAAACACTTTTAGAGCCCCAGTTATGGTGAGAAATTAATTTTTAATTTATACTGTATCATATTATATGAGGAACCTAGAATCACTGCTCATTATCATCAGTTAAACATGATATCACCCATATCACTGCTACAAATGACAAAACAAAATAAGTTATTCTGAAATAACAAATGTGTTCTCAGGTGAAATATGAATCAGATTGAAAAATAAATTTTCAAATATAATTTATGATCTTAAAACGTACCATGTACTTAATGCATATCAAATACACACACACACCTTGAATATGAGCTCCATGTTTCTCCTGGTAATATCTGAGTTCTCCTGGACTCTGTTAGAAAACATAAGATTATCAGTTGTGTATTGGGAACAACCTGAACAGTTCAATAACCACACTTTCATATGTTACAACATATTTAAAATTCAGTTACGTACACAATATATATATGTATATATATATGTGTATGTATATATATATATATATATATATATATATATGTGTGTGTGTGTATATATATATATATATATATATATATATATATATATATATATATATATGTATAGTGAATGTTAGCAGCAGCTGAAACTTTATAAATGAACACTTTCATATGTTACAACATATTCATTTATAATTCAGTTACATTCACTGTGTAGATTTATTAGATATACAATGAATGTTAGCAGCAGCTGAAACTTTATAAATGAACACTCAGTATTAGATCTTCAATTTAATCCTCTAACCCAGTGTTCTTCACTCCAGGTTCTGGAGAGTCACAGCACAGCACAGTTTAGTGTTCTCCTGCTGTAACTCACTTCTCTCACCTGCTGAGATTAATCAGGTGGGACTGGAAGTGAGGAACATTTTACTGCACCATTCATTCTTAAAACTGTCTTTACCTCAGCTCAGTAGATCTGTCCTCCTCTCTGAGGGTTAGTGGTTCACCCGTTGACTGATCACTCTTCATGGACACATAGCTGGGATCATGTAAAACATACCAATAGAGAAAAGAGAAAAAGTATTTGCTCCTCACTCGATTTCTTCTACTTTTGCTAATTTGTCACATTTAAATGTTTCAGATCATCCAAATAATTTTAATATAGAATAAAGACAACACAAGTAAACATAAAATGCAGCTTTTAAATGATCGTTGAGTTTATTGAAGACAAAGATTTATTCAAAACTTATATAACCCATGTGAAAAAGTCATTGCCACCCTAAACCTAATGATGGATGGTTGTGCCACTTTTCGCATTAACAACTGCAATCAAATGTTTGCGATAAGTTGCCATGAGTCTTTACATCGCTGTGAAGGAATTTTGGCCTACTCTTCTTTGCAGAATTGTTTCAATTTGTCTACTTTGGAGGGTTTTCAATCACGAAATGCTCATTTAAAGTCTTAGCATAATGTTTCAAATGGATTCAAAGTCAGGACTTTGGCTCAGCCACTCCAGAACCTTAATGCTGTTTCTTTTGAGGCATTTGTGACATTCAGAGATGGATGGATCATTGTCCTGCTGCATAATCCAACTGCACTTGAAAACTGATGGGCAGACATTCTCCCTCAGGATGTTTTGATAGAGAGCAGAATTTGTGTTTCTATCAATTATAACAAGGCATCTAGATCCAGCCCCAGACCATCACACTAGCCCCAGACCATCACACTACCACCACCATATTTCACTTTTGGCATTAGGTTCTTAAGGTG
Organism: Colossoma macropomum; assembly: GCF_904425465.1. Classification (NCBI taxonomy): domain Eukaryota; kingdom Metazoa; phylum Chordata; class Actinopteri; order Characiformes; family Serrasalmidae; genus Colossoma; species Colossoma macropomum. The sequence continues at coordinate 4,495,758 of NW_023494786.1, read as the reverse complement.
GAATGCGGTGTTAGCTTTAAGCCAGATGTAACAGGACCCATGTCTTTTTAAAAGTTCCACCTTTGACTCATCAGTCCACAGAATATTGTCCCAAAAGTCTTGCCCAGTGTCTTTCTTATTGTGTAATCATGTACACTGGCCTTAACTGAAGCGAGTAAGGCCTGCAGTTCTTTAGATGTTTGTCTGGGTTCTTTTGTGACCTCCTAATTGAGTCATTGATGCACTCTTAGTGAAATTTTGGCCATTCCTGGGAAGGTTCACCACGGTTCCAAGTTTTCTCCATTTGTGGATAATCGCTCACACTATGGTTTGCTGGAGTTCCAGAGTCTTAGCAATGGCTTGTATATTTCAATGACTTCACATATTTTGCAGCTGTATTTGAATCTCTTTAGAACATGGCATCATGTTCTGCTTTTTAAGACCATGGCATCATGTTCTGCTTTTTAAGACCTAGCTGCTTCACACTGCCAGACAGGTCACATTTAAGTGATTTTTGGATTTAACAGGTATGTTATCATACCTTGTTTCAGTTATCATGCCTCAATGACTTCACATATTTTGCAGCTGTATTTGAATCTCTTTAGAACATGGCATCATGTTCTGCTTTTTAAGACCATGGCATCTGCTTTTTAGACCTAGCTGCTCACACTGCCAGACAGGTCACATTTAAGTGATTTTTGGATTTAACAGGTATGTTATCATACCTTGTTTCAGTTATCATGCCTCAGTGTAGCTAGTAAAACTGAACCCAATAGTCAACTGAATATGGTTAACTGGTTGATCAAATAGCAGTTACTTTTTCACATAGGGCCAGGTAGGGATGTACAGCATTTTTCCTTAAATAAACGAAAATATCATTGAAAAACAGCATTCCCTGTTTACTCAAGTTTTCATTGTCTTATATTAAAAGTAGGTTGAGGATCTGAAACATTCAAGTGTGACAAATATGGAAAAAAATAGAAAAAATCGCTAAGGGACAAATACTATTTTTAAAGCACTATATTGTGGAGTTTAAATTTATACTGGTGAGTAATGACGACTCACTGTTCTTCTGTTTCACACAGTTCAAGAGTGCAGATTCTTCCAGAAGTGAGTTCCTCTATATGATGCACTGTTTACAGTGCTTCATTACACATGATTCACCTCCATTGTATCTATAATAAACTGACCCAGAGTGCATGATCTCCCACAGCACTCAGTTAAAAGAAATAGAAATACAGAATATCTTTACATTTCATCTTTAAATATCCTTTTTTCTTCCTGAATCCTGAAAAACATGCAGAGTACGACATTAGTAAGACTTTTCCTGCCCCACTTTCATGTAAGACCTTAGACCCCTGACACTCCCTCACCCTAAATTCACAATTTATTTACATGGTGGTATTGTTGTCTCAGACTAGTTGCTGTTTTGGCTTTGACCCACACATGTATTTGACCTTCTCTTTTCAATTAGCACCCATGTTTGCATTTCTGATCTTCACTTCTCTGACCTGGTCTAGCTCAGCGACACTCATTTTGCTAAGCCGCTCTTTGTTAATAAATACTCTTTGAACTTTTACATTTGTGTCTGCTTAGTTGGAGTAATGTTACAGAATACCTTGCCAGTATGCAGGTGGTGGATTTCAAAGAGTTTATTTTGGCTGTAATAATCAAGGGGAGTTGCTGGGCCAACATAATCAATTATTTGATTCTTTGGCCCAATTGGTAGATGCTCTTACCAGACAACAGAAAGCAGCAGGAACAAGTGGCTCAGATCTCTTTAAACATTAAAGAAATCTTGAGTTGGTTACAACTATTGAGAAGCACTGGGAAAGCATGTGGAGTTCACTCCGCATGCTAATGTGGTGAGTATTCCCACAAAGGGGTTGGTATCAAAGTCTTTGCTTCTGCCTGTGACTTTATATTGATTTGGTTCTGTTTCTGTTTTTCCAGCCCTAACCGAATCCAGAGCAGAAGGAAACTCATTCATGACCAGCTGGTTTATCAGTTGTAGATCCTGTGGAACCCTTGAAGACCCCATTGGACTTGTCTGCTGTGGATGGGGAACCAGTAGAAGAGGGAATCATTTCTCACATTACAAAGCCTGTTAAAGTGAACACTAGTGCCCTTCTTTCTGAGCAGATTGATTTAATCCTTTGATTTCTCGGGGAACTGGAGAAATTCTATCTTGATCAGCTGCCAACTTCGGTTCAACATCTATTGAAAGTCCTAACACTTCCATGCCTGTACATATTCCTTCTGAGTATGCTGACCTCAAAGGTCTTCATTAAGAGCAAGGCTACAAAATTACCACTACACAGGGAATATATCCTCTAATAAAACTGAGGATAATGCTATGGAGGAATATGTACAGGAAGCCCTAGCTCAGGGTTTCATTCGTCTGTCTACGTTGCCCACTGCTGCTGGGTATTTCTTTGTTGGTAAAAAATATGGAGGCTTGAGAGCATGCATAGATTATATAGTTGAATCAAACAACCAAATCCTATCCGTATCTGTTGCCATTAGTACCTATATCTTTAGAACACCTTAAAGGAGCTACTGTTTTCACCAAATTGGACCTTCATAGTCTGCGATGGACTGGCGACCTGTCCAGGGTGTATCCTGCCTTCCGCCCAATGACAGCTGGGATAGGCTCCAGCACCCCACCGCGACCCAGAAGGATAAGCGGTTTAGATGAGAGATGGATGGATGGATGGACCTTCATAGTGCATACAGTTTGGTTAGAATCACAGAGAGTGATGAATGGAAGACCGCTTTTCTCTCCACTAGAGGGCAGTACAAGTACTTGGTCATGACATTCAGTTTATAGAATGTTCCATCAGTGTTTCAAGCATTCATCAACAATGTCCTCACATGCTTGGTTGCTTTGTTATAGTTTATGTCGATGATATATACTCTCCAGATCTATAGACTCTCCAGATCAATATGTCCGTCAAGTGTCATCTCATTTGTTGGAACATCAGTTGTTCATTCAGGGAGAAAAGTGTGAGTTTCATTTATTATTTGTCTCGTTCTTGGGTTATGTTATTAGCACAGAAGGAGTAGTTAATTGGCCAATTACCACCTGAAAGAGCTGCAGTGTTCTTTAGGATGTGCAAATTTCTATCACCACTTTATTCAAAATTACAGCAGTATCACGGCACCTTTAATCGCTTTGTTAAAGAGAGGTACCAAGAGAATGATTTGGACCCAACAGGCTGACTCTGCTTTCTGTTTGCCCAAGAAGAGCTTTACGTCTGCCCCTATTCTCAAACATACCAATCCATCTGAACTTTTGTAGTTGAAGTGGACACTTCTGAAGTAGAAGTGTGTGCCGTCCTCTCACTGCATTGTAAGCACCCCTCGGAAACTATTCCATCCCTTTTTATTCACACAAACTATCTCCGGCAGAAATAGGTGATTGTGAATTGCTAGCAATCAAATTCTGACCTGTTGATGTCACTCTTTCGGGTCTTCCCCCCTCTGTCAACCCATACACTATGGTTCCTGTCTGTTCGTAGTGTTCTGTGCATAGTATTGCCAGCTTTACCCATTGGGTGCCGAGCATTCATTTCTTTGCCTGATCTTCCCATGTTTATGACCTTTTTCTTGTTTCTCGTTTTGTGTTTTTGAATTCCTCTTTTTGGTATTGCTGTTTCCAACTGGTTGCTGTTTTGGCCTTAAACCAAGCATGTATTTGACCTTCTCTTTTTAATTAGTGCCAATGCTTGTATTTCTGCTCTTCACTGTTCTGACCTGGTCTGACTTTGACAAGCTCTTTGTTAATTAATCCTCTTTGAATTTTTACATCCGTTAGCATCTGGTTAGCTGGACTAATGCTAAAATTAAGATTATTTTTCTCTATTTTTCAACATTATTTCAATTATGTTCCTTGACATGGTCCAGTAATCCAGAAAAAAATATTTTTATTACATTTTTTAATCTTTTTTATTTTTGAATTCAATTAGTGCATTTACATGCACCCAATAATCTGATCATAATCAGATTTCTGCAGTTATCTGATTATTCAAAATGTAAACAGCACACTCTGATTTCTTAGATCAGAGTAATGTCTAGAAATCTGACGAAGAAATGCAATAAAGAGCCGGATTTTGTCTCAGTAATTGGATTTCTCAGTATGTATACTATTACTTGGATTTCTCTCATTTCTAAGTCTGTTTATGTACAAGATGGCAACAAAACACTTTTGGAATGACACTGAAACAGACTACATGCCTGATGACATAGGGGATTACAATTTTTTTTACCTTCTACACAAAGTACATCGATCAGGCATAACATTATGACATTATGTTTCTACGCCCATTGTACATTTTATCAGCTCCACTTACTATATAGATGCACTTTGTAGTTCTACAGTTACAGACTGTAGTCCATCTGTTTCTCTGCAGACTTTGTTAACCCCCTTTTTCCCTGTTCTTCAGTGGTCAGGACCCCCATGGACCCTCACAGAGTAGGTACTATTTGGGTGGTGGATCATTCTCAGCACTGCAGTAACACTGACGCAGTGGTGGTGTGTTAGTGTGTGTTGTGCTGGTACGAGTGGATCAGACACAGCAGTGCTGCTGGAGTTTTAACCACTGTGTCCACTCACTGTCCACTCTATTAGACACTCCTACCTTGTCGGTCCACCTTGTAGATGTAAAGTCAGAGACGATAGCTCATCTGCTGCTGCACAGTTTGTGTTGGTCATCCTCTAGTCCTTCATCAGTGCTCACAGGACGCTGCCCACAGGACGCTGTTGGCTGGATATTTTTGGTTGGTGGACTATTCTCAGTCCAGCAGTGACACTGAGGTGTTTAAAAACTCCAGCAGCACTGCTGTGTCTGATCCACTCAGACCAGCGCAACACACACTAACACACCACCACCACATCAGTGTTACTGCAGTGCTGAGAATGATCCACCACCCAAATAATACCTGCTCTGTGAGGGTCTATGGGGGTCCTGACCACTGAAGAACAGGGTAAAAGGGGGCTAACAAAGTATGCAGAGAAACAGATGGACTACAGTCTGTAATTGTAGAATTACAAAGTGCACCTATATAGTAAGTGAAGCTGATAAAATTGACAATGAGCGTAAAAAACAAGGTCATAATGTCATGCCTAATCAGTGTATATTCATATTTTCAATTAAAGAATGTTTTTTTTTTTAAAAAAAGTTTTTTAAAAAAGCAATAAAAAAATGCCCAGCATTAAGTTTGTGTTATACATTAGGTTTACATTACATCTTTGTCTGTGAGTTCATTGTTGGGTTTCAAAGCAGAAATATGATTATTGCCTGACTCATTTCCCATTATCTGATTACCCAAGTGCATGGAAACACGCTGAACCAGTTACTGACACAAACTGCTTTTCTGCAGTTATCAGAACATTAAGTGCATGTAATCACACTGAAACAGTTACTGACGCAATCCGATTTTCTGCAGTTATGAGATTATTAAGTGCCTGAAAACACACTGAACCAGAATCTTCGTGAATGGGTAAGTGGGTTTTAAGAAGAAATGTCTTCTTAAGAATGATTGGAGAATGAAAATTTTTGGGTAAGTAGAAATTTACTTCAATCCTGCTGTGGTAAATTACCCAACAATGTGCCTCATTCTGGGCCTCATCCAACCTATTGAAATACTGTTTTGTTTTTTTCCTAAAGATTTTGACTGATTATGTTGAAAAAGTGCCTTTGTTTCTTAAAGTATTGACTGATTATGTTAAATTGTTTTTTCTTGTGGTTTGTCGAAATAATGTTTTATGTTCTTGATATTTTGACCCACACACATGTAGAAATAATTAAAGTTGAAAAATATTTGACTCTTAGCAAATATTTGACCCCCCCAAACACATACACACACCTTTCAAAAAAGCTCCCCCACCTTCCTTCAGAATCAGCTTCCATACTGGGGAACATTCTTCTTTGTGTTTGGTGATATAACTAGAACCGTATGTCATGCATCCCTCCAGCCATGACTCTAAGGACTCCATTTTCCAGAACCCTCTGGGTGAACACATGATGTCAAGGTTACAAGGTTCCATCTATCAAAGATCAGCTTGCCTATTATGTACACTATTGATGTTCTTCACCAATTTTATTTATCATGTGACTAGATCCACTTACTTTATAAGCCTGTGCTTTAGGCTAGGTTAGTTGCAACTGAGCTAAAAGGAAGCTACTGAGCATTCCTTTGTGTGTTCTGATCTACTCTTTGTGTATCTGACCCATTGTTTTTGTTCTCAACTCTCCCTTTTGCCTGTTCCCTTTTTGGATTTTGGTTGCCTGGAATTATTTTTGTTATGTTTGTATATTATCGGTTCGTTTTGGTTTTGAACTTCGCCTGTTTTTCGACCTTGATTGTGGATTTTGGACAATTAGTAAAGTCTCTTTTTCACTTTTTAACCAAAAGCGTCTGACTTAGTCTGACTCATTAGACTGTAAGTTATGTTATGTCCTGTTTGAGTCTGTTCTTGTTTTTGGATGTTGTTTTAAAAACTGTTCTACAGTTTCTCATTAGGCTGAATGAATAACTGGCTCTAAATGTAGGTATTGTGATATAAACTGAGTCTGTTCTACAGTTTCTCATTAGGTTGAATGAATAACCGACTCTAAATGTAGGTATTGTGATATAAACTGAGTCTGTTCTACAGTTTCTCGTTAGGCTGAATGAATAACTGGCTCTAAATGTAGGTATTGTGATATAAACTGAGTCTGTTCTACAGTTTCTCATTAGGTTGAATGAATAACCGACTCTAAATGTAGGTATTGTGATATAAACTGAGTCTGTTCTACAGTTTCTCATTAGGTTAAATGAATAACTGACTATAAATGTAGGTATTGTGATATAAACTGAGTCTGTTCTACAGTTTCTCATTAGGCTGAATGAATAACCGACTCTAAATGTAGGTATTGTGATATAAACTGAGTCTGTTCTACAGTTTCTCATTAGGCTGAATGAATAACCGACTCTAAATGTAGGTATTGTGATATAAACTGAGTCTGTTCTACAGTTTCTCGTTAGGCTGAATGAATAACCGACTCTAAGTGTAGGTATTGTGATATAAACTGAGTCTGTTCTACAGTTTCTCATTAGGGTGAATGAATAACAGGCTCTAAATGTAGGTATTATGATATAAACTGAGTCTGTTCTACAGTTTCTCATTAGGTTGAATGAATAACTGACTCTAAATGTAGGTATTGTGATATAAACTGAGTCTGTTCTACAGTTTCTCATTAGGCTGAATGAATAACAGGCTCTAAATGTAGGTATTGTGATATAAACTGAGTCTGTTCTACAGTTTCTCATTAGGCTGAATGAATAACTGGCTCTAAATGTAGGTATTGTGATATAAACCGAGTCTGTTCTACAATTTCTCATTATTGTTAATAAGATTTCCAACAATAGTATCTATGAAAGAACATTTCTTTTGGCCTGTACCTGTTGCTCTGCTCGGTCTCCATGGTGTTGTGTGCAGCATGTCAGCATGCAGGAACAGCAGCATCCCGAGTTTATCCACCTCCGACAGGTAATTCACGTTGTTGCCATGGAGATACAACACCCACTGCTCCAAGAGCTCTGTAAGGACCTGAGAGAGGCAGAGAGATTTAGCACTATGCAAACTGGTGGGCTATAAGGCTCCACTACTTGTTAGCTATGTTACCCTCATAGTCAGGGCCAGCTCTAGACTATAGGAACCTGCCTGCAAGATTTTTCAGATGATTTCTCGACTTGTGTGAAGATGTGAAGACCTCTGCCAATGTAAAGTCTCCCTGGCAATGTAGAGGTCACTCCCAATGAAAACGGCCTAGGTAAGATGGTGGTCCTTGCCAATGTGGAAGACCCTCCCAATGTGGAGGCCTTAGTGGAGGATCCATTGCTAAAACTAAACTTCAAACACCAAACTAGTGTCTGCTGATCGACTACATTTGGGGGGAAACTGGCTGAAATTGAGTTTTTTAAATGCAGGTGTGTACCAGGTGTATGTGAGAGAGATCATTGATAGACAGGTCAAGCCAGGCGAGGTGTTTTGGCTTAGTGAAGAGTGTGGACAGTGTCACAGTCAGGCCCTGCAGGTCACTCATGATGTTGTTGTTGAGGCGGAGAGATCTGCTGCTGAACTTCCCCTCAGAACTCCTCCTGAGTGGACGCACGGACACATTCGGATCCTTGGACACAACATCTAACAGAGGAGGAGAAAAGTAAGCAGGGAATATGCTTAGGATTTCAAGGAGAATTCCACCTTTTTTTAAGATTTCCCCATAATTGAGTGAGAGATGTAAACAGAGTCATTCAGAGACGTTTGTCATGAAATAGTTGATTGTAGAAACTCATATATCTTTACAGTGGTGGTGATAGGAACCAGGGGTCGCCATGACTACAACACAAATATAGACATTTCATTTAGAATTAGAGAATTAGAATTCAAAACCATTAGCCAACTATGTTTGCACACAGAGGAATTGGACTTCCGCATTTAACCCATCCGTGTAGTGAAACACCCACATACATGTACACTAGTGAACACACACACTAGGGGGCAGTGAGCATACTTGCCCGGAGCAGTGGGCTGGAGGTTAGAGAACCAGCCTTTTGACCGGAAGGTCACCGGTTCGATGCCCTTGGCCAACAGTAAGTGACTGAAGTGCCCTTGAGCAAGGCATCTAACCCCCAGCTGCTCTCTGCATGCTGTGGATAGGGCTGCCCACTTTACTATTTAAAACCACCAGTGAACCTACACAGGTCTTCTGAGTTTATATGGAATATTGATTATGGGAAAATAGTGGAAAATTTGAAAATCATAACCATTACATATAATAACTTTCTGTGAGGGAGCGTTTAGAGGTGGATGTCTGGTTCCTATCACCACCACTGTAAACAATACTGACTCGGTAACTTTGTCTAGAACGGAGCATTTCACACCAAACCACTCTGAATGACTTCGTTCACATTATCCAATTAATAATGCAGAAATTTTGAAAAATCTGTTGAGTCTGCCTTTAACTACAGCACTTTACAATATGAACATAGTCAATCTGACACACTGTTCAAATGTCACTTTCAAGCACTTTTATCCTCATCTGCCATATGAGCAGACAGAAGGTTGAATCGCCAAAAGGATATCACTCAAACTTTAAGGCACTCTGGTCCTGGTGTACCTCCTGCCCCGGACCCGACTGCTCATATTGGGTTCTGTTGTAATTTCCTAAACATGCGCTGGGCTTTGGTCATGTTCAAATATGTTCGGGTTCTCACAGCTTGCCTCCTACTTTTAACAGATTTTACCCTGAATTTCCCCCTGCTTTAGTTTCTTGCTTTACTTTATTCTTCCTCTCTACTGTCATTACCTTAAAACAGAGTTTAATCCTGCATGATGGAGTCACATATTTGTGTTGCTGACAGAATCTAGCACTGAGGCCCACAAAACCCATGCTCCTGAAAAAGTGAGTGAAAAAAATATTGCATTGATTCAGGAGATGACAGTTTAGTGCAGCCAAAAGCATGTGTATATTTACATTTTTTCAGCCAAAATATTTTTATTTTACATGAAACATGTTCTATGTAAAGAAATAAAGTTTAAGGATAAACAGGTGAAGGCTATCATCTCTCTATACTCTATCAGAGGCACACAGCGTGAGAACAGAATATTATGGATAGATTATCCATTAAAAAAATTTGTGATGTTGCTTGAAAACAGTGCATTTGTTAAAGCAGAATTTATTCTTAATTTTGGATAGCTGATTATTTAATGATTTATTATTTTATATTATTTAATATTAAATTTCTCCATGAGCTAATACCTGTCACTTTGGAGGCTATGCATTATTTTAACTGGCTATATCCCGTCAGGTTTTATTTGACATGTTGGTGACAAAAGATCAGCTTGTGTCAGTTTCGGGTAGAATTATCTTGGGCTCGAGTCAGTATCGGACTCAAAACTTGCTGATGTAGTTCAGGTCAGGCTCAAACAAAATTTCAGGCCTGGACCAGGATTGGGAACCTGTGCTTTAAGGCTTTGTTATTTTTTCTGTTAAAATGCATTATGGGGCATTTGTACATGTATGTTGCTGAAGTTTCTTGAATAAGTTGAGAATTAAATTTTATAAAGTAAATCTCGGTATTGCACAATCCTCCTATTTTATACTTTAAACTCCAAAGCCACTATACATGTCTATTAAACACTTAGAACATAAGAAGGCCTTTAGTACTATTCAGCATAATTTAAACTTAATTTTATGTGTAAATAATGTAAACATTGCTTTACATATAAATGTGTGTGTGTATCCTTTTCCTATATCTGTTCAAATGTTGCAGCAGGTCACTTTGGGGAATGCAGCCTGCAGGCCAAGGCGCTGCAATTACATACTTGTTTGTTTACTTTGCAGGTGGAGCATACAGAGACCCCCTCTACACATCAGTAGTTGATTTTTGACTTTGATTTTGTTCTTTATTTATTTAGTGGAGTTAATTGATTGATTAATGTTTCTCTACAACAGAAACAACACTCTCACTACTACTAATAATAATATAATAACATTACTATTATTATTAATAATAATAATAATAATAATAAACATTTTCTTAAGTCCACTATGCTTGCATTGATTTTGTCTCACTTTATGTCGGTGTTATTAACTGAGATTGTTTTATCATTGTTGTATTTGATTATTGAATATCATAGAAAATGTTATAAGAGTGATACAAATATAAAGAAAAGTATCGCTGCTGGCTACATGCCGCACACATGTTGATGATGGTGTAATGGTGGATAATCTGTAATGATAAAATAATAAGAAAATATAATTTCTATGGGGACTATTTTTCCTCACAGCGCCCTGAATGTATCCCTCCACCATGAATAGATTTTAAGCCTTCTCAAAACTATCATAAAACAGTCTCTCAGTCATCAAGCAGTGAATTCATAACCATTTCATGTAATAATGTTCTGTGAGGGAGCTTCTGGAATAATTAATTGCAATAATCTGAATGTTCCACCCAGAAAATCACCTGAAGCATTTGAGCAGTGCAAATCTGATTATGGATAACTCTATTTCTGGTTTATCTGGTGTAACTTTTGAACTGAATGGCCGGAGTTAAGTCCCCAACTTTGAATACCACCCATAGAATGTAACTTTATTCTCCATCTAGTTATAACTGATATCTGATCTCTTTGTAAGCCTGTATGAAGGTATCAGTTAATGTGTATATAGTTATATCTGTATATCAGCTCTGACTCTGCTGTTTATTACAGTATTTAAACTCTAATGTATCTTTAACTCTAAACTACTGACACTATATTTCTGGCTGCACACCAATGTGGAATAGAAATATCTGTAAAGTATAAATATATCAAATATATTTGCAAAAATGTATGAAAATTGTCCTAAATGTATTTTGCAGAATGTAGTTTAATGTTTGAAATGTGTTTTAAATGTGTAATGAAATAATATATTTGAAGGGTGTCTGACATATAAAAACACATGGTCATATATTTCTGTTCCGTTCAGTGAATCTTTTTCTGAACTCACATTTTAAAGAAAATAGTTTATTTTTATACTCGTTTTATTTGACTTGAATAATTTAACCACAGAAAGGTTTGACACACTCACACACACACACACACACACACACACATTATCTAAACCACTTATCCTCCACAGCGGGTGCTGGTCCCAGCAGTCATTGGGTGGAAGGTAGGAAACACCTTGGACAGATGATGCTACCCACTGCACCACCATGCCACCCAGAAAGGTTTGATTTCTCGGATATTTTCAGTGTAAATTAACAAAGACATTTTTCAACAACAAGCATCTCTCACCAACCTGCTCTCTCTGTCTGTCTGTGAGTCTCTCTCTATATCTCTTTCTCTCTATCAATTAATTTCAATTCAGAATGGCTTTATTAGCATGACTGTGAAGTACAGCATTGCTAAAGCATCACAACAGTAGCATTGAACAATGAAAACGATAACGAAAACAGAATTAAACAACAAAAACTTACACAAATAAAAATCATATTATTAGAATTTATAATATAACTATTATTTTCACTGTAATTATGGTTATACTAATTATTAAATAAATTATGCATTTGTAATTTTTACCATTAGTTGTGTATTGTTGGGGTTAGTAGCATGGGGGTATAGAGGGTGGGGTCAGTAGAATGGGGTATGGAGTTTTCCAAAATTTGAGTTGAGTTGGTTAATTTTGTTTGTGTAAATTTCACTCGTTGGTATAAATTTTTTACAGTAAAGAAGAAAGTGCATCTCTGTCTCAATCTCACCTGTCAAATAGTGACCACACAGCCTCTCCTCTCTGGGTAGCCAGGACTTCTCATACCTGCCCTGTTCTACGGCCAGACTGTGGTCACTGAGCCTGTACTTGGTCAGGATCTGTCTCTGCTCTGTATCTCTGACAGTCAGGAGATACTCTTCCAATTCATACTCAGTTTTTAGGGCCTGATAGCATTCAAGTTTACTCTGAGTGTTATTTATTTTCCCCAATGTTCCAGATAATCATTCTTACTGTTTTTGATGATATGATTGAAGTTTAGTTTGGGCTGTAAAGCAGTGCTGGAGCAAGGCTGCTGTGTGTTAGGAGGTGTTAGTGGGAGCTCTGCTCAGGGTTCTGTTCTCGGCTCTGTAACATCTTAAACTGCAGCGGTACTCTGGGACTCATCTTCAGATGCATCCAGAAATTTAGAGATCTTTTTTGAATGTTTATTAACAGAGGAAATCTGCCTAATTCTGCCCTGCATGCATTGGTTGGTGTTTTTCCTTTGGACCTTTAGGATTATTCTGCAGAATTCTGCATGCAGGGCTTCTGTTGGATGCTTGTGCCATCTAGTGTAGCTGTGCTCACTGTGAGTGGACCCCACACCTCAATCCCATACAGCACTGTTTCTCTTGCTCTTTCCGTCTGTGTGTCTGTCTGTGTCTCTTCTCTCTCTCTCTGTGTAGAGGTTATTCTATCTCACACAGACTCACTGAGGAGTCATTATGAATATAGAATCCAGCGCAGAGCGGTTCAGTGAATGTGGTGGTGAGTGTGTGTAAGTGGGTCAGTGTGTGTGTGTTAGGTGAGATGGTGTAGAAGGACAGAGTGCCGGACCCCCAGTCCAGATACACTCCTACTCTGTTAGAGGGGGAGGGGGGGGCAGGTAGGGCAGTTATCCGATTACTGTGTCTGACAGAGTATCTGTTATCAGTGCAGTTCAGACTCCATGACAGATTACTGAATCCAAAGCCACAGTCATTACTGTCTCCTTTCCTCCTGATTCCTCTGTATGATATTGATATAGCAGCCCATCCGCTCCACTGAACCTCCCAGTAACAGCGTCCAGTCAGACTCTCCACACTCAGAACCTGAGACCAGCGATCAAATCTGTCTGGATGATCTGGATACGACTGATCTTCTCTCACCCACTTCACCTTTCTGTTCCTCTCAGACAGAGAGAGATGCCTGTACACTGTGTTTGGATCCAGAGTGAGATCAACAGCATCTGTACACACACAAACACACACACAAACACACACACACAGTTTAGAGGAGTTTAAAATTATATGTATTTGTGAGATGTGTGTGTGTGTGTGTAAGATGTATGATGTATAGAATGTTTGTGTGTATGATGTGCGTGTGTGTGTGTGTATTGTGTGTCTATTTGTGGTGTTTGTATGTTACATTTCTTCAGTCCTGGTTTGATCCTGATCTTTCCTCCATGATCCACCCTGAAGAAAAAACACACACATTTATACATTCAATAAACTTTGTCAAAAATAAAATAAAGAATAAAACAGATCATTACAGTATAAAACATTTTTCAGACCTTACAGTCCAGATAAAAGTAAAATAAAATAAGGCAATAAGCCGCCAGACACCACAGAGCTCCTACCCTGACATATGCAAAGGAGGTGGGGACCAGAATTCTCTCCACAGACCGGGTGGTCAAAGGCACAGCACAAGTCCACGATATCCAAGTGAAGGCATGACCAGACAACAATGATGTAAGCAACCTTTGCCTGTTCTGGCGGGATCCAGGAAGGTTGCTGTTCAAAGCCAAAGGAGCATTGAAGTGGAAAGCAATCCCCGGATCCCCTTCGTACATTTTGGGGGGCAGTTGAGGCTTGACCCAAGGATTCTGTCCCACAGTGTCCTGGTGGGCTGGCTAAGGGGCAGGTGCAGAGGAGCAGGGGTTGCCACTACAGGACCAGCCTGTAGGGCTAGGGTTAGCGTCTGCAACTGAGTCAGAATCTGCTGCAGGACCTGCTCATGCCTACCCACTATTACACCCTGGTTGGCCAGAGTTGTTCTGAATTGTTGCAGCTCACCCTGTTCCATGCAATGTTCTGCTGGGTCCTACTTATGGCTCAGTCTTTCTGTAATAGGTGACTCACTCAGAGGGGAATTCAAACCCAGGCTTCCCCCTGTGAGAACCCAACATAAACCAAGTGCAACACCACCAACATAGACTTTAAGGAGAACCCAAGTGGAGAATAGACAAGAAACTAAAGCACAAATGAAAGGGAAAACAAGCCCACCCAAGGATCAAACTCACTTCCTCTTGGTCGATGGCACATGCGCTACTGCTGTGCTACCGCAGCATAGGTGGAAAAATAGAGCAGCTGCTTTAAACAATGCCCCTGAAGAACCAAGAGGGAGAACCAAGGACTGCCAAGAAAGCTGGATAGCACAAGGCAAAAAAACAACAAAAACGCCAAGCAATCCTTCTTAAAGCAAACAGGAAGACAAGGGGAAATAAGACTGACCACTGATAATACAAATACTAACAGAAATTTCTTTTGCCCGTAATTTCTTTAAAATCACATCAAACAAAGATACTCTTTCTTTTAATTTCTTCACTCAGTTATTTTATTTTCTCCCCCTTTTGAGCTATTTGGTTATTTGCTTTCTTCTCTCTCTCCACCACTTTTAAAGCACAGACAGAGCTGCAACTCAAAAGAGAGGATAGGTCCCAAGAAACCTAAAAGAGAAAAAGAGATGCGAGAGAAAAACCCTCTTGTCTCTAACCAGATTACCAGCCAAGTTGTTTGCAAGGAAATTCATACAAAGACTGAGCGAAGATGGAACTGAGCATTGCTCTTAAATAGACCATGCCACAGATGTAGTGGATCACCCTTGATTAAGTCCACATCGCCCTCTGGTGGCTGGTGTGGGTCAAGCTCTGGACTGGGCCCTTGCACGGTGAACTAACATTAACATTTTCAATGCTAATACAGCTAGTTAGGCTTGTAGTGTAAACAGCTACTGCAGCTACCACTATTATGAACAGTGTAAATAGAAAAATAATGATTAGGTTTTTATGAGGTTAATGTGTTAATTACTCTCATAAATTCTCAGATTTTTATTGTAACAGCATGATATGTATCATAGACTCTCAGTATGTGTGCTGAACACCTGAACATCTGAAGAAGCCAGAGTAATTTTGGGTACATATAGCATCTTCTACAGAAATAAATGTAGCAGCCAATGACTAAACCACAGCTGCTCTGAGGTCAGCTGAGAACCAGTCACTGCTGATTGTGCAGTCTCATCACTGTTTTCACACTGAATCTTATAAACCTTTCCAAAACTACAGAGTTCTGGACTCAGAACAATTCACCACCTCACCATAGTTCATCATACAGTCAGTAATGTGCATAATTACAGTCAGCCTGTGTATACAGAAACTAAGTCAGTAACGCACTGTAGTTTCTCCAGTTTGCAGTGTGGATCCTCCAGTAGATTAGAGAGCAGATTCACTCCAGACTCTCCTGGGTGATTATAGGTCAGATCCAGTTCTCTCAGGTGGGAGGGGTTTGATTTCAAAGCAGAGGCCAGAGAACAACATCCTTCATCCGTAATCATACAACCAGACAATCTGCAGAAAGAAAGGACAAAGAGGAACAGAGGGCATTTACATACAGCTAAAACCAGCTGCAGTACAGAAGAAACACAGCAAGCTAATTTCTCTAAAATGTACATCAACACATATCAAAGAGGATGGAACAAAAATATTTTTTTACAGTGCGTTTACAACAAGCATTGTCACAAAGCAGATTTATGGAAAATCTGGGTCCAAGCCCCAGTGAGCATCACCAAAGGTGACAGAGGTGAGGAAAAACTCTCTAAAAGCAATAGGAAAAAACCTTGAGAAGAACCAGGATTTAAAAGGGGAACCCATCCTCCTCTGGTCCGCACTGGGTAGCAAAACAGTAACAAAACAATATGAATAGAGAATACAGTTATATAATTAATACAAAATAGTAAATTTAGAGAAAAGGAAAAAAACAGCCTGTCATTGGACAGGAGGATTTAGATTAACCAATGATAACCCATGACTAACATTAAAGGTCTATCAGAGTAAAAATAAGTAACAGATCTATGAGATTAGTCATTGTTAAGAGTGAAAACCAATGACTACTATTGGGAGTGTAAATAAGAGTTGCATCCATGATTATTAGTGACTACTGTGAGAAGCCTACAATGGTGATATATTAGTGTGAATATAAGAAGAGCTCAGTATATTTTGAGGCAGGTGATACAATGTCTATGATTAAATAGTTTGAGTCAGTGCAGCACCAGTATCATCAGGAGGGTGAGTGGCATGCAGGTGAGGTTTTCTGCACAGCATTGGACAGCAGGAAGCATCATGGTGATCAAATTGGTTTAGAAGGCGGGCAAACAGGGGCACCCAAACATGTCAGATTGCAAAGGATTGACAGTTGTTCAGCTCGGCAAAGAAACACACAGTTAGTTCTGTATGGTGACTGAGCACAATATTGTGATAACAGATTGTAGCAGTGACTCTGGCAAACTCAGCTATTACAGACTAAATAGAGAGAGCCAGACAGTAAAAAGACATCCTCAGGCACCCTGAGATGTACATGCCCCTCTGCTCCACTATGAACAAACTTGAGTGAACACATGAGAGTAACAGAACAACAGCACCAATATTCTCAGTGTACCATAAAACTCATGTCAATGCACCCTGAGATCTGCAGCTTTTGTCTAACGAAAAAAAACTCAGTACCAAGGGTTTGACTAAACAAGTAGGTTTTTAGCTTAAACCTAAAAACTAAGGCTGTGTATGAATTCTAAACACTAACTGGAAGGTTATTCCAAAGCTGGGCCACTTTATATGAAAATACTTTATCCCTTGATGTACCTATATTAATTCTAGGTACTAATAATGAGCTAGCACCTTGTGATCTAAGTAGGCATGATGATGTACAAGTTGGAGCACTATCATCACCACCAGTTTTGTCATCTTACAGACTAGAGCAGAGAACCTACCATTTTGCTCTACTCTTGACTAGGGAGCAGCATATACTCCCAAGTGCTACCAATGAACCTGAGGTGCCCACAAGCTCCTATTCCTTATAAGGAACATAGGTATGGAAATCTGTACAAACCTTTGGGGTCCAGCAGTCCGCATTCTGTAAGTGGGTTTAGGTTTAATAGGCAACATATGTCTATGCATTCCACCCATTGTCTTATAAGGTCATGAATGTATATCTTGGTGAGGGTATTAATTTTGTATGTATGTTGCTGACCATTAAAGAGGCTGTAGATGATCCAGTGGTTTTGGACAAAATCTCTCCTGTGAAGAATTCCATCTATGAACAACCAACATTTTTGTTGTGAATTCTGCCTTCTCTTTGGGCTAAGCATCGTAATGAAGTGGGCTTTTTGCAGTCTATTCCTCTGCATAACCAGGTCAATACCAGCTCATACAGCCATAGAAAGCATTAATTCAATGATTCACAGTCTTCCTGAGCATGGTGTAATATTACCCATTATATATAAGTCCTTGTAATATGCCTATTTTGCAATCAAAAACAGGCAGAAATACTTGGAGGTTTGTCCAAGATCAGAGAGCAGTGAATGATTAATTCCAATGTTTCCACTACTGCTGAATCCACATACTATTCTGAGTACGATTCCATAAAACACTACTTATTATACAGTCATAGATCTCTGTTCAGTCTTCTATTTGATTTTTTTGCATCTTTATTCTCAGTACTTGTTTGCATGTACATTTCAAAATCAGCAGTATACTTGGACGCACGTGCCTATGGGATAAACAGAATACCCTGTTGTCTTCAGTCATGCAGTGTCCAGGGACGTGGCATCAGTTGAATTTCCTGAAAGGTCTACTCTCTTGCTGTATATTGATGACCTTCTCCTGGCCTCATCCACAAAGGAGACATTTGAGAAGGACACTAAGGTTTGCATCAATTCTCTTACTGAAAGGGGACATAAAGCGTTGCATGCTAAGCTTCAACTCTGTTGGCACACTCTGACATATTTGAGGTATGTGCTGTCTGGAACATCAAAATCCATCTCTCCAGCATGTATAAAAGTAGTTTTGAAAATAGCCAGACTGATTACTAAGGCCCAAATGTGTTCCTTTTTGAGATCAGCAGGCTACTGTACCTGGATTCTGGATCATGCTTTCATAGCTTGCCCATTGATGGACTCTCCTGAGCCCCTCTAAAGCAGCATGGAAACCATGGATTCTGAAGGAGGTTCTTTATTCTACCTCTGCACTGAGCCTGCCTGATTATTGTAGTCTTTTCAATTTGTTTGTACATGAAAAAACATTTTTTTGCCAGTGGAGTTGTCACTAAACAACATGGTGACAAACAAAGACCCTGCGCTTATTACAGTTTAACACTTGATGCTGTGGCCTGAGGCCTGCCAAGCTGTGGAGTGTGGCTGCCACTGCTCTGATAGTGCAAGCTATATCCCTTTTACTCCTCCATCATTCTACTCTTTTACATGCTCTCCATACAGTACATACATTACTTGTTAGTTAAGCAATGCAACGCTTTACTGCAGCATGTCAGACACAATATACACAAGCACTATTAAGTAATCCAAATTATACCATAAAAGAGTGTATCACTCTTAATCTGCTACTTTGCTCCCTACCAAAGATGATGGAGAACCACATAATTGTGCTCAAGCAGTCGACTTGACCTGACTTTTTCTGATAGGCCTCTAGATCATCCAGATATTGTATTTTATAGAGTTCACAATGGTTCTAGTTCACAATGTTGGAAGGGACTCTCCTTGCAGTTTGCAGGTTGTTGGAGATTTCTTTGCAGTCTGTGCATCTTCCAAATATTTGTTCTGCTCAGCAAGCTGAGCTTTATGCAATAACCAGAGCTTTGATTCTTGCAGATAAAATGATGATTACAATTATCAAATTATCAAAACTCATGGGGTCACACATGATTTTAGTGCCCTTTCGTGGCATCAAGATTATTTAACAGTGACTGGTAGTCTCATTAAGAATGCCCAGTATGTTCTTCCCTTTGGTCATGTTACTGTTACAGGGACGGCGGGGAGGCGGACCCAAGTGCAGAAATGGAAACAGAAAAAAAAATGGAAAAATGAGTTGTTTGTGATTCCGAAACATGCACATGAGGTGACCCAAAGCCAGGTTCGAACCGGCGATGTATTGATCAGCGACTTCGTGGCGTTGCCACTGCGCCACTGAGGAGCACAGGTAACTACTGGCAATAACACCTCAAGGAAGGGGGAAAAGAAAAGGCGGGAAAATGACGAACGGCAAACAAAAGAGACGCTGAGAGCAGCGTGCTCAAACAAAGGCTGAACTAGAGAGGCGAGAGGACAGATAATAGGAAAAACAAAAAACACTTCCACCCCAAAAACGAAGGGAAGGCAGACCTCTTCTTTTCCTTTTTTTTTAATTTATTTATTATTTATTTATTTATGGCTTTAAGCCGCTTTGGGACAGTTTCTTTTCTCAGCCCTCTTTTCTTTTCTTTTTTTGGTTTTGGGGCAATTTCTCTTCTCAGCCCTCTTTTCTTTTTCCCTTTTAGTTTTGGGGCAGTTTCTTCTCTCAGCCCTCTTTTCTTTTTCTTTTTTAGTTTTGGGGCAGTTTCTTTTCATTTCTTTTCTTTTCTTTTCTTTGCTTTTCTTTTCTGACACTAAGTACCGTACCGGTCACCCCTCTACAAAGGTGTGACAAACACCACTGTTTGCCTTGACCTTAAGTAGAGGAGTCCGCAGGTGTGTCACGTTGGGCCTAATCAGCCCGCGGACTTCTGGGAATTGGAGTTCCCTGAAGTTATGGCCCTGTGCCGCGGTCGCCCTCTGCCGGCAGCAGGCAGGGCCGGCTGAACCCTTACAGTTACAGGTGACATCAAATCCTGTTTTACTGCATGGCCTCTCCATGAATGATGTGAAAAGTGCAAAGCTTGCTGCTGATGAGAGGGAGGTAACTATGTGGCAGGGTTGTACACAAATCTCTGATGGGCTATGGTTAGGCCTGAACGGTCTGCCTGTGCTTCCCTCGGCCCTACCTCAATCAATACTGATATGTGACCACATTTCAATGCTAGTTCAGTCATCTTACAGACTAGAGCAGAGAACCCACCATTCTGCTCTGCTCTGGACTAGGGAGTAGCATAGACTTTCAATTGCTACCAATGAATCTAGGGAGACTGCAAGCCCCTATTTTTTTATAAGGAATATAGGTATGGAAGTCAAATCTTTGGGGCCAAACAGTCCACATTCTGTAAGGGGGTTTGGATTTAATGGGTAACATATGTCCATACATTTCACCTACTGCCTTATAAGGTCATGAATGTACAACCCCATAAAATTTGGGACACTGTGTAGAAAGTAAATAAAAATAGGATGCAGTCATGTGCAAATCATGTAAACCATATTTTTAAAGAAAATACTACAAAGACAACAAATCGAATGTTGAAACTGAAAAATGTTATTGTTATTTGAAAAATATATGCCCATTTTGACTTTGATGCCAACAACACATTCCAAAAAAGTTGGGAGGGGGGCATGTTTACCACTGTTTTTCATCACCTCTTCTTTCAACAACAATCCGTAAGTTTTTGGGAACTGAGGAGACCAATTGCTGTAGTTTTGAAAGTGAAATGCTTTCTTGTTCTTGTTTGATATAGGATTTCAGCTGCTCAACAGTTTAGGATCTCCTTTGTTGTATTTTTCATTTCATAATACTAATGCACCCTCATACCATCAGGAATACTGGCTTTTGAACTGTGAGCTGATAACAAGCCAAGTGGTCTTTGTCGCAGAGGACCCAGCGTCCATGATTTCCAAAAAGAATTTCAAATGTTCCTTTGTCGGACCACAGGACACATTTCCAGTTGCCCTCAGCCCATTTTAAATGAGCTTGGGCCCAGAGAAGGTGGCAGCATTCCTGGATCCTGTATATATGGTTTCTTCTCTATGTTTGAGTTTCAACTTGCATTTGTGGATGCAGCGACAAACTGTTTTCACTGACAGTGGTTTTCAGAAGTGTTTCTGAGCCCATGCAGTGATTTCCACTGCAGAATCATGTCGTTTTTAATGCAGTGCCGCCTGAGGGCCCAAAGAGCATAGCCATCAAATACTGCTTTTGGCCTTGTCCCTTGCATACAGAGATTTCTCAAGATTCTCTGAATCTTTTAATGATATTATGTACCGTAGACGATGAAAAGCAGAAGTTCTTCGCTATTTTACGTTGAGAAACATTATTCTTGAATTGTTGCACTATTTGCTCATGCAGTCTTTCACAGAGTGGTGAACTCCTCCTTATCTTTACTTCTGAAAGACTCAGCCTCTCTTGGATGCTCTTTTTATACCCAATCATGTTACCAACCTGTTGCCAATTAACTACCAGGTTGTTTTTTAGCACTACACAACTTTACCAGCCTTTTGTTGCCCCCAACTTTTTGGAATGTATGTATTTTTTCAAAATACAATAAAATTTCTCAGTTTCAACATTTGATTTGTTGTCTTTGTACTATTTTCAATGCAATGTAGGGTTTAATTTATGCACATCATTGTATTTTGTTTTTATTTACATTTTGCACATTAATATTGGACAGATCAGGATTGATCATGACACCAAGGTTTTTTTACAGATGTACCTGATGCAACTGAGAAGCATAAAGGTTAAGTAATAATTTAGAAAGTTTTTTTCTAGTAGTTTTAGGGCCAAGAAGTGCTTCTGTGTTGATTAGGAGGAAGTTACTTGACATCCAATCTTTTTTGTCTTTTGCACAGTCCTCAGTGTTGTTAAGTTGAAATTTATCTTTTGGTTTGGCCGATATATACAATTGTACATTATCAGCATAGCAGTGGACATTGATGGAATTTTTACTACAGTACCCAGTGGTGGGATCAGGTAAGATCTGAACCAGGAAAGAGATATTCCTGTTACGTTTTCTGTATGGTCTTCTAGTCTGTCTAGCTGGACAGCGCAGTCTCCTGTATCAAATGTGGGAATGAGATCAAACACAACCTGCAAACATACATATCTTTTGTCAAGTAGGAACTTAGTTATTTTGTCACAGCTTTCTCCAAAATATTTGATATAAAGGGAAGATTTGAAGTCTATCAATTTGAAAGTTCACAGGGATCAAGATTAGGTTTCTTAGTCAGGGGTTTCATTGCTGCTAGATTAAGAGTTTTGGTATATAGCCAAGGGTAGCGTTTGGTTATTTCTGAAAAAAAAAAAATCTTTGAATAAACTTGTAGAACTTGGATCTAGTATGCAAGTAGAAAGTTTGGGGGAGGAAATAATTTTCACCAGCTCTGTTGAAGTAAGGTAAAGGATTCTAATCTCTCTGTAGTAGTTAAAGATCTGGATTAGCTTTGTAGGGCAGCAGGGTTGTATTGGTCAATTTTGTGTTTTCAATGTTTTGCCTATTCCTCTAAATGTTACGAAAAGACAGAGGTGGGAACAGGTCACGAAGTTGCAAGTAACCAGTGAGTCTCAATTGTTGACAATTGAGTCCTGAGTCAAATCCCAAGTCAAAACATTAAAATCTAAATCCTGAGCCAGACAACACAGGCAAGTCTCAAGTCAAGTCCAAGTCCTAAACCATGAGTCCTAAACAAGTCAGTATGCATTCTTTAGCAAACGTAATGACATTTTAATGTAAAAAATAATGGAAGCAGTAATATAGGCCAGTGACAGCATGTTAAATGTGTATGGTAGAATTTTAAGTGTGTTTTTTGTTTGTTTACTGTTTTGTTTGTTATTTTACCCTTTCAAAAATAACTGCTAAATCCATGGTACATGGAAGACAATAACAAATAATAAAATACACAAAGTGTAGTACAACTGACAAAAAAAATCTTGTATCTGGAAAAATTTGAAGTTAAATAATATTGGAAGATTTTTGGATTCCAAGAGTGGAGCAAGGTGCCAGAAAGTAACTGCTGCACCATTTAGGGTGGAATGGAAAACTAGAATATGAAGTTAGTGAATAAAAAACTTCAACCAAGTGGTGAATATTTAAACTGCAGAGATCATTAAAAATCTTTAAAATATAGAGCTCTGTTAAGACTTGTGATAACATGTACAATGTACTGTCGTTGGACCAACCCCCCGCTGCTATTGCCAAATAATGATCCTTTCTTTTGGGGTTTAACAAACTTAACAAGGGTAGGAAAAAAGGTCTACCTCGTGTTGCAATGCAACATTCTAAAGCCAAAACAACATATCAGGACATAGACTATCATTAAATGGAAACTCTAAAAGAAAAAAGATCATGAGACAAATACAATTAGTTTAGTGCATCTTAGACAGAATGCTTTCAGACATTTAAATTATCAAACTTGATTGACCATCAAGATAGATGTAAATCAGTGGCTAGAGATACTTTTGTCAATCTGACTCAGGTCCAAGTCATATGACTCAAGTCTACATCTCTGTAGAAAGAAATGATTAAATCTTTGCTACTGTAAGCTGATGGTATCTGAAGTTCAGTAGCTGTTTACTTCTTATTTGATTTGAACATTGTGCTAAATAATTATTTATGATTACTCCTATTATTACCAGAGAGAAGAGACTGAGTGTGCCACAAAAAATGCCCTTCTGCAGTGTATAAGCCTATTCTTTCAGACAGGCCATTCAAGATCTGTTTGTCTGACAAACCTCAGCTGTACTAGCTGTGGAGAGTGTTAGAGTATGTTTGACATGATACTGTGGGGATGAATATATATTATATATTTTATAATATATATTCATATATTATAATATATATCATAGTTTTAGACAGGTGTTGTTATTGCTAATTGGTTGAACTAGTCCGATATTGATTAGATTAATAGAACAAACTTTTTGAGGTTTTCTGAAATTTTGTTTGATTCTGGAACAGACACAGTCTCAAATGAGTGAAACCTATGTGGCGTCTCAAGGCAGCTAGCAGACGGTTGGTTTAGATGGTCTGTCTGCTGCCTGGCCTTGGCCCTGGTTTGTCAGTAACAGATTGTTAAGAACTGGAGGACTAAGAACTGAGAAAAAAGACTCCAAAGCAGAAACCATCTTTCTCCTGGAGGCATTAAAGAATGAAGTTATAGAGAGAAGAGGAACATGGAGGAAATTAAATAAACACAATTTATGTTAACAAATTGGAATGTACAGCAACTAAAGCTAAAGCTCACAACTAAAATTAAAGTCTTTCAAAAATAAACAGGTTTTATTGCAAAGTTTAGAAGAACAATATAAGAAATAAATTATAACCTGTATCAACAACCTGAAAAATATCTTCTTTGGGTTGTCCTGATCTCCTCTTGAAGGGGCTGCAAACTTATTCCCTTGATGCTTTAGCTATAGGTGATTTTACAGCTTCCCATAATACCTTATTTCACCAGTAGTTGTGGTAGAATAACTCTACTTCTGCTCAGCATATATAAGCACAGTAGAGTTGCATCTGAATAATTTAATGAAACTTTCTTTTCTATCAGTTTTTCTTGAATTACTGTGTTAGCTCTACCAATATAGTGATTGAGGCCAGAGCATACAGATCAGGCAAAAAAGAATAAATTAAAGCAGATAAGAAATTAGGTTCATGCAGCAACACTGTTTTGTAGAACTGGGCAATATGACAATTAAGGGAAAATAAGATACTTAAAATGTGTTCATGAAAACATTGCATATCTTTATATGATTAGATCATACAAGTAAAATACTATGTTTATGATTTGGCTGAGTAAAAGACATTTTTGCTGAAAGAAGAAAAAGAATTTTTGCTGGTAATGGGGATTAGGATTATTTCTATATTATTATTCAGAATTATTGGTAGTAATTTGCAGATCAGTAATAAGTATATAATAAAATTAATAAAATTACATAAAATGAATTACATTATTTTAAAGCTGTTACTAAATAATAAATTAGTAATTGCAATAGAAAAACGTCTATAATAAAGTATTGGGAAAATAATTGTAAAAAGTAGTACAAACCTAAAGGTTACATGCTTTTTTATTGCTAATAAATAATAAGATGCATAGAGACAAAGAAAGATAAACATGTTGAATAAAGATATATGTGTTACAGTGTGGGGTTGTTTGTCACTGAACTAATGTCTGAGTCCCATACTAGATCTACTAGGTGTTTTATAAAAAAAAGTAACCGTGTTTTATTAATAGGTAACACAAAAGAAACATGTTCCAGCTCTGATAATTGCAGTCATAATTTCCATGCAATTATCCACATTATTTTTAAATAATTATGTTATCACCTGATGTGAGATGCAGTAACTGAAAAAAATATTTGTATCACTTCGTTTCACTGTAATTACATTACAAACAATATCTTTACACTGTGCCTGATCATTTAAAAAAATAACATGTTAGAAACAAATTAGAAACAAGTGAAAAGTATTTTAAATGTGACAATTCAACAGAATCCAGATGCTCGCGGTGTAAAAGGGCGAAAGGCAGTTTAATGGAGTTAACCAAAATCGTAGTCAAAAAACCAAGCGTGCGTCAAAACCAAAAAGCAGCCACCAAACACAACGATGATCAGATCACCGTGTGAACTAAACCAAAGGGGTAAGACAAAAGGGGAGGTCAAAAAAACAGTCCAAAAAGATCAAAACACAGAACAGCACAAAAACCAGGTCAAATCCACAATAGACAATAGATCAGAATAAACGCTCAGTAGGCTCGTAAAGAATCAATACCTCGCACTAATCCTCTCTAAAGCCCGGGCTTATATGCTAAGCTGTCTTGATCATATGATCTAAAACACAGGTGCAAAGAGTTAATACTCCGGAGAGCGAGAGCGCTGATAGGAGCGCAATGTATGTTCAGAAGTCATGTGATCCCCTTGAGGATTGTGGGTGTTGGAGTCCATATCTTGCTGTGATACTGGCAAATGCGTGACATTAAAGCACTGGTACTACATAATTTAAGCAAAACTACTTACTATTTTGGGGCTATAACCCTAATATTATAAAACCCTGTAACAATTTAAAAAATGGGCTATTATCTACATTAAGCAGAAATTATGCTATAAGAGCTGGAAACGTTATTCCTATAAATAAAAAAAATATTTACTGATTTTACTGTAATAAATACTATATATTATTACACTTTCTGCTGGGAGCAAGACCACCCACCCAAATCAGAAAATCTCCAAATCTACACAATTCAAATGAACAATACATTTATTACTCAAAAAATGGCACATTTAACCAAAAGACAACACTGAAAATAGGAGTGCACATTCAAGAATTTCAAAATATATAAAACATAAAATATATTTTTAAATGAACATCTAATTAACAGAAAGCTCACCTATATTTTTTATTAAAGATTTAGTTTGCAGAACGCTCACCTGAGTGTCTCCAGTTTACAGTGTGAACTCTTCAGCCCAGAAGACAGCAGCTCCACTTTTGAGTCCTGCAGGTCATTGTTACTGAGGTCCAGCTCTTTCAGGGAGGAGTTTACTGATTGTAGAGCTGATGACAGTTTTTCACAAGATGCTATTGTGAGATTACAGCCGGCTAGTCTGTAAAGAGCAGAGTAAATATTGCACATGGTGTGGTTTAAAATAGGATAATTAGGAAAAAGAGATGTTGCTTGCCATAAGTTACTTTATCTTTACCTCTAGAGAAAAGTACATTTAATGTTTGTAACATGATTTCTTTTTTTCACAATCAAAGTTGCTTTACAATAACAAATCATTAAAAATTGATTTCATTCATCATGTTGCTGATGAAGTCAGCTGCTGGGTTCTTACATCTTGCACACATTACATCAATAACTTTGAATAATATGGAATCAATTTATCAATTTTAAAAGAAGTGACATTGTTTGCCATGTGTAACTTTATATTTACATTAAGAAATAAGATATACATGTTTACATGTACTATAACATGTTTATAAATACATTATGTGTAAAAACCTTATAATAGGTGTCCAGTTTTATTAATGTTAAAAGAGTATATATTATCCATTTTATGATTTATTTTCTGTGCATGTCATGGATATCATCAGTACTTGAAGAAATCTGAATAACTGCATTTATAGCACCGATATAATTTAGTTTTACTGTATTTGCAGTCTATAACTATGTCTGTACATCACATTGCTCCTGAACATTTAAAGACATAACATAACTAATTCTTGTTTGCTAAATTTTTTTAAATACTTGGTTTGATGTTTTCCTCCACTTTGCTGTCTTCTGAGTGGATTAAACGAAACAACGGAAAACAGTTAATACAATTTTAAAATGTATCTTGTTTCATTTATGGGAAGCTGTAAAATGCACCATAGCCCACACAAGAAAATAATGAAGATTTTTTAAAGATAATCTTAAGCAAATAACTAACATTATCTTATTTGAGAACCTCTTATTTTTTTTTCAAGAATTACATGTAAGAATATTGGGCCTCATTCACCAAAACATTTCTAAGCCTTTTCTTAAATCCGTCTCTGAGAAAAGTTATGAGAATACGTCTACATCAGATCCATGTTGTGTTCTGCAGAATTGTTTGCATAATTTTGCTCTTCAGTGTGCGCAGATTCTGTTCTTACCTAAGAACAAATCCCAAGTAAAATTTGGTGAATGTCAGAATCTTCATAAAAAACTGTGTAAATGGGTTTTAAGAAGAAATTTCTTCTAAAGAATGGTTGCTAAATAAGGCCCATTCTTATGACTTTCTCTGTGTTTTTATTAAAGATCTAATTTACAGAAGGCTCACCTGAGTGTCTTCAGTGTACAGCGTGAACTCTTCAGTCCAACAGACAACAACTCCATTCCTGAATCCTGCAGGTCATTGTTACTGAGGTCCAGCTCAGTCAGGGAGGAGTTTACTGATTGTAGAGCTGATGATAGTTTTTCACAAGATGCTGTTGTGAGATGAAAGCCAGCTAGTCTGTAAAGTAAATACAGCACATGGGATGACCTAAATCAGGATAATTAGCATGAAGTAATGTGAATTGCCATGCATTACTTTAGCTTTACATCTAGAAAAAAATACACTGGATATTTATATCCTGATTTCTTTTTCACACTCAAAGTTGATTTATGATTACAATTCATTAAAAATTAATTTCATTCATCATGTTGTTGATGAGTTCAGGTGCTGGGTTCTAACTCAACTTGCACATCTCACATCAATAACTTTGAATAATATGGAATTGATTTATACTACAAACGCTTTTTAGTTAGTTTAACCTAAATATGTACTTTTTTCAGTAGTTTTGAAACATAAAAATCATGAATACATGCAAAGTTAATTGTCAATTACAATGTGATATGATAAACTTAACAAACATCCAAACATATCTTGGATGATAAACTGCTTTAAGATGAGTAAAAAAGACATGTAAATTATATTTTTTAAAAAACTATGTCATTAAAGCCTGCGTGAGCACCTGAGCAGAGAGGGAAAGAGAATGCACTGGCTAGCTTTAGCCTTGGATCAAACATGAGGTCTATTAAAGTGGCCTTGTTTCAGGACTGGAGGTGGTACTCAGGAGTTAGGGCTCAGGTATTGGGCACCGTCTCCCCAGCCCTCACAGTTATCATCCTTCCCCCATTGTTATCATGGGCTGTGCTCGGGGTTTGGGATCTGCCTTCCTGTTGGCTCTTGCAGCCATCATCAGAGCCCAAGGAACAGGTGCCTGGCACATAGCTCCATCATGTAGCCCCATCACGGTTATCATTTCCCATCTGGTCAAACAACCAAAACAGGGCAGGATGGCAGGAGAGCAAAACTGCAATCAGGGCAGGAGACTCCAAGGCTACTGGCCAGTCATGAGGCATGGAGGCCAACAGGTCAGGGAACACAGAGGTTGGCAGGTCAGGGGAGGCTGTGCCAGCAGCAGACACATGCAGGGTCGCACTGACATGCTTGGGTGCTGGCGGGGAAACATTGACATCCTCAGATGCAGGCAGGGCCACACCAGCATCCATGGGAGCAGGCGGCACTACATCAACATCCTCTGATGCAGGTGGGGCTGCACTGGCATCTTTGGGTGCAGGCAGGGTTACATCAGTCTCAGATGCAGGCTGGGTTGCACCAGTGTCCTCATAACCAGACAGGGCTACATTAACATCCTCTGATACAGGCGGGGCCACACCAACGTCCTCAGGTGCCAGCAGGGTTTCACAGATGTCTTCGGGTGCAGGAAGGGGAGGGGTAAAAAGAGAACTCTGCGCCCCCTCAAAGCAGAGACTGTTTCCTCTCCACTCCTTTTAAAGGCAGCCACACTGCCAAATCCAAATCCCAAATCCAAATCCAGTGTGAGAACCTGAGCAAAGAGGGAAAGAGAGTTTGCTGGCTCTAGCCCTGCTCCAGAACTTTAACTACTGGGATCAAACATAAGGTCTATTAAAGTGGCCTATGGGACTGGAGGCAGTACTCAGGAGTCAGGGCAAAGGACTCAGGTGCCATCTCCCCAGCCCTCATGGTTATCATCCTCCACCCACTGTCATCACAGGTTGTTGTCTGTGCTCGGGGTTCAGGTTCCGGCTTACTGCCACCTCTCGCAACTGTCATTGGAGCCTGGGGAATGAGTGTCTGGCACATAGTCCAACACACACATGCTTGTTTGGCAAGTAAGCTCTGTTTTGTTACAGGGGTTACTGTAGAGCCTCATAAGATTTTCTTTGTTCTGCTTTCTCTCACTTGTCACACATCACAAAACCATATTAGGATTGATTCCTGTTTATGCTTATATTGTGTTTTTAAAGATTTTTTGTTTTTTCCTAGTGATGTTCCACACCTTTCACATATTTTTATGTAATGTCCACATGGAATTAGTAATTTATCATATTAAGAGATGTAAAGTTTGATCATTAGTTAATACAATAGATACAGGCAATTCCATTGCATGATTATAAATGTAATTGATATGTGTGATGTTTGTAGTTTTTTGTAATATATATTATCTGATATTTATATGAAGAGAGTGTTTATATGGACTATGTTATTAACATGATTGACCTTTTCTTGTGCAGTGAATAATAACCTGTTCTGTTTCTGTAGAGGCTTCTTCTGGAGAAGAGAAATATAGTAAAAACTGTTTCCTGTCTACAATACACAACGAGTCCATGAAATTGTAGGATTTGTGACATTTTAAAGATCATTTTTAATTTCTGAGCTAAATTTTGTTGTATAATCTTTGCTTTATTTTTACAATTAACAGTATTTTACAAAACTGAAACTACACAATTTAATCAGAACTACTTATTATTTTGGGGTAATAAATAATAAAATATAGAATTGATAATTGTTGTGTAACTGGAAAAAAAAACATTTTATTTATAGATAACTAGAGTTACATTTTTTTCCTATTTTATTACAAATTAGTAAGTGCTACGATTGCTGACATGTTATATTTTAAAAACTGGAAAAGTAGCATGTATTTTTAGCTTAGCTTAGCTTATGTTTCCATAATACCTTATCATTGCCCACTTATCGCAGGCCTGTTAAGGAGATCTAGGTAGAAGTGTTACCAAATTATCTGCTGGGAGTAGGACCAATTCAGATTCAGAGTACTTTATTAATCCCAAAGAGGGCAATTCATTTGCAGCTTTCCCCATCCATACACACAACTGTATATATATATATATATATATATATACATAACATTATGACCACTCTTTTTTTCTTTTTTTTCTCTATATAGGTGCACTTTGTAGTTCTACAATTACAGACACCCATGGAACCTCACAGAGCAGGTCATATTTGGGTGGTGGATCATCCTCAGCACTGCAGTAACACTGATGTGTTAGTGTGTGTTGCATTGGTCTGAGTGGATCAGTGTTACTGCAGTGCTGAGAATGATCCACCACGCAAATGGTACCCGCTTTTTGAGGGCCCATGGGGGTCCTGACCACTGAAGAACAGGGTAAACGGGGGCTAACAAAGTATGCAGAGAAACAGATGGACTACAGTCTGTAATTGTAGATCTACAAAGTGCACCTATATAGTAAGTGGAGCTGATAAAATGGACAATGAGCATAGAAACAAGGAGGTGGTCATAATGTTATGCCTGATCGATATATATACACCACCCTAAATCAGAAAATCTCAAACTTTTTATAATTCAATTGCACATTATTCCAAGTAGCACATTTCACTAAAGCACATTTTTATTTTTATTTTTTAAGATCTAATTTGCAGAACGCTCACCTGAGTGTCTTCAGTTTACAGTGTGAACTCTTCAGTCCAGCAGTCAACAGCTCCACTCCTGAATCCTGCAAGTCATTGTTACTGAGGTCCAGCTCTTTCAGGGAGGAGTTTACTAATTGTAGAGCTGATGACAGTTTTTCACAAGATGCTATTGAGAGATTACAGCCAGCTAGTCTGTAAAGACAGAGGAAATACAGGTATGGGATGGTTTGGGATGGTTTACATTCAAGAGAATTAGAATAGACTGATGTTGCTCACCATGTGTTACTTTATATTTATATCTAAAAAAGTACACTAGATGTTTGTAGCTTGATTTCTTTGTCACATTCAAAATTGATTTATAACTACAGCCTATTAAAATGTATTTCATTGTTCATATTGCTGAATAGTTCAGCTGCTGGTTCCTACTCACAACTTGCACAGATCAATAACTTTGAATAATATGGAACTGATTTATGCCACAAACTGTACTCAATCAGATTAAATAAACTTTTATTAATGTTCAAAGAGTAAACATTACATTAATAATGGTTTAAAGGAATCAGGCTGATGTCTTGATTAAGCAGATATTATGCTGTAAGAGCTGAACATAATAAAGATCTAGTTTGCATAAAGCTCACCTGAGTGTCTCCAATTTACAGTATGAACTCTTCAGTCCAGCAGACAGCAGCTCAACTCCTGAATCCAGCAGGTCATTGTTACTTAAGTCCAGCTCTTTCAGGGAGGAGTTTACTGATTGTAGAGCTGATGATAGTTTTTCACAAGATGTTTTTGTGATATTACAGCCAACTAGTCTGTAAAAAGTACATACAGTACATGGTGTGGTTTCAAACAGGAGAATTAGAAAGGAGAGATGTTGCTTGCCATGTGTATCTTTACCTCTAGAAAAAAAATTACACTGGATGTTTGAAACATGATTTGTTTTTCACACTCAAAGTTGATTTACAATTACAACAAGAAGGGGCCAAGATGTAATTTAGTAACATTTTATAATAACAGGTCCCTATAAATAGTAACTTAATCATTATGTAATATTTTGTTAGTTTTTTATTTTATTACATTCACTTGTGTATTAATAGATGATACAATTTCATTTTTATACATATTTAGTGAGAAATAAATAAAGCAGTGTATATGATTTTTATAAATGTACTGTAATGCAATATGTACTATAACATTCATTAACACATTATAAAGCATAGCTTCATAATAGGGATCCAATATTTTTTTAACAATTTCCAAAAGGAGTTCACATTAGTCATTTTATGAGCACTAGCTAAGCATTAAGGAAAAGGTTGTGCATGACAGGAAGTCATTTAAAACAGGACAACTGATTCTCATTATTGTTAAGTAAATGCTTAATATTTCACATCATATCATTTGTAAGTTATGACCAATCACTTATTATTCTTATTTAATTCAAAGTTACCAATGGCACAATTTATAAATCCATATGCAGCTATTATTTAAGTATTACAAATACATTAGACATCATTAAAAAACTATTAAGTATGTGTAGCAGTGGGCAGTATGATGATATTTTATTATCAAGATAAATTATGTCACAATACATTTTTCATATTGAGGATTTTGTCAGCACTCTGACAAAAGTTATGTTTAATTATGGAGAGAGCATAATTACTCCTGTGTAATTAGATTTAGTGCAGTACAGTTTGTGAAAAACTGAATATAAGCCATTATTAAACTTCTACAGCAAAGACACTGTTACCAAGTGAGGCTTCATTGACAACACACATAAATTAACAAGAGATAAAAACAAAAATATGTCCTGTAACAAGAGGGAAATCATCTGAAAGGAGAAAGTAGAATGCACCAACCCTGATTCAGATTAAATACAGTGCAGTACAACATATACATTAAAATACTCACACAGCTTTTCTGGATGCTTTGACCACTGGCAGCAGCCTCAGAAGACATTTCTCTGATGGATCATATTTCCTCAGGTCAAACTCATCCAGCTCGTTGTCTGAATTCAGCATTACAAACGCCACAGCTGACCACTGAGAAGGAGAGAGTTTAGCTCCACTGAGGCCACTGGAACTTTGTCTGTTCAAGTATGTCTGGACTTCCTGCACCAGAGAATGGTCATTCAGTTCATTCAGACAGTGGAACAGACTGATTGTTTTCTCTGGAGAGGGATTCTCCCTGATCTTCTCCTTGATGCACCGGACTGTTTCCTCTTTGCTCTGAGCGTTGCTTCTTTTCTGTGTCAGTAGGCCTTGTAAGAGATTCTGATTGGACTCCACTGAAAGGCCCAGAAGGAAGCGGAGGAAAAGGTCCAGGTGTCCATTCTCACTCTGTAAGGCCTTGTCCACTGCAAACTTGAGGAAATTTGACATTGTTGTCTTTCTGAACAAACCAAATAATCCAGGTAGCAGAACATTTCTGTTGTTGGAAATGAAGTAAGTAAATGCATATAAAGCAGCCAGAAACTCCTGAACACTTAGGTGCACAAAGCTGAACACCTTCCCCAGGTGTAGCCCAAACTCCTCTCTGAAGATCTGGGTACAAACTCCTGAGTACTCTGACACTTCTCTGACATCAATGCCACACTGTCTCAGGTCTTCCTCATAGAAGATCAGATTGCCTTTCTCCAGCTGTTGGAAAGCCAGTTTTCCCAGTGCCAGAATACTCTCTCTAGTCTGCTGAGGATCAGTGTCACATTTCCCATGGTACTTTTGGTCCTTGTGTTTGATCTGAAAGATCAGGAAGTGTGTGAACATTTGAGTCAGAGTCTTGGGGGTCTCTTCATTCTCTGCTTCACCCAACACTCTCTCTAGAACAGTGGCTGCAATCCAACAGAAGACTGGGATGTGGCACATGATGTAGAGGCTTCTTGAGGACTTCATGTGTGAGATGATTTTATTGGCCACGTTCCGGTCACTGATTCTCTTCCTGAAGTACTCCTCTTTCTGAGGGTCACTGAACCCTCGTACCTCTGTTACCTGGTCAACACACTCAGGAGGGATCTGATTGGCTGCTGCTGGTCGAGTAGTTATCCAGAGGAGAGCCGAGGGAAGCAGATTCCCCTTGATGAGGTTTGTCAGCAGCACATCCACTGAGGCTGACTGTGTTACATCAAATAAGCTCTCATTGTTCTGGAAATCTAGAGGAAGTCGACACTCATCCAGACCATCAAAGATGAACATGACTTTGTAGCAATGATAGTCTCTTGGTTTTAGTTCTTTTGTGTCTGAGAAAAAAATATGAAGAAGATCCACAAGACTGAGTTTTTTCTTCTTCATCAAGTTCAGCTCTCTAAAAGGAAGTGGAAATATGAAGAGGACGTCATGATTTGCTTTTCCTTCAGCCCAGTCCAGAATGGACTTATGCACAGAGACTGTTTTTCCAATTCCAGCAACTCCTTTAGTCAGCACAGTTCTGATGGAATTATCTTTAAAGAGGTCATTACATTTGATGGGTTTCTCCTGTGTTGCTGGTCTTCTGGACACTGTTTCAATCTGTCTGACCTCATGTTCATTATTGACCTCTCCACTCCCTCCCTCTGTGATGTAGAGTTCTGTGTAGATCTCATTCAGAAGGGTTGAGGTTCCAGAATTTGAGATTCCTTCATTCATTTTATGAAATTTTTCCTTCAGTGTTGATTTCAGCTTTTGATGACAAGAAGGAGCTATTTCTGATAAAAAGAAGAAACAAAAACAACACGATTTAGTTTCAGCATTGCCACAAACATATTATGACATATAGTGACATCACACAAACTAAATAATAATAATGATAAGTTCAACTTGTATAGCACCTTTCACAAACCCAAGAATGCTTTACATAGTCTCCAAAAAAAAATCAAGGACAGTAAAGGGAAGAACAGGGAAGGTTTTTAGCAGAGTTTTGACAGCAGACAAAGACGAGCAATTACGAAGAGTAGAAGGTAAAGAATTCCTGAGTTTAGGGGCAGCAGCACTGAAAGATCTGCCACCCGTAGTAGAAAGTCTAGTTGAGGGAACTGTGAGGAGTCCAGAATTAGAAGATTGGAGAGCATAAGAGGGACAATATAATGAAATGAGATCAGAGAGGTATGTCGGAGCCAGACCACATAGAGCCTTGAAGGTAAGAAGAAGGATTTTGTACTTAATTCTAGAACTAATAGGAAGCCAATGCAACTGTCAGAGAATAAGAGTAATATGAGCTGTGCGCTTGGTGGAGGTAAGAATGCTGGCTGCTGAGTTTTGGATGCATTTTGAAGAGATTGATTAGTTTAGCTGGAAGACCATAGAAAAGTGAGTTACAGTAATCAATGTGAGAGAAGATGAAGGCATTAATCAACATTTTAGCATCAGCATCACTAAGCATGGGGTGTAATCGTGCAATGTTACGCAGATGATAAAAAGCACTTTTGGTGACGAGCTTAATGTGAGACACAAAAATGAGAGATAAATCAAGAAGACAGCCAAGTTTCTGAACAAACTGGGCAGGCTTAAAAGTGACACCATAAATGTTGACTGAAAAGTTAAATACTTGAAAAAGTGAGGTTTTAGCTCCAACTAATAAAACCTCAGTTTTATCAGTGTTAGGTTTCAGGTAATTGTTTTGCAACCATAGTTTTAAATCTGTGACACAAGAACTTAAAGCCTGGATGGAACCAGAGAGGGAAGTAGTGCTGAACTTCCACTGCTATTATGATGACATTCATAAATATGAATGTCATCATAATAGCAGAAAGAGAAGTGGAGGTTGCTACAGGGAAATGCAGATAAATCTTATTGATTTTATCAAGAAAATAATCCAAAAATGCTTGACACTGGGCAGAGGAGTTCAAAGTGGGTAGTGAAGGAGGTTGAAGAAATTTGTTTATAGTATGAAAGAGAGTTTTACACCTGTGACTGCCAGAGTTTATAAGATCAGAATAGAAAGAGGAGTGGGCAGTGTTTAATGCAGCTTTATGTTTTTATATCCTGCTCAGTAAAAAGTGTCAAATGAACCGAAAGACCAGTTTTCTTATACAGGTGCTCTAAACCCCTTTAACATTAACTTTCATGATTCTAAGTTCTGGAGTGAACCATGGTGAAGTACGAGTAGCAGGAACATGTCTAGTCTTGAGAGACTCAAGCGTATTGAGTATTTTAGAGACAGTGCTATTGTAGTATGTGACTAATTTTTCATGAGAGGACAGCTGAGTAAGATCAGAAAGAGCAGAGGAGAAGATTAGAGAAGGTATTAGTGGGACTAGAGGTAAGATTATGAAAGGAAACAGTAGATTTCCTATTGGATTTAGGAAGGGGTAAACCAAGCCCACACTCAGTGAGCTAATGGTCAGAGAAACCAACAACAGAACCAGAAACTCATTTAGACCAGGGCTACAAAGTAAGTCAAGTGTGGGACCTTGAATATGTGTTGGGAAATCAACGTGCTGAATCAGTCCAAAACATTCAAAAATATTACAGAGTTCAGTAGAGAGTGCAGAGCTGGTGTCAGCATGAATACTAAAGTCATCCAGCAGCATGATAGAAGATGACATAGATGAAGCTATTGTGAGTAATTCATTCAGCTCAGATAGAAAGATATTAGCAGGAGATTTAGGAGGGCGGTAAATCAACAACAAGATGACACAGATGACAGAACCTTCATAGCTAAATATTCAAAGGTAGTAACATCATGAAAGTCCAACTGTTTTACATTTATATCAGTATGGAATACAGCAGCCAGGCCACCTCCTTTACCTGTAAGACACGGCTTAGATAGATAAGTAAAGCCTGAGGGCACTAATAGATTTAAGTTCAGGAAATCCCCTGCTTGTTGCCACATTTCAGTAAGAAGGAGCATGTCCAGGCTTTTCTCAATGATCAAGTCATTTAAAAGTAATGCCTTGTTAGTAACAGAACAAGAGTTCAAAATACCTATTTTTGCAGGGAAGCTTCCAATGGAGGAGTAAGTACTAGATTCCTACTAGAATAAAGGATTATCTAATTCCGCCAGAGAGCGAAGATGATTGGGAGTGATTTCACGTGTCTGTTTATGATCATTAATAATACCCCTCTGTGACCAAATAGCTGGAATCTGTGCATCCGAAGCATGGTGAGAAACATGAAAGCGCTGGGACCGGTGATTATTCCTAGGTCGGCACGTAAACCCAAGACTCCAACATTAAATGTCGAAGGGTTCAGATGAACATGAGTGTTAAAACTTTTTAGTTCAGTTGCTGAGTATGTAATCATCATGAAACAGTAATCCACATCCAAGAGCAGTCAGTCAGTCGTAAACCAAGGCAAGACATGATAACTATCCCAACAAACTTGCTAAAAAAACAGCATGCATTGTTAACTCCACCAGAGCACATTAGCCAGATCAACAGCCCCAACCCACCCCTTTGAGTACAGGAAAGTGAAGACTGCCCAGGACATGAACCTACAACAGAGAAGAGGCAGCAACAGATGCGCACTACGTACTCTCAAACAGAAACCCTGGTCATTAAGCTAAACCTAATAGTTCTGTGATGAGTATTAATACTATTTAATTATCATGATCATTTAAACACTTAATAATTAATAAATAAGTAATCCCATGACCCTGATGTCTTACTGTTCTGTAGTGTGTTAGCGAGGTCAGTCTGGTTCATGTTCCTCAGGACGGTCAGTGTGATCTTTAGCACCCCCCCTCTGACACTACTCTGATCCTCCTCATCCTCCATCTCTCTCTCAGAGCATGCTGGGTAATCCAGACTCAGCAACTTCACAAACTTCTTCAGCTGATTTTTTACCAGAGAGATGACTTTGTGCTCCAGCTCCTGATTAAGGATAAAAAGGTACAGAAACAGGATCCTGTTACCAGTGTGAGGGGGTCTATGTTTATATTATTTTTATTGTTATTACTGTTTTTTGTTTATTAAGTAAAAAAAAACATGATAGTTACAGAACATTATTTACAGTTAATGTCAGTAATAAAAGTTTATCTCACGCCGTGTTTCTTTTGCATAAAACACTTAGTAAAAAATAAATTACGGATTTATATTGTATTATATTAGGGACCCAGCAACACTCTCTCTCTCTCTTTCTCTCTCGCTCTCTCTCTCTCTCTTTCTCTCTCTCTCACACACACACACACATACACACCTTGAATATGATCTCCACGTTTCTCCTGGTAATATCTGAGCTCTTCTGGACTCTGTTAGAAAACAGAAGATTATCAGTCGTGTATTGTGAACAATCTCAACAGCTCAATAAACACACTTTCATATGTTACAACATATTCATTTAAAATTCAGTTACATACTATATATATATATATATATATATATATATATATATAAATATATATATATATATATATATATATATATATATTTATATATATATATATAAAGAATAGCAGCAGCTGAAACTTTATAAAGGAACACTCAGTATTAGATCTTTAATTTAATCCCCTAATCCAGTGTTCTTCACTCCAGGTTCTGTAGAGTCACAACACTGCAGACTTCTCTCACCTGCTGAGATTAATCAGGTGGGACTGAAAGTGAGGAACATTTTACTACACCATTCAAACTTAAAACTTTACCTCAGCTCAGTAGATCTGTCCTCCTCTCTGAAGTTCAGTGGCAAATTCATTGACTGATCACTCTTCATGGACACATAGCTGAATTCAGATTAAACATACAAAATTTGTAAAAATTAAAATTTAATAATAATTTAATATAATTTAATGAATTTACTGTATTACTGTATACTGTATTACTGTATTATGAACTCCATATGTATACACACACACACACATATATATATAAAATCTCATTGCCAAAAAAGTTGGGACACTGTGCAATATGATAAAACAAGAATGCAACAATGTACAAATCAAATAAGGCCTATACTTAATTGAAAATAGTACAAAGGCAACTTATCAAATACTGAAACTTTATTCAGAAACGTTATTGTTTTTTGAAATATATATGCCCATTTGGAATTTGATCCCAGCAACATGTTGACATTTGCAGAATTTGGTTTTACATTCTCTTGCTGAAATAAGCAAGATCTTCCCTGAAAAAGATGTTGTCTGGATGGCAGCATATGTTCCCAAAACGTGTATATATCATTCAGCATTAATGGTGCCTTCACAGATGAGCACATCATCCATGCCATGTACACTAATGCACCCCTATACCACCATGCTGACTTTTGAACTCTGCACTGACAACAAGCTGGGTGGTCTTTAGCCAAGAGGACGAGGTGTGATGATTTCCAAAAAGAATTTAAAATTTTGATTTGTTGAACCACAGGACAATTTTCTGCTTTGCCTCAGTCCATCTTAAATAAGCTGAGGCCCAGAGAAGTCGGCAGCATTTCTGGATCCTGTTTATATCTGGTTTCTTAACTGCATATTAGAGTTTTAACATGCATTTTTTGATGCAGTGATGAACTGTGTTCACAGATTTCTCAATTTTTCAGAAGTCTTTCTGAGCCCATCCAGTGATTTCCACTACAAAATTGTCTCTGTTTTAATGCAGTTCCACCTGAGGGCCCAAAGATCATGGCTAGCCAATATTGGTTTTTGGCCTTTTTCCTTGCATATAGACATTTCTCTGAATTCTCTTTATCTTTTTGTGATATTTCGTACTGTAGATGGTGAAACACCAAAGTTCTTTGCTATTTTACATTGAGAAATGTTATTTTTGATTTGTTGCACTTTTGTCTGTGCAGTCTTTCACAGAGTGTTAAACTCCTGCCCATCTTTACTGCTGATTCAGCCTTTCTGAGATGCTGTTTTTATACCCAATCATGTTACTGACCTGTTGCCAGCTAACCATGATCATCATCATCATCATCATCATCACTAACCACTCACCCTATCAAGTACAGTTTAGCCCACCACCCTGCGAAGAAAGCTCATTTCCGCCGCTTGTATTCACAATTTCATTCTTTCGATCATTAATCACAGCTCATGACCATAGGTGAGGGTGGGTATGTAGACCAACCGGTAAACAGAGAGCTTTGCCATATGGTTCAGCTCCCTCTTTACGGCTACAGTCTGGTACAGTGACTGCATTACTGCTGCCGCCTGTCCCAGTCTGTGGCCGATCTTACGATGCCTCTTCCCATCACTCATGAACAAGACCCCGAGATACTTAAACTCCTCCACTTGGGGCAGTCCTTTTCCCTTACCTGGAGTGGGCATGCCATCCTTTTCCAGGCTAGGACGTGGAGGTGCTGATCCGCATACCTACCGCTTCACACTCAGCTGCAAACCGCTCAAGTAAGTGCTGGAGGATCCAGCCAAAAGAACATCATCTGCAAATAGCAGAGACGCCACCCTCCAGCCTCCACACATAATGCCCTTCTGACCTCAACTACAAAGTGACATCCTGTCCTTGAATATCACAAACAGGAGTGGAGACAAGGCACTGCCTTGGTGGAGTCTAATGCTAACTCTGAACGAGTCTGACTTAATGCCGAGTATCTTGGGGAACACGGTCGTAAGTCTTCTCCAAGTCCAAGAAACACATGTAGACAGGGTTGGCAAACTCCCATGCCCCCTCAACAATCTGTGAGAGGGTGAAAAGCTGGTCCATTGTTCCACGGCCGGGATGGAATCCACAATGTTCTTCCTCAATCTGAGGTGTGACTATCAGTCTTAGTCTCCTTTCCAGCACCTTGGCTGAGCAGTGAAATACCACAGTATTTGGCTCATACCCTCCGGTCCCCTTTTCCAATTAATCACCATGTGTTTTTGTTTAGTATTACATAAACATACCAGTCGTTTGTTGCCCTGTTCAAACTTTTTTGAAACATGTTGTTGACATGAAATTCAAAATGGCATATCATTTTCAAAATAAAACAATACAATTTCTCACTATCAACATTTGATATGTTGTCTTCATACTATTTTGTATTAAACATAGGGTTTAAACATTTGGCAAATCATTGCATTCTGTTTTTATTTACATTTTGCACAGCTCCCAACTTTTTTGGAAATGGGTATATATACATATATATCCATTCTGTTTCTACTTACATGTATTTGCATTTTACACAGTGTGCATACTTCTTCAGAACTGGGGTTGTATATATGTATACACACATACATATATAAATGGAGTTTATACAGTAAATTCATTAAATCATATACATTTAAAATTCAGGTAAAAAAAAATAAGGTAGAATTGGGGAACACTTCAGTAATTCAGCCATACACACTGTGTTGGATATATTTACTCCATGTTATTCTACATACAAAAATATACAGAATGGAAAAATGTACAGTAAAACAAAAATACTGTGTATTCCTTGTTTGTTTTTTTACTGTGAGAAAAAGCACATTTTTTCATTTAATTCTTCAGTGTCACATCAATCTTACCTGAGCTCAGAAGAATTGTTATCCTCTCTGAAGTTTATTCCTATATGTATTGAGTTGTTACTCTTCATGGACACACAGCTGGGTTCAGGTGAGTCAGATCTCTGACCCTGAACCAGTCTAGAACACAACCAATATCAGACATGATCTACAAACGTTCCTGCATGTTGTTGTAGATGAGAACATACAGTCTTTACCCCAAATCCCATGATTCTCTCACCTCTCAGCTTTCTGTGAGTGCTGCTCCTCAGAGAAGCTCATTTTGGAGGTCATGGCTCGTC
The DNA here is from genome assembly GCF_904425465.1 of Colossoma macropomum. NCBI lineage: Eukaryota > Metazoa > Chordata > Actinopteri > Characiformes > Serrasalmidae > Colossoma > Colossoma macropomum. The sequence continues at coordinate 4,453,735 of NW_023494786.1, read as the reverse complement.
CTTCAGATTAGACCTAATCCTGTAAACACACACACAGAAGTAGTGAAGTCTACATGTTAACTTCATCTGAAAGCTGTTCTCTGAAATATAGTTCTGTCTCTGAGTTCCACAGTGATGTTCTGCTCTCTCTGTGTCTGAAATGTCTTTTATCATCAAGTCAGAAAGTAAATTCTGTGTGTTGATCTTCAGTAATTACCTCTGAGCTTTTCTCTCTCTGTTTATGATCTTCTCTTCACTGAACAGAAGCTGCTGAAGGTTTCACTTTCACTCTAAACCGGTTTGGACTGGATTAGTTCACCACCACAGGAGGAAGTGCTGGAAGGTGTTTTCAAGGTGAGGTGGGTGGAGTGATGTTTTACTCGACCAATCACAGCACTTGTGAAAATCCACTGGTGAGTAATGATGACTCACTATTCTTCTATTTCACACATAAGAGCAAGTGCTTCTTCTAAACTTGAGTGTCCTCTGTATCAGTGGTTCTCAACCTTTTCCACTCCAAAGCCTGCCCACAAGAAAACTAAAATAGACTTTCTTAATATAAATTTCTTTTTCTTTATTAAGTACTAACAGTGAACACATGAGAAAGGGCCTGAAAAAAGATCACATCATCCATTTCGATTAAATCACAGTAACCAAAATTTGCAGGAATGTAATAAAACATGCTACAATTTTTTGTATTATTCTAAAAATGGAAAAAAGAAAAATAATAGAAATGTATAGGGTAGGTGTGGACTGAGAATTGAAACATTTGCTTGCATTTGGAGCTGCAGTCCATCAAGTTTCAGCACCTCATTTGAAAGAGTTGAGGCACACACTACACACCAGTCTTTTGCATTAGCGACGTCACAATGAAAAAAAAAAACAATTATAAACCTTACTTGACGTCTGTTTCTTTATGATTAGGTTATCAGTTTGAGTTAAGCATTTGTATTTTGCAATATGCTATTCTTTCTGCTTTTTACACTAATTATTCATATATAAAAAGTACTGTTCATTCAACACTCTATACATTATTGTGGAAAATGTTACTTAAACTAAGTTTAACTTTCTTGGGGTAAATGCTAACACTGTTATCCCAATTACTTTGGAGGTTTTATTTTTAGTGATGTTCTTCCTCACTTACGGTTTTGGAGAAGGCACAAGTATAACTGTGCATTAGTTATCCTGTGTAACTGAGGTTAAATGTGACAAGCACTGTTATCCCAAGGAATGATTCCTTTTTTGGCATTACTTCAAAGTACAATCGAGTGGTGGCTCTTTGACTATCCTCACTCAGGGTGCTGATAATTTTGTAAGAAATGTCCTTTATAAATTTGCCTTGCTTTGCCTTCACCATAAAAGTGATGGAAGTCACGTTATCCTCACTAAAGTGCATGTTACATGAATGGATGGATCTTGAATGGAATGGATAAGTATTATGGACCACATAAAGTTTGAGACTTTAAGTTGATTGACTGTTCATTGCATATTTATGAGTAATTCACTGTCCATATAGTAAAGTGACATGCAAGACAACATTCATAAGAGATTCATAGCATTTTAAGGAATTGTTAATATACCATATAGTAAAGTGACATGCAAGACAACATTCATAAGTGATTCATAGCATTTTAAGGAGTTGTTCATATACCATATAGTAAAGTGACATGCAAGACAACATTCATAAGTGATTCATAGCATTTTAAGGAGTTGTTCATATACCATATAGTAAAGTGACATGCAAGACAACATTCATAAGTAATTCATAGCATTTTTAAGGAGCTGTTAATATACCTTATAGTAAAGTGACATGCAAAGCAGCATTCATAAGTGATTCATAGCATTTTTAAGAGATGTTTACAGACCATGTGTTTAAATAGTCCACTGTTCAGAATAGGCACTTAAACATGCTGCTCAAACTCAAATCAGGAAACTACAAACTCTTCTGAACATGGGACTGCACAATACAGATGTGTTCGATAAAATCTTCAACTCTTTTCTAAAACAAAAAATAAAACACACCACCTCATGTGGCCATTACTTAAGGAGTATTGCCTTCACTTTGCTCGTTTTCTTCTGAGACTGAAATTATTTTAAATTCTCTGAAAAATAAAACAAAAATATGAAGAAAATAAACAAAACGGCACAAGTCACTGCAAGAGTCTGAAGATATCATACTTGTCACGCATTCGGCTAGTGAGCCAACGAACTACATTCCCCAGAATACACTGGGGAATCAGGAGTAGGAGCTATTTCCTTCGCTGGCCAGTAATAACTCAGACTCCATTTCCCAGTATCCTCAGCCAGCTCACATGACTCCGCAGAGATGCTCATCATCCTATCACCGTTCAAGATCACCAGAATACTAATGCTGTGCACCTGTGTATTTGTCACATGACTCAGATAGATAGTATTTTAGCCTGGGCTATAGCTAGAATCATTAAGAGGTATTGCTTTCCTTAGAGAAACTACTTAGCGTTCTTCCTGTTATCTATTGTGTGTATGACCTTCTGCTTTCCGTTTTCTCTGACTCTGTTTTTGGATTTGCCCCTGTGTACTTTTGCCTGGTTTATTGGATTTATGGTTTTGACCCATGGCCTGTTTTTGGACTTCGCTCTGTTTTCCCCTTGTCTGTTATGGTAGCCATTTCTCTACTAATGTTTATATTGTAACTGACCCATGCCTGTTTGCTGACTACGTTATACTTGCCTGGATCCACAAGTAAAACTTTGTTTGTGTTTTTTAACTGTGAGCGTCTGCTGACTGGTCATATGTTACAATACTGGCACTGCTGCTGGTTGTCTGTCCTCTTCTGGCTATAAAAAACCATACAAGAGCAGTCAGATGTGTGGAACTCTACACGTACAGGATAAACCTATTTATACTGAAAGCGCATGAACGTTATGTTAGTGGGCTAGATAGACTGTCATAGCAGAGGTATGATATATAACTAGCAGTATAGCAGTTAAATTATCTACTTTGCTTATGATCAGTAACTGTAGCCAAGAAACTTTGCTAACTAGCTAGCAGGCTAACACTACCTTACATTAGCTATTAAAATGCATCAAGCTAATGTTAACGTCACCTAATTAGCTAAGTTACATGATTCAGTTAAGCCCCAAAAATTAATAGACCTCTTGTTAACAACATTTTTTTTTTCGAACTTAAAATAACTGATACTGATTTAACTTAGCTTACTGTTCTGAAACTGTACTGAAACCAACTGGAGTGATAATGAATTCATTCATCAAGTCCATTCGTATTCAAATTACTGATGTTTGTCTTAAATTTTTCCCTTCGCTTTTTTGTTAGCTAACTTACTAGCTAGCTGGGCAAGACTGTTGACTGTTCGCTGTGACCTGCAGTCTGCACGCCTGCAGGGTTAAAGGATGAATTAGCAGGTATAGGCTATATTAACTATAAAATTAAGTGTGTAAGACCTTTTATAGTTGAAACTGTGTTGAATGATCAGCAGAGCTTTATTTTACTGTAAAGGAGGATTATTTTATTTTTGCCTATTTCGCAGTTCCATGTTCAGAAGAGTTTGAAGTTTCCTGATTTGAGTTTGAGCAGCATGTTTAAGTGCCTGTTCTGAACAGTGGTCTTGCCAATAAAAAAAAGGACCTTCCTACTTGTGGTGTTTATTGACTCCTTTTCACAGTCATTGGGTCTTGCTGCAAAGGTAAGGAAAATAATTGTAGATATTTAATTGTAAATCACTATCACTATTTAAACACATGGTCTGTAAACATCTCTTAAAAATGCTATGAATCACTTATGAATGCTGCTTTGCATGTCACTTTACTATAAGGTATATTAACAGCTCCTTAAAATGCTATGAATCACTTATGAATGTTGCTTTGCATGTCACTTTACTATATGGTATATTAACAGCTCCTTAAAATGCTATGAATCATTTATGAATGTTGTCTTGCATGTCACTTTACTATATGGACAGTGAATTACTCATAAATATGCAATAAACAGTCAATCAACTTAAAGTCTCAAACTTTATGTGGTCCATAATACTTATCCATTCCATTCAAGATCCATCCATTCATGTAACGTGCACTTTAGTGAGGATAACGTGACGTCCATCACTTTTATGGTGAAGGCAAAGCAAGGCAAATTTATAAAGGACATTTCTTACAAAATTATCAGCACCCTGAGTGAGGACAGTCAAAGAGCCACCACTCGATTGTACTGAAGTAATGCCAAAAAAGGAATCATTCCTTGTGATAACAGTGCTTGTCACATTTAACCTCAGTTACACAGGATAACTAATGCACAGTTATACTTGTGCCTTCTCCAAAACCGTAAGTGAGGAAGAACATCACTAAAAATAAAACCTCCAAAGTAATTGGGATAACAGTGTTAGCATTTACCCCAAGAAAGTTAAACTTAGTTTAAGTAACATTTTCCACAATTATGTATAGAGTGTTGAATGAACAGTACTTTTTATATATGAATAATTAGTGTAAAAAGCAGAAAGAATAGCATATTGCAAAATACAAATGCTTGAGAATTTTTTTTTTTTTTAAAAAGTTGAAAATCTAGGCAAAAAGTGTCAAAACACTTTCTGTCCAAAGGGATAAAGCCAGGTCATTTAATGCTGACAGTCCAGAAAAGAGGAGTTTCACTGAAAATAATAAATAAAATGAGGACTTTTATTTTGAAAAACATCTTTCGGTAAAATGACACTGTAGTCCATATTAATATCATGTAAAACATGTATAGTTTATGAATGTTGATTTAAGCATTCATGAACATGTTATGAAGTATTTATGTAAGGTGATATGAATGTGTTATGTAGACACCCTTCAAAGAAAGTGCTACCATTTTATTTTACAGCAGCTCGAGTTGCAGCAATAAAATGAGAGCAAATGAGAGTCTGTAAAGAGTCAGTTGTTAACACAGGCAGATTCTGCAGACAGTACAGTGCTAACATGCTGCTAGAAGAGGAAAGCTGAATCCCCTTGTTCCATTATAGAATGCATTCTCACCAGCAGTGAACTGGAACAGCATTCACTTGGAAGCAGACCGAGACCTCTGTTTTTTGCCAGACCAGTTCAGCTGTTTGCTGCAGACCTGAGTACAGGAGGAGTGTTTACATGTCAGAACAGAGTGAATCAAAGTAAAAGTGTGATAGGACCACACCAAACAGGGTAGGTGTGAAAGCACCTTGAGAAACTTTCTGGCTAACTGTTTGCATTGCGTGCCTGTGGCTATGTTGCGTCAAACTGATGATGTTTATATTGGTTAGGATTTGAAAATGTTTAATTCTTTGATTAGTAATATTAATCTTTTTCCACATATGTTTTTTTTATTACAAAGTGATGATGCTGGCCCAAACTACGAACTACTTCATGGCCCACTGGTGGCCCAGCAGTTGAAAAACCCTGCTCTGTATGAAGCACTGTTTTCAGTATTTCATTACACATGATCTCCCACAGCACTCAGTTAAACACTGATAGAATTACAGAATTGAAAAACATGTAGATAAAGTGTCAGTAAGACTTTATCTCAAAACAACTTGTTTCTCCAGATGTTGATTATGTTGATTTTTTATTTCTTGAGATTTTGACTGGTTGTCTTTTTCTCAAGATTTCACTGATTATTTCAAAATAATGTCTTTTTTGTCAGTTTTTTTTCTTGAGGTTTTGATGGAGTCAAATAATGGTTTATGTTCTTGCGATGCTGACACAAGTTTAGAATAGGAAAATTCCTAACAATAACTCCTATAGCATTGTAACATTAGCTGTTGTGTTACTGGGGACCAGTGCAGGATTAGTGCAATACCTGGAAGAGCCGCTAGAGGGAGACAGTATAGAGTGTGTTTATTCAGAGTTAGTGAATTTGTGTGGAATGCAGTAGATGGTTCCTTCTGGACTGTGGGACTTTTCTCCTTCAGATGTTCTGTTTTAACATGGCTACATTTCTATTGACCTTATCTGCTAACTTGTATGGATGGAAATTGCAGCATTACAGTAGCAAGACATGAGATTGAGAGTCCTTTGTTCTGCCACAAGCTCCAGAGAGTCCAGCTTGAATCCTACAACAAAGCCATCCTTCCTAAGACGTTTGTTAAACGCAAACATACAAATACATTGCCATTTTACACATTACATTTTCACTGTAATTTTGATACTGACATTTTTTACAAAAACCTTGATGCTTCCATAGAAACATTGCATCATTTACTTCTACAGCATCTACTGCAGTATGTATTGTTTGTCACTGGCTACATCCCATGGCAAAAAGTATTAAATCCCCACACTTGAAGGATGTTCACCTAAATTTTTACTTCATAGCAAATTAAAAAATCACAGATATGACACAAAACTGTTTTTGTTCAATAACTGAACATTCTGGCTTTGTGAAACAAACCTCAAACAAATTAAATTAAATTAAATTATGTTAATTAATGGCATTTATCTTTTTCCAGATAAATTAGAAAAAATATGAAATCATCACCAAAAAAAGCACTGTTAGTACTTTGTTGCTGCACCTCAGGCTTTTATTACAGCCTGATTTCTTTGAGGACTTTACTAATGAAAAACACTATGCTACATTAAGCTGGTTCCAGCTTAACGGTTAACAGATCAACTTTGCAGGATGAAGCCCTGTCGTGGAACAATATTTTAAAAATTTCAACCTTAAATGCTCAATCAGATTGAGATCTGGTCTGTTTTCTGTCCATGTCACTGAGCTAATCTGCCTTTCCTGAAGAAAAACTTTAACACTTTTTGCTCTGTGGTGAGATGTCTGAAAAATGATTTCATCATCAAAACTATTTTCTATTGCTGGAGTGAGAAAAGTGTCCTAAACATCAGTGTACACCTGTGCACTGACTGTTGAGGTGATCTAATCATCTCCTCTGGTCCTCTACCTGACATGTGACCCCATCTCATAACTGAGTGAGGAAATCTGTTTTCTTTCTTTATATTTTTCATTAAAGCGGCACCAGACAAAAGTTTCAGCATCATCTTCTTGGCCAATGCAGATTTGTGAATCATTAGTGAATATCATTTTCATCCAATCATCCACACTCCACGCCTGCTTCTCTTTAGTCCACTGCAGCCTCGTTTTCTTCTGTTCAGGTGTTAATGCTGGTTTTCAGTTGGCTTTTCTAAATGTAAGTTCCATTTCATTCAGCTGATTTCTTACAGCTCTGTCACAAAAAACTGACTCCTGTTTCTGCCTCTTTGTTTTTCATTTGTTTTTTGTGCATTGTTTTATTTTCAAGGCATCTTGCTTGGAGTTTTCTATCCTGATGTTTTGCTGTCTTCCTTGCTCTGCCCACGTGTTTCTTTTATAACCTTACCCTTTTGTTTAAACCTGCACCAAATTTTAGACGCAGCTGATTGAGAACAATCGACATCTTTTGCCATATTCCTTGTTAGATTTCCTTCTTGAAGAAATTTTATAATCCTTTCCATTGTTTCAACAGACAACTCTGTTATTGGAGCCATGTTTTCTTTCAATTAGCCAAGTCCAACAGCTCGTTAAGGTCTGTAAGCACTTCCTTTTAACTGCAGACTGATTTGCGTTTTTACATTTGCGCCAGTATTTATTTTAGAAATGAAAATAACCATTTTTTTCCCTCAACATTGAGTTATTCCATTATTTTTATTCTCTACTTGATCTGGCAAAAGATATTCCATTAGTTAAAATAATTTTATTTAATTTGTTTGAGATGCTTTACAAAGCCAGAATGTTCAGCTATTAATCATATCCGTGATTTGTTTGTTTGCTACGAAGTAAAAAAATCTGGGTGAACATTTTCTAGGTGTGGTGATCCCACCAATTTTTTCAGGGCTTCTATATAAGCGAGTGTGTAGACGATCTGTCACTGCACAGCCCATCCAGAAGCCCTGGCTGAACATTGAGCTGCTCAAAGCCGCCATGTTTTATTCAGATCAGGTGACAGAGCAGCACTCAGGGCAGCTAGAAACAGCCTCACTGCGTGCAGCATGAGAGTCAAGGCTTCATATGCACTGAAAATACAGGAACCCTTCACAACCAACAACCTACAATGAATGTGGCAGAGCAATCAAACAGTCACTGACCACAGGAGGAAGAATCACCTCACCTGCACCAACAACATTGAGCATTGACCATGGAGCAGCAGTGAAGATCTCAACCCCCTAATGTGAGGAGAACCCTGCTGACGGTCAACCCACCTAAAGCTGCAGGCCCTGACATTACTAGGAGTGTGATTAAAGGTGGAATTCCACCCACTTTTCTATATTCAAAAAGTGGTTAACATGTAAAGACAGTCTTTCAGAGTGGTTTGGTGTGAAACACTCCATTTAAGAGAAACTTACCAAGTCAGAACTGATCACAGTGGTGGTGATAGGAACCAAACGTCCACCTCTAAAAGCTCCCTCACAGAAAGTTATTACATGAAATGGATATGATTTTCAGATTTACCACTATTTTCCATCATCAACATTCCATATAAACTCAGAAGACATGTGTAGGTTCGCTGGTGGTTTTGGTTAGCAAATAAAATGTCTATATTCCTATCACGGCCGTGGTAAAGAAATTTGAGTCTCTACAATCAACCACTTCATTCCAAACTACTCTGAATGCCTAGGTTCATCTCAAACACTGAGTTATGCATTATTATGGTTAAATTCTGAAAATTCAGTGCACTTCCCCATTAAGTCGTAAGTCTGACCTGTCCAATAGGAAGTGTGAGGAACATGACCCGGCTTCCTTCAACAGTTTTAACACACAGCTAATGAATATTCATGATTTAGACCCCGCCCTACCTCACCTCGGCTTTTATTATTTTGACAAAAATAGGATTAGTGGACAGAGGGAGGAGCCAATTTTCAATAGTAGGCTGAGACTTCACCCATCATTTCTGCAACTCCAACCAGATTGGACAAATCTAGAATGTTCCACAGCCAGGCTGTGTATAATTGCCTAGATAGCAAAATCTTGTAGCTTTAAAATTAATAAGAAAAATTAAAAAAGTAACAATAAAAAATGATTTTGTAATTTTTATTTTTTCACAGTTTGAATAATAAAACAGTGTTTTCACCATTAAAAGGGACAATATATTGAGATTTTTAGTTCATGTATTAAGTGTCTATGCAGGTAGAATGTTTTATATATATATATATATTTCTGTAGTTTTATGAACCAAAAACAGTCATAATTCATTTCTACATGATCTTTTTCAGCATCTCTTAATCTCTTACAATTAAACAGGCTGTTTTTATTATTGCATCTTTAAGATTGATAAATTTGAATGAGCTTTTCTGATTGGCTGTGCTGTATCATATTCAAAAAGCAGTCTAGGCTATACTCACATCAGAGTGAATGGGTGGAGCTAAACTGCTGCAGGCTGAATGTTGAGGTTTTGTGACATCACAAAAAGAGTAAATTCAAAACAGGCAGTTTTTCCAGTTTACTTTACATATATATGGACTGGGGAGTGAACAGCGCATTTTGAAACTAAAAATGTTTATTTCCTACATTAAAAACTCTTATTTCAAAAAGTATGTTGTTGATGATTTGATGATATTGGCTCTTAAATGTGTCACTCTTGTTAATGAAAACATTAATCTGAACTGCTAAATATACATAATACTAATAATTGTAAACATAAGTTATGTCACAAAGTGTATTTCATTATTATGAGTTATTACATATGATTAGTTAATAATAACAAATTTGTATTTTCACTATCAAATGGCTGATATATTGACATTTTCAGTTCAAGTATTCTGTGAAAATATGTACACGCCTCTGTGTGGGTGCAGCGTGCAGTCCGTGCAGGTAGAAGGTGTGGTAGAAGGAGTAAATCTAGATGCTGTTGCTATGCGGACGGAGGGTAAAGTTTGTAAGTTGACCCTCAGAGGATGGTCAGCACCTGTTACAGCTGGACAGAAGCACAAATGGAGCGGCTCAAAATCCAGAGTTGCAGAGTGTCCATCCTCATGGCTCGCTAACACGAAAGGCTCTCCTAAAATTAGATCAGCATCAAGGAGAGCTTTATCTTCATTTCATCCATATACAGCATAACGCTCCTCCAGAGCGAGTGAGTACTGGACTATGATATGATAAATTTAAATGAATAAATCAAACTGTAAAAATGAAATTTAAAAAATGTGAAAAAAATGTATATTCAGGAAAAACAAATTGGAGTTGGCATACATTTTGGAAAAATTAAGAAAAATTCTGTAAAGTTATTTTTCAGGAATACAATAAACAAACATGAAATAATTGGGTGAAGAAAATGATTTTATGAGAAAAAAGTTAAGTTGGAGCTGGTATAAATAATTGTTGGAGGAGTATTTGTTAATTTTCTAAATGGAAAAATGGTAACACACTTAAGTATGACATTTCTGCTAACATTCATGCACAATTATTGTTTTCTGAATTTAAACAAATCTCTGAGACCAAACTAATTTACATTACTTTTTCCCAAAATATTGTAACGGTGGCAGACGGAAATAGACGTTCACAGTCGAGGCTACTGTTATGATCTTTAATAACAAAAGAATGATCCTGGCTGCAGTGGACGCTGACTGACCCTCTTCTAATATAATCACTAATTTATCATTATCTCCCATTGTCCTGAATCTATTCCTGAATCTATTTTCAAATTGATTTAAAATATTTATTTCTGATAGATTCATATTTTGGACAGTTCAGTAAGAAGTGCACCTCTGTCTCTTTTTATCTCTTTCTTGCGCTTTTTCTATCTCACTGTGACTGTCTGTCTGTCTGTGTCTCTCTCTCTCTCTCTCTGTCTGTAGAGGTTATTCTGTCTCACACAGACTCACTGAGGAGTCATAATAAACTCTAAATCCAGCATAGAGCGGCTCAGTGAATGTGGTGGTGAATGTGTGTAGGTGGGTCAGTCTGTGTGTGTTAGGGGAGATGGTGTAGAAGGACAGAGTGCCAGACCCCCAATCCAGATACACTCCTACTCTGTTAGAGGGGGAGGGGGCGCAGGTAGGTCAGTTTCCTCATTATTGTGTATGACAGAGTATCTGTCATTACAGCAGATCAGACTCCAGGACTGATTATTGTTTCCAAACACACAGTCATTACTGAGTCCTTTCCTCCTGATTCCTCTGTGTGATACTGATATATCAGCTCTCTCTCCGCTCCACTGAACCTCCCAGTAACAGCATCCAGTCAGACTCTCCATACACAGAACCTGAAACCAGTAATCAAATCTGTCTGGATGATCTGGATAACGCTGATCTTCTCTCACCCACTTCACCTTTTTGTTCCTCTTAGACAGAGAGAGATTTCTGTTCAATGTGTTTAGATCCAGAGTGAGATCAACAGCATCTGTACACACACACACACACACACACACACACACACACAGATTAGAGTGTAGAAAAAAAGTGTGCACGTGTTTACAGTGTTTGTATATAGAGTATGTATAATATGCATTGTGTACATGTGTGAGTACTGTGCATTTTGTGTGTATGTGTGTGTGTGTGTGTGTGTGTGTGTATCTGTGTGTGTTTGTGTGTGTGTGTGTGTGTGTATAGTCTGTGTTTGTTTGTGTGTTACATTTCTTCAGTCCTGGTTTGATCCTGATCTTCCCTCCATGATCCACTCTGAAGAACAAACACACACATTTATACATTCATTATACTTCATATCAAATCTAAACTAAAATAAAATAATGAATAAAACAGATCATTAGATAGATAGATAGATAGATAGTTAGAGCTTTGATCCCGAAGGGAAACTGCAGAGAAAAAAAGGCAGTGAGCACACTTGCCCGGAGCGGTGGGCAGCCCTATCCACAGCGCCCGGGGAGCAGTTGGGGGTTAGATGCCTTGCTCAAAGGCACTTCAATTGTGTACTGTGAGCTCCATGGACCAAACCGGCAACCTTCCGGTCACAAGGCTGGTTCCCTGGTTCGACTGCCCCGCCTTGTCGAATGATTAATTTGAAATGTTTAAAAAAATGTACGCAATTAACGCAGCTGGGTGTTTACTTCCTGTGGCGTCTGACCTATGACGAGGTGTACCGCCAAACTGAATGATCCTGCCTAAAAGATGGATAAGGACAAGGATGGAGTTTTAGGCAGAAAGTTTTACTTTAAAAAGTTGCCTGATGGAACTTTGGAGAAACGAAAGTAATCTGCACAGTTTGCAAAGCCGAATTTAATTACCACAGAAGTAATTTGTCTTTGACATTCCACCTCAAAGCAAAACACCCTACCGAAACTCTCTCTTCGGGGCCTCGTCAGTTAACATTACGGGAGGACTGGTACTCGTGGACGAATAACAAAAAATGTGAGCGAGACGTGAAAAGAAACGTGAAACTACACAGAGGCATGTGCTGATCACTTTCCGGATGTGGCAAAAGAATGGCTGCTACCATTTGGGGAAAAAAATGGCTGCTACCATTTGAACACTTGCCCTGCGTTGCCCACAGTCTGCAAAGAATGGTCACGGTTTCACTTCCCGACAGTGGATTCGAAAGTCTTCTGGCTAAATGTCACAAGATTGTCAAACACTTTAAGCGCAGTCCATCAAATGCATATGAATTAAGTAAACAGCAAGTTGCACTTGAACAGAAGCAAGAATCTCTCATTCAGGGTGTTGCAACAAGATGAAATTCTACTCTAGAGATGGTGAAGCGACTCCTGCGACACAAATCTCCACTGACCACTACATTTTCTCTGCAAAACAGCAATATTGCCATGTTTAGTGGAACCTTGAAGGAAAGTTAATATTTCTTTCTGCTCTCACTCGCCATGTCTGTATCTCTTTCTCTTCCTGTGTATGTGTGTGTTCTTTCTCTCTCCCTGAGTTTTTGTGTGTGTGTATCTGTGTGTGTGTGTGTGTGTGTGCATGTGTGTGTGTGTGTTCTCTGCCATTTGTGAGAATTTATCAATATGAAACTAGTTTATTTGCAAACTAGTGAAATATTTAACTCAAATAAATACTGTGAAAGAAACTCAAATTTTAATTAAACAATACTTCAAATGAACAAAAATCATTATTTATAATTTAAAGCTCTAAAAAGTTCAGATCAACTTCTGCTGTGTTCCACTTTTAACAGTAAAGCCAGTTAATATTTCAGCTCAGTCAGTCGTTCTGTAAGAAGGTAAACTCAGTATTTAAGATGTGTCTGTCAGGCTGGAGGTTTTTACCCTGAAATGATCAAACTGTAAAACTGTAGTATCTCTGTGATCTTACAGATGTAGAGAATGTTCAACACCATCAACAGTTCTACAGGCTGGAGAACAATTTCATTTAAAATTAAATATTCTGTTATGAAATGTAATTTGAAAATATTTTGAAAACAATAATAAAGACAATTTACAATGATGATTTGTTTTTTTCATTAAAATTGAAATATTTCAGAAGAACTGCAGATCCTTTCTTATTACTATTATAAAATTATTTTTAAACAACCATTCAGAAAATACTTTGTTGATTTGACTCCACTTACTCTGTTTATTTTTATTTAGTTACTTATGTATTTATTTATCCATTTATGCTCAGCTGAAAATGCAGGTTTAAACTCATACATTCTCTCTCTCTCTCTCTCTCTCTCTCTCTCTCTCTCTCTCTTTCTCTCTTTCTCACCCTCTCTCCCACTGTCTGTCTTTGTTTCTCTCATAAATGCTCAAATTTTATCATACTATTGTATGCTAGCCTACAGTATGTGTGCTGCTAAAGAAGCCAGAGACATTCTGGGAGGCATTAGCATCTCTTTCAGAGATAAGCATAGTGGTCAATTATGTCTATGGCCAAACCACAGCTGTTAGTCTCATCACTGTTTTCACACTGAATCTCAAAACCCTACTGAGCATTTGACCTCAGTGTCCTTATGCTACTTATGATCATTTTCAGAACAACAATTCACCGCCTCACCATCAAGACAAACACATCTACAGTAAAACATTACAGTCAGTAATGTGTATAATTTGTATAATTACAGTCAGTCTGTGTATGGAGACAGTAAGTCAGTAACTCACCGTAGTTTCTCCAGTGCGCAGTAGGGATCCTCCAGTAGATCAGACAGCAGCTTCACTCCAGAGTCTCCTGGGTGATTATAGGTCAGATCCAGTTCTCTCAGGTGGGATGAGCTTGATTTCAGAGCTGAAGCCAGAGTAGAACATCCTTTAACTGTAACCATACACCCAGACAATCTGCAGAGTGGAAGAAAAAGAGGGACAGATGACATGTACATACAGCTATAAACCAAATGCAGTACAGAACAAACGCAGCAAGCTCCAAATTCTGAGAAGTATACATCAACACTCTGATAATGAACAGGATGGAAAAAAACAAAATGAACTGACTCAGCTGCTTCACAATTTACATTTATGGCATTTGGCAGATGCTCTTATCCAGAGCAACGTACAATTTGATCATTTTACACATGTAAGTGATATTAGTGTTAGGAGCCTTTCCCAAGGACTCTTATTGGTATTTTGTAGGGTGTTTGCTCAGGCAGGGGATTGAACCCCAGTCTACACTGTAGAAGGCAGAGGTGTTACCTACTACACTACACTAATCACAAAATTACACTGATTTACAATGTGTTTTCTCTCATCCTGATTCAACTCGTCAAAATGTATTTATATAATGATTTTTACAACAGTCATTGTCACAAAGCAGCTTTACATAAAATCCAGGTCCAAGTCCCAATGAGCATCACCAAAGGCATCAGTGGCAATAAAATCTCCCATAGAGGAAGAAAAAACCAAGACTCAAGAGGGGACAATCCTCCTCTGGTCAACACCAGATCCAGCAAAACAATGATACAACAAGAGTAGTATGAAGAGAGAATAATCTTTTAATAAATATACAATGACTGGCCAAGAAAAAGTCAGCATTTGGATTTAAACATGCAAATATCTAGGAGCCTTTGATTTGATAATTACTGCAGTGAATAATGTGTTTCAAGTTGGCAACAATTCTTATAACCCTAACTGATGCAGTGAGTAGCATCTCATTTCTTAAACAACCATATCGGAAAACATATTCCATGATCATGGAAAAGATGTTACTGTGTTTCTGAAGAGTCAAATTATTGGTCTGCATCAAGCAAAATGATAACTAAGGAGACTGTCAAAATTACTGGTATTGGCTTAAGAACTGTCCAATGCATTATTAAAACTTGAAAGGATCATGGTGAACTGTCAACTTTGTGGAAGAAATGTGGTCAGGAAAAAAAAACCTGAATGATGATGATCAGAGATCACGTAAACCCTTGGTGAAGTCAAATTAAAAATAATCATCAGCAGAACTCACGGCTATGTTTAATAGTTAAGTAGGAGCATTTCCAAATGCACAATGTGATGAGAGCTCACAGAATAAGGACTGAACAGTTGTGTGGCCATAAGAAAACCACTTGTTAATGAGGTTAATCAGAAAAAGGCTTCAATTTGCTAGTGAGCATAAAGATTGGACTCAATGAACAATGGGAAAAAAGTCATATGGTCTGATGAGTCCACATTGACCCTATTCCAGAGCGATGGGTGCATCAGAGTAAGACATAAAACGCATGAAGCGATGCACCCATCATGCATAGTTCCCACGGTAAAGGCCTCTGGAGGCAGTGTTATGATCTGGGGTTGCTTCAGGTGGTCAGGTCTGGGCTCAGTAATGTCATGTGGTAAATTAAGTGAGCTGTGTACCCGAATATACTGAATGACCAGATTCCCATCAGTGTTTTTTTCTTCCCTGTTTTCACAATGCCAAGATTCATCATTTTTTTACACATGATTTGGACACCACAGTGAATGTGCACCGTAATCAAAGCTAGAAGTGTTCCAAAGACTTTTTTGCAACTTTTTTTTTTTTTTTAAGTTTCAAAAAAGTTGGGACGGGACATGTTTACCACTTTGGTGCAGGTTTTAGTTTTTACCCGATTTTCTCCCCAATTTAGTCGTCTCCAATTCCACCCGCTAGTTAGGACTCCCCCAATCACACGACGCTATCAACGCTAGGAGGGTGAAGGCTAACACAGGCTTCCTCCGAGACCTGTGAAACCAACCACCGCTTCTTTTCGAACTGCCGAATCTCTGCCATGCAGCTCCCGGTACAGTTTTTGTGCTGATGTTGAGGTTTGAACTCAGTTATTGATCAGCAGAGCGTTGGAAACTTTTATGCAATATGCAATTTAACTAATGACTCTTGTTATGAAATTTAAACTTCTGGTAATATAAACTATCAAATTAAATGTTTTAAGACTATTTTCACCAAATAGACTGGCAACCTGTCCAGGGTGTCTCCTGCCTTCCACCCAATCACAGCTGGGATAGGCTCCAGCACCCCACTGTGACCCGGAAGGATAAGTGGTTTAGATGATGTGTGTGTGTGTGTGTGTGTGTATTTTCACCAAATATGAATTCAACAGAGTTGAATTCTGGCTGACAGCATTAAACACAGAGATCATATTCTCCATTATACAGGGAGATTCACTGGAAAGAGGCCCCGATTATTCTGTAATAACTCTTGCTAGGACGAAGCAATCTGAACCAAACCAAGTGCATTGAGCTCCTCATTATATGGAGCTTCGAACAAGCCAGGATGCCCCTGCGTCAGAACGATGAGGTAGGCGCCGGACAGGCGTTGCGATGTTTAACCTCCATTTACAACTTCCAGGTGCAGACCCCCGTACCCCTTCATGTGTCTGGCAGAAAACGGTCACTTCCAGCATCACATGGAATGCAATCAATCACACATACGTCAAGATATGTAGTGGATTTTTTTTGGTTCAGATTGCTTCATCCTAATGAGAGTTACAGCAGAATATTCGGGGCCTCTTTTGAGTGAATCTCCCTGTAGTATATAACACAGATCAGAAGAAAAAGCTAAACATTTTTTAATCAAAAGGTTTTATATTCATTTAATTTTATGTTAGTTTTATGTTCATTTAATCTTCATTTAAAATAACTGAAGGTTGAAAATGGGTAACAGGGTTGAAAGTAACAGGATGTTACAGGGTTTATGGTTAGCTTGACAGGGTGCACATGAAGTGTGTGAACTACTATTGACCACATAGATTACATAAATTTAAAAATATAGACATATTTTCTTTTTTCTAACAATGATTTTGGTAACAGAGTTGAATGATCCAGCTTTCCCCATCCAGTCCAATAACTCTGTGAAAATCTAATGAGAATACTGACCTGTCTCATTCTGCAGAAAACAACAAAATAGTGCAACTTCCCGTTTATATCATAATAAATGGAATGTTCTTTTATTTTTACGAAGTGGGAAGGTTACAGGTTTGGGTAACATGGTTGTGCATAAAATTTGGGACACAGAATAAAATAACTTTCAGTATTAAATTAAATTAATTAATAGGGAAAAGTCATTCTTTTAACAATAAATCACTTGAACCAAGTCACATTGTAATTATGGTGTAACTGGACGATTGTTAGGAATATATTTCATAGAGAAGTTCAGTGTCAGTGAGGTCGCACAGCCCGAAATCACCATATTAAAGGTGGACACTGACATTTGAAGTGTTCATTGATGATTTAAGGCTCATTACAATAACTTTATTTTAAGTTTCATTTCATTTTAAGTGCCAGATGTGTAGAGTTTTTGTTGGTATTTATTCTATTGAATTAAAAGAGCTGCGTTGGCCGGGAATCGAACCCGGGTCAACTGCTTGGAAGGCAGCTATGCTAACCACTATACCACCAACGCTGGAGAACATCTGGAGGAGAAAAGCCTCACAGTCCAGAGGGAACCATCTACTGCATTCCACACAAACCCACTAACTCTGAATAAACACACTCTACACTGCCTCCATCTAGCGGCTGATCCAGGTACTGCACTAATCCTGTACACAGCAAACAGCCTTTTAGCTTTTAGCTCTTCTTACTGGAATAACCTGCTTTAAAATGAGTAAATCAGCACAGAATGCTGGATTAGGACCTCATTAAAACTCTGCAGAGGCTCCTTAATCATCTCTAATAACGATTTTAAAATGATAAACACAGAATAAACACATTAATAATCACTAAAACTGAATTTACCGCACTGTATAATCACTACCTTTACAGCCTCGGCAGAATAAAGGTGGAGCCAGTCGCATCACAACACAGCCGGTTACTATGGAGACAGCCGCCGAGGCATTTCGGGAAATGTAGTTTTACTACATTCACCCCAGCGTAAGTAGGGATTTGGGTTCCTCACAGTAAAGTGTGGTTGATGCGGAGCTGCATGGAGCTGCTGAATCTGCAGCTGTAGAGAGAAAAATCCATCTGTGTCCAGCATCAAAAACCTACTGGACTAAATCAGAGTTTAATTTAGCTTTAACTGAAAGATGGAGCTGCTTCTTCAACACAGACTCAGCAGAACGTTCTGGGTGTTCTAGGTTCTTCTACAGAGGTGATACGGTGATTTGCTCCTTTCTGAGCTGCACTCAGAGCTGAGAACGGCTCAGAAAATGATCTGAAACTGCAGCTAGCAGTGCAGGATTAGTGCAGTACCTGGATCAGCCGCTAGAGGGAGGCAGTGCAGAGTGTGTTTATTCAGAGTTAGTGGGTTTGTGTGGAATGCAGTAGATGGTTCCCTCTGGACTGTGAGGCTTTTCAGCTCCAGATGTTTGCCAGCGTTGGTGGTATAGTGGTGAGCATAGCTGCCTTCCAAGCAGTTGACCCGGGTTCGATTCCCGGCCAACGCAGGGCTTTTAAATCTATAAAAATAAGCACTCTACACATCTCGCACTTTCCATGAACAGAGTTCAATGTGTCCCATTACCTTTCTAAAAGAAGAAAAGTGACTGCTGTTTTTTTAAACTCATAAACACCAACAAATACTCGTCTGCCATTTAATATAAAATTAAACTTAAATTGTATTGGTGTCAGTAATCTATCTATCTATCTGTCTGTCTATCTATCTATCTATCTATTGTAACATCAGCTGTGGCCTTATTGGAGATCAGTGTTGTACCAGATTGAGACTTTTCCTTCCTGATGTCTGCAGCAGTCTTCCAGCGTTGGTGGTATAGTGGTTAGCATAGCTGCCTTCCAAGCAGTTGACCCGGGTTCGATTCCCGGCCAACGCAGCTCTTTTAAACTTGTAATTTCGAGACAAACAAAACCTGTAAACATCTGTAAGCCTGTCACTCTGGATTAAAGTACAGAGTTACAGAACATTTCCGCCCATCAGCTGTTTGAAAATGTCTGAAATGTGAGTTCAGATCAGAAAAGCTCAGAGGCAGATCCTGTCGTGGTTTATACTGAAGTCTAAGGGACATAAACTTTTCAGATGGATTTCATCTTAATGCACTGGATTATAATTTAAAATTAAGATTTTGATGGCTGTTTATTCACCTTCAGAAGCCGATTTGGCCTTCTGTCTGTTACTTTACTCCATCAGTCCTGGATAAAAGTGCTTCACGCTGATATTTGAACACAGTGTGTGTCAGATTGACAATGTCCGTAGTGTAATGTGAGTTTCTTTTTTGACATTTATTTCTAGATTTTTTTTTTTATTTCCACATAATTAAGTGGTTAAAATGGTGAAATGCTCTGTTCTGGACTTACAGAGTCAGAATTGTTCACAGTGGATATATTGATCTTAAACCTTCCTCTTTACAAGTGACTTTGATCGATTTTGAAAATCAAAAAGAAAAATTGTATCCAAATTATGTATGAAAATCAGAGATTGTCATTGTCCCATTTTTAAAAACATCACAGAGCAAACTTCTATGAATCATTATCTGAAAAATCCTGGGATATAATATGGAATAATATTACACTTTCTTCTCCCAGTATAAAGCTAAGATCTATTCAAATGAAGATACTCCTCAGAAATGACATGCATGTGGACTTGGTGTTTCAAATCCATGCTGGAGATCTAAGAAAGCGGAAGGGTCACTTATCCGTATGTCGTGGTGCCCTTAGGTAACACTTTTCTGAAGGAGCTTTACTGAACATCTGTCTAAGATCACTAACGTTAATGTAGCACTGTCTTCAAGACTAATGACTTTAGGTGACACCTCTGTACGAACACTCAGCTAAAATCATTCAATCTGCACCTGTAGCCGAGAAACCAGTTTCACTTTCATGGGAAGATCCACAACCACCTTCTTTCACCGCAATGAAACATTTTCACTGGAAAATGTTCTGCTGGAGTGAGTTCGTATTCTTTTAACCCGAAATATAAATTACAGTGTGAAATGTGGAACAAGGCTGTGGAGCGTTTAAATTCAGTTGAAGCGTAGCTTTGTAACACTTTGTGATAATTACTGTTATTTTTAAGAACTCTGGATTCTGTGTTTTTAGGCCGGCTCTCCTAGACGTGCGGTCACTAAATGTGCCTGTATGTTTGTTGAGATGGAATAATGTGCTGCTCTCCTGTATACAGCAGCTACTTTAAAGACCATCAATATAAAAATAAAAATGTTCACAGTGGTGGCGATGGGAACCAGATGTCCTCCTCTAGATAGATAGATAAAGAAATAGATAGATAGATAGTTTATTGATCCCGAAGGAAATTTAGCAGCCAGTAGCAGTCACACAACACAGGACAGTAATAAGGATGTAAACAATATAACAGGAAGAATAAATATGAAAGATCCTATCTACAGACATATACACAAAAAGAACAATACAACAATCTGGAATAAGATCTTTAACCTGAGATGAAAAGACGCAGTGCAATAATGACTTTAAAGAGGCACAGGTAACGGCATATAACGGTACTGAATAAATATGTGCGGATATTGGTACCAAAATAAAGTGTCTACTGTGGAGTGTCCAGATGTGCAAGATGTGCAATAAGGTGTGCAGAAAGTGCAATATGTGCAGTAAGGTATCCAGATGGATAAAAAGAAACATAAGATTAAGCATGAGATATAAGGCCTATGATTTGTGATTTAACATGAGATCCAGATTCAGTCCTCATCTCTCCTCTTCCCTCTTCTCTCTTCTCCTCTGGCCCCACTGGGAAGAGCTGAAGAGCCTGATGGCTCGAGGGACAAAGGATCTCCTGAGTCTGTCGGTTGAGCAGCTCTGTGACAGCAACCTGCCACTAAACTTGCTCCTCCTGTCCATGATGATGGTGCAGTAGGTGGCCATCATCCTCCATAATGGAGAGCAGTTTGTGCAGAGTCCTTCTCTCGGCCACCTTAACCACAAAGTCCAGTTCCACACTGACCAGCTTGTCCAGTCACATCTCGTCTCTCTTTTTCATGCTTCCGCCCCAGCACACCACGGCATCAGAAAGACAGCTGGCAACCACAGTCTGATAGAACATCTGCAGGAGCTTCCTACAGGTGTTAAAGGACCTCAGCCTCCTCAGGAAGTAAAGCCGGCTTTGCCCCTTCCTGTACAGGATGTCTGTATTAGCTGACCAGTCCAACCTATCATCCAGTTACAGACTGAGATACCTGTAGGTCATTACCTATATTATCTAAAAGCTTAATTAAATGTATTAAATGTGGCCAAGACGAAGGAGGTCTGGACTTTAGGAGGATCAGGACTAATCTGAACACCAATTACAACCTGGGAGAAGATGGAGGTCTCGGGAGGCTACAGATAGCTGGGTGTTCACCTTCACACCAGACTGGGCAGGAGGTGTAACACTGAGTCTGTCCACAGGAAGGGACAGAGCAGACTCTGCTTCTTTAGGAAGATTAGCTTATTTAACGTGTGCAGCAGGATGTTGGGTATCTTTTACCAGTCTGTTGATGTGGGAGCGGTTTTCTTTGCAGCCATCAACGTCAGCAACACTGTCCATCCATCTGTCTATCTATCTATCTCTCTGGCTGTCTGTCTCTCTGTCTATCTATCTATCTATCTATCTATCTATCTATCTATCTGTCTGTCTGTCTGTCTGTTTGTCTATCTATCTATCTGTCTGTCTATCTATCTATCTGTCTGTCTGTCTGTCTGTCTATCTATCTATCTTTCTGTCTGTCTGGCTGTTTATCTGTCTGTCTGTCTGTCTATCTATCTATCTTTCTGTCTGTCTGGCTGTTTATCTGTCTATCTATCTATCTATTACAGCTGTTGCCTTATTAGAGGTCAGTGTTGTGCCAGATTGAGCCACTAGAGGGAGACTTTTCCTTCCTCATGTCTCCAGATGTTCTCCAGCGTTGGTGGTATAGTGGTTAGCATAGCTGCCTTCCAAGCAGTTGACCCGGGTTCGATTCCCGGCCAACGCAACTCTTTTAAACTCAACACCCACAATTCCCTGCTGAAGAAAGATCATTAGAACCATTGGGATTAAATACTAACGGGAATGGCTTTAATAGTTTCCGTAAGAGATCAATAGTTTCCTGTAGGACACCTTTAGAGCCTATTAGGAAACCATCAAATAGACCATTAGAGTCCTTTACGCTGCGATATCAACCCATCAGGAAAACAGTAAATACCTTTAGAGACTATTGGATATCAGCAGGAACCCGCAGAACCTTTTAATGGGTTCTATGATTTTTTTAAACAGGGAAACTTTATACATACATACATACATACATACATACATCATCTAAACCGCTTATCCTTCTGGGTCGCGGTGGGTTGCTGGAGCCTATCCCAGCTGTCATTGGGCGGAAGGCAGGATACACCCTGGACAGGTCGCCAGTCCATCACAGGGCAGGAAACTTTACACATCTATGTTAAAACATTCTAACATTTAGTTTATTCTATAGCAACAATACTGTTAAAAGGATGGTTCTTCAAGAGCTCTTTAAAAAAGACAATGGTTCTATACAGAACCATGAACACTCAAAGGACTATTTGCATGATTAAAAGGTTTTTTGCCTCATGAAAGGGTTCTTCAGACTGATGTGTTATAGATGGTTCTATATAGAACCTTTTTGAAAAGGGTTCTAAATAGCACCAGAAAGGGTTCTTCCATGGTTACAAGCTTGACGTCGTCATAATAGAAGAACTCTTTTTGGTGCTATATAAAAACAAATTTATCAGCACTTTAATAAATAAACACATTATTATTATTATTATTATTATTAGAGTATAACAGACTTCTTGTGCTGATAAATGCTGAATGAAATACAAACTATTTGTGTTACTTCCGCTTTTATTCATTAGTTATTTTTGTAGCCGGACTTTTATTTTGTTGTTGTGCTTTTAATCAGTGACCGCCCACCTTTTCAGCAGCTCTCGTTCCGGAAGTTAAAACTCCATTCATTTTCTCCATAGACATTTCGTAAAAGTCCTTAAATAAACTCTTCAGCCGAGCAAATCGGATTATATAATCTGGTATCTGATCACGACTTTATACAAATGAAACCGAAAAAAAAAAATCTAGAAAAACGACCAAAAGACAAAAATACCAGACGGTGTGCTTAACGTGTTTGTCGGAATGAACTACACATCCCACAAAGCACTGCGAAAGGGTTCATCCAATCACTTCCACCCTTTTTCTGCCAACTTCTGTAATCTTTGGTGTTTTTTGCAAATAGTGTTGTTTTATTGTCATAAAAATCGAATTAATCGCGATTATAAATGGAGTTTTTACTCCGGGAACCAGAACTGTTCAGTTTTGCGCAGAATGTCCGCCTCTCTGATTGGCTGAGGGGGGAGGGGGCTTCTGGGTATTGTAGTAGCTGACATGGAAACGTGAGCAGTCAGCGCTTATTTTTAATCACACAGCTCGAAAAAATGACAAACACGGACAGCGATGATCAGATTAGGGTTTATTTGGTCTGAACGTTAAAACCAGTTGACAAGGATCAATAAGGCGCGAGAAAGGGGGAAACGAAGCGCATCACGTGACCAGCCAGATCAGGCCGATCATTACGACAGTCGAAAGCGCTATACGACTGTTTTCGTCGGCGTGATGGCGGCGTACGGAGGAACATTTGAAAGCGAGACGAACATCGAGAAGAAAAAAACAGAGAAGAGGAAACACAGAGAGCAGGTTCTCCAACAGGTAAACACATCCAGAGCAGGTTCTCCAACAGGGAAATACAGAGAGAAGGTTCTCCAACAGGTAAACACAGAGAGGAGGTTCTCCAACAGGTAAACACAGCCAGAGCAGGTTCTCCAACAGGTAAATACAGCCAGAGCAGATCCTCCAACAGGTAAACACAGCCAGAGCAGGTTCTCCAACAGGTAAACACAGAGAGCAGGTTCTCCAACAGGTAAACACAGCCAGAGCAGGTTCTCCAACAGGTAAATACAGAGAGGAGGTTCTCCAACAGGTAAACACAGCCAGAGCAGGTTCTCCAACAGGTAAATAAAGCCAGAGCAGATCCTCCAGCAGGTAAATTAAACCAGATCAGATCCTCCAGCAGGTAAATGAAACCAAAACAGATCTTCCATCTGGTAAATAAAGCTAGAGCAGATCCTCCAGCAGGTAAATAAAGCCAGAGCAGATCCTCCAGCAGGTAAATAAAGCTAGAGCAGATCCTCCAGTAGGTAAATAAAGCTAGAGCAGATCCTCCAGCAGGTAAATAAAGCTAGAGCAGTAGGTAACTAAGATTATGTTGCTCCACTAGTAATAAACGAGCTGCGGAAATAATCCCAGTCTGTATTATTCCAGTGTTATTAAACAAATTGTAGAAATAATCCCAGGTTATATTATTCTAGTGCTATAAAAGCTTCAGTGGTTAAACCTCTAGCAGCTAATTCGTCATATACGTCATATACATGTTAGAGCTGGTACTGTGGTTCGGTTCTCAGACTCAGTGAACAGCAGGATTTTGTGTGTTTTCTGTTTTGATTTTGTGGCCTGTAGCTGCCAGAAGGTGGCACTGTTTGTGCAGAGTGAGGTTAATGTGAGCACTGCGGAGCTGCTGTAACGGTGAATGTGGTGCTGACTGTGTGAATCATCACACTCACCTTAGAAACGAGGAGCTCTAAAATAGGATAAATCAATAAAAATGTACAGAGAAGAGCGTCACTCAGCATCAGAGACCACCAGAGAGTTGAGAGGGGTCTGATTTTTAGTGACCTGATCTCTCTCACTCTCTCTCTCTCTCTCTCTCTCTCTCTCTGTCTTTCTCCCTGTGTCTCCCTCTCCCTCTCTCTCTCTCTCTCTCTGTCTTTCTCTCTCTCTCTCTCTCTCTGTCTTTCTGTCTGTGTCTCTCACTCTCTCTCTGTCTCTCTCTCTCTGTGTCTCTCGCTCTTCAGGCGAAGAAGAAGTATGAGGATGAGGAGCGGAGGGCGGCGGAGAGGAAGGCGCGAGGTGAAGACACCTGGATGCTGCCGGAAATCGACCAGCGGCTGCAGCAGATTGGTCAGGTGAGAGGTGTCGCTGTGGTGACCTCTGAGAGCGTGTTGGGTCAATCTGAGGCTTTCTGAACCAATTATTAATAAAAAATGACTTGAGTCGCCGCACTCTGCTGCCACCTGCTTGTCAATGTGGTCTACCTGCATCGCCAGACCTGAGTTTATTAGCGTATCGTCGCTGTTAGGACAGAATCCTGCGTCTCTATTTTTGACGGTTTTTGTTTTTTCACATAATCGTAAAATACCAGCTGGACTTTACATTGTTTTAAACATTTCAGAAATGACCAATTTTATTTTATTGACCAGTTTAAGTCACTCAGAATAAAATAACTGCAAGAAGGTTATTACTTTGTCTTGTGAAGTTGCTGCTTTGCAGGCGTGAGGTTTTACTCCTATAGCATAGATATACTTTTATCATCATCATATTGATACATGGTGCAACTTTAACTTGAGCCTAAATTATGACTGCTGACAGGAGATCATTATGAAGAGACCATAACAAGTAACGTTACCTCAGCGTTTACACTGTCTGAGTCTCTTATTACTGATTAATAAAGTTATGTTGTTTACGGTTAAGATTTGTGCTTTGCTTTTAGGAGCATTCACTGAAAAGTAAGACGAAGAAGAAGGAGAAATCCAAAAAGAAGAAGAAGGAGAAGAAGAAGAAAGCGAAGAAGGAAAAAGCTCAGGAGGAGAACGGCTCGTCGGACAGTTCAGAGGTCAAACGCAGCAGAAGATAATCTGACGTTTATAGTGACTCTGTGTTTGTTTACAGCTTTATTGGATTATATGTTTATTATGGGTCTGTGGTGTTTGTTTACACGTTTCTCCACAGGACTCTGATGAGTGGGTGGAAGCTGCACCCCAGCCAGAGGGCGTGGACAAAGCATGGAAGGTCTCAGAGCAGGCCACGCCCACTGTCAGCGCAACCAATAGCAACCAGGTAGGCACAGTATTTGGTACCTTGTTACCGTAAAAAATTAACGAGGCCAAAGCTGATCTTTTGGTTGCTAAGCGTTGAAGGGCCCATCCCATGGAAAACTGAATTGGTTTGTGATGTCACACAAGCCCCGCCCACTCAGCCTACAGCAGTTTAGCTCCACCCATTCAGTCTACAGCAGTTTAGCCCCACCCATTCAGCCTACAACAGTTTAGTCCCGCCCACTCAGCCTACAGCAGTTTAGTCCTGTCCATTCTGCCTACAGTAGTTTAGCCCCACCCATTCTTCCTACAGTAGTTTAGCTCCACCATTCAGCCTGCAGCCGTTTAGCCCCACCCATTCAGCCTACAGCAGTTTAGCCCCACCCATTCAAACCGATGTTATAAGGGGTGTTTGAGCCTGGACTGCTTTTTAAATCAGGCATGATACCGGACAGCCAATAAGAACAGAGCTCATTTACATATATCAGTCTTAAAGGCACAGAGTTTGGAAAATGATCACGTAGAAATTAATTATGACAGTTTTGGTAAATAAAACCTCACAAGTGTGAAGTGGCTCTCGTATGGGCCCTTTAATGTTATGGATGGTCAATACGCAGCAAGTTCTGCTGTGTCTAATCGTGTTTCCTTTATCTGTTTTGCTGTAATGGCCAGTGCTGACCTCTCTCTAAAAGGTCGGTCAGTAAGTTCTTGGTCTCCTAGTAGTGGGTCAGTAACTTGTCACTGTCCCTTTAGTGGATCGATACTGTAAACAGTACACTGACTGACTGATTCATATTCTAAACACACCGCAGGCCGAGGTCCTGTGAGGACAGCGGAGTGGACCCCCGGTTAAGTGACGTGGTGTTGGTTTTCGAAGTGAACACATTGTTTACAGAGAATGTAAACAATCTCTGTCTCTGTCTCTGTAGAGAATGTGTTAAAGGGGAATTCCACCCATTTTCCAAAATTCCCCCATAAGTGTGTGAGATGTGAACAGAGTGATTCAGAGTGGTTTGGTGTGAAATGGTTCAGATGTCTTTACAGTGGTGGTGATAGGAACCAGGGGTCTCCATGGCTACAACACAAATATAGACATTTTATTTACTATCTAGAACCACCAGTGAACCTACACGAGTCTTCTGAGTTTATATGGAGTGTTGATGATGAAAATAGTGGAAAATCTGAAATAATAAGTTTTCTTTGGGGACTATTTTGCTCTCACAGCGCCCTGCATGTATCCCTCCACCATGAATGGAGTTTAAGTTCTCTAAACTATCATAAAACAGTGTCTCGGTCATCAGGCAGTGAATTCATAACCATTTCATGTAGTAACTTTCTGTGAGGGAGCTTTTAGAGGTGGACGTCTGGTTCCTATCACCACCACTGTGAACGGTTCTGACAGAGCGTTTCACACAAAACCACTCTGAATGACGCTGTTTACATCATAAACATTAAGTTATGGGGGATTTTGATGTAGATAATTTGAGGGGCACCTTGTCTTTTGTATACGGCTGTATAACATCACGATGATGGCGATGCACAATAACCCATATATCACAATGCTTCACTGAGCGGATGAAATCCACCATTTAAGAAGACTGTTATTCTTCAACCAAGTGTCCAAATCTCTGTAAACTCCAGAGTTTCTCCTGAAATGAAGGTGTTAATAGTGAGTTTGTGCTGCAGTAACAGCCTCGACTCTTCTGGGAAGGCTTTACACTAGATGTTGAACATTTGCTGTGAGGATTTGGTTGAGCATTAGTGAGGTCAGGTACTGATGTTGGATAGTCAGCTCTGGGTCACTCCAACTCATCCCAAAGGTACTGGATGGAGCTCCATCACTCCAGAGAATGCAGCTCCACTGGTCCACAGCCCAATGCTGAGGGGCTTTATACCCCTCTAGCCCATGCTGGACATTGGGCATGGAGACCTTAGTCTGCTCCAGAGTGCCCCATTCTGCTGGTCAGTGCTTTTGTATAGAGATTACACAAGCTGAACACCTGTGTCAGTAACCTTAAAGTAGCCGAACTCACTCAGTAGAAGGGCTGTCTGAATACTTTTGGGCAGTATTATTTATTTTTTATTGTTGTCATAGATATATACTAAAATCATACTAACCTGCCATCCAAGCAGCTACTCATTAAACGGTTTATACAGTTACTGTACGCTAGAGGCTGCACAACTTCAGATTTTATAAGTCGACTGTTATGTGATGAAAGTAGAGTCAACGTTGACTAATCGCTGATGATGTCATGAGTAAAACCACAGGAAAAAATCCACGACGAAGCCAAACTCCATAAGTCAGTAGAGCGTGACCTGCCCTTTCCACCGAGCCCTGGATCTCATTGCTGGCCTTCAGGGAACCAGAGATCCGGAGCCTGGAATCTCATAAATGTGTATCCTACTTAGGCGCACCCTAGGCGGCCTTGCCGAGACGCTTACCCGCGGCGGAGCTCTGGAGAGCCAGAGAGATTTAGAGTGCCGTAACTCGGTTTAGTCTCGGCTAGTCATCAGGAAACCAGAGATATGGACCCTGAAATCTCCAGCCTCCTCACCTGCTGTCTCTCTGAGGCCGCCATGTTGTTAGTGTCATGATCACATGATCAGCGACTCCTCGACATGAGGATTAAAGTGTCATCGCTGAGCAGTGAAGCTGACCGGCTGTATGCGTGGCTGTAGTTGTCGTTTACACGTTCTCTGTAATTGATCTGTATCTGTGCTGTGCACGTTGTGTTCTAGGTATGCTGAACATACCCATTATGTACTGAGAACAGAGTATCATTAAAGATAATCATTACAATCACTCGCCCCTAATCGCACTCAGCGCAGAGAGAGAGAGAGAGAGAGAAGAGAGAGAGAGAGAGAGAGAGAGAGAGGGAGGCTCTTCAGTGTTAGACACAGTTAGTAGTCAGATTGAAGAGCTCTCTCTCTCTCTCCTTTATTTCTCTCTCTCTTTCTCTCTTTCCTTTCTCTCTTGCTCTCTTTCTCCTTTCTCTCTCTTTCTCCTTTCTCTCTCTCTCCTTTCTCTGTCTCTCTCTCTCTCTCTGTCTCTCTCTCTTTCTGTCTCTCTCTGTCTCTCTCTGTCTCTCCATGTGTGTCACCTGTCCTGGTTTGATCTTTGATTATTATCATTTATTTTTTCATAGAGAGATGAGTGGATGACGTTCGACTTCCTGGCCATGAAGACGACGTCCGTTGCAGAGCGACGAGCGCAGAAGGAGGCGGAGAAAGAGGCGGAGCGAGAGAGGGAGCGCAGCGTGGAGCAGGTGTGCCGCTGACTCAGTGTTCAGACGGACTGTGGTGAAATCATCCACTGATGAGGCTCCACCCACAGGGTGCCCTCTAAACTCCGCCTCCAAATCCCTCCAGCCCAAAACTTTTAACTAACTTTAATTTTAATTATAACATGATTTAAATTTTAAATGTGTTTTTTTTCTCTCTGTCCTTCAGGCTGGACTCCACAGGCTGGAGCTCAACCCCTACTGGAAGGACGGAGGAAGCGGGCTGCCCCCAGAGGAGAGCAGCAATACTGCGCTTAAAAAAGGTATCGCCGATCAATAGGAAAACATAACCCACAAAAAAGGGGGAATCCCACCCATTTTCCAAAATTGCTCCATAATTCAGTGTGTGAGGTGTAAACAGAGTGATTCAGAGTGGTTTGGTGTGAAATGGTTCAGATGTCTTTACAGTGGTGGTGATAGGAACCAGGGGTCGCCATGACCACAACACAAATATAGACATTTTATTTACTATCCAGAACCACCAGTGAACCTACACGAGTCTTCTGAGTTTATATGGAATGTTGATGATGAAAAATAGTGGAAAATCTGAAATAATAAGTATTTTGCTCTCACAGCGCCCTGCGTGTATCCCTACAACATGAATGCGCACACACACACACACACACAGTGTAAAAAAATACTTAATCAAAAAATTATGAGCAATTAATCAGTTTACCTAAATACTTTGAATGAAACTCTCTCTCTCTCTCTCTCTCTCTCTCTCTCTCTCTCTCTCTCTCTCTCTCAGCGGTGATGGTGGAGGATGGGGGTCTGAGCTGGTTGAGGAAGTCCTATCAGAGGATGAAGGAGCAGGCGGAGAGAGAGCAGCGCAGACTGGACGACATTGTGGCTGAGAGATATGGGGTACACACACACACACACTCACACAAACGTGATGTGGGCATGTCTGACTTCACCATAATTTAGTTCAATTTGATTCTTTAGAAATTGATTCAGTACAAAATAAGGTTGTAGGTTTCATCATGAATCAGTTTAATTTGTTTCTTTAGGAATCGATTCAATACATAATGAGATCACTGATTTCACTGTGATTCAGTTCGGTTTGATTCCTTAGAAATCGATTCAGTACATAATGAAATTTCATATTTCACCGTGATTCAGTTTGATCTGATTCTTTAAAAATTGATTCAATACAAAATAAGATTTTAGATTTCACCCTGATTCAGTTTCATTTCATTCTTTAGGAAATTATTAAATGTCTGAGATCTCAAATTTCATCATCGTTCCGTTCAATATGAAGTCAGATTTCACCATGACTGAGTTTGATTATTTAGGACATGTTTCAGTACATGAAATATCAGATTTCAGCATAATGTAGTTTAATTTGATTCTTTACAAAACAGTTCAATACAGTAGATGTCAGATTTCACCATGATTAGTTTGTTTTGATTCTTTAGGAATCGATTCAGTACCTAATGAGATCTCAGATTTCACCATGATTCAGTTTGATTCTTTAGGACATGTTCCTATTCATGAGATATTAGATTTCAGCGTGATTGAGTTTAGTTTCATTCTTTATGAATCAGTTCAGTACCGTAGATGTCAGATTTTACAGTGATTTAGTTTGATTTGATTCTTTAGGAATCAGTTAAATACATAACGAGAGCTCATATTTCGCTGTGATTCAGTTCAACTTGATTCTTTATCAATCAATTGAATACAAAGTGAAATCTCAGATGAGTTTGATTTGATTCTCAAGGAGTCAGTTCAGTGTCTAATGAGATTTTCTTATAAACCAATATCAAATAAACAAACATTGCTCACTGCTGCCCCCTAAAGGTGATACTGCACTTGCTGTAAATTACGTTGTTGTTGTGTCTGTGTGTTCAGTCCATGGAGCAGTTCCAGAGGAGACTACAGGAGGCAGAAGAGGCAGCCGTCACCCAGAGGAGACCAGAGAGAGAGAGAGGGAGGAGAGAAGAGGGGGATGAACAGAGGGAGAGATGGAGGAGAGATTCAAACAGGGATGGTCATCGGGAAGGAGAGAGGGAGCGAGAGAGAGACAGAGAGAGAGACCAGGGGAGAGATAGAGGGGAGAGAGAGAGAGACCAGGGGAGAGATAGAGAGGAGAGAGAGAGAGACCAGGGGAGAGCTAGAGGGGAGAGAGACAGAGAAAGAGAGCAGGGCAGGGAAAGAGACAGAGATAGAGAGAGAGACCAAAGGAGAGAAAGAGAGCGAGAAAGAAACCAGGGCAGAGGAAGAGAGAAGGATAGAGAGAGAGAGCGAGAGAGGGATGGAGAGAGGGATGGAGAGAGAGAGGAGAGGCGATCGAGAGAGCTCTCTCTCTCCTCCCTCAGAGGACGCTTCCTCAAGCCGTCCGACTCTGATGACCCCCCGACCCCGGCGACAAGCTGGAGGAAGCCGGGAGTGACCGCCGCCGCCGCATCGTCCAATCAGAGCGCGGTGGGATTCCTGAAACCTCAAGACGAGGAGGATGATGATGCTCCAGCGTGGAGGAAGAGCAGCGGAGGGAGAGAGTTACAGGAGGAGAGAGAGAGAGCGAGGGAGGAAACGGAGCAGCAGGAGAAAATCCAGCAGCAGACCAGCGCCGCCCTGGTGGAGAAGAGCAGGTATAAACATACACACAGAGAAACACTCTGTTCACAGCACTCAGACGTGATTGATCACCGATCAGATTTATCAGTCGACTAATTATTCAGAAAAGTAGGCGACTATTTCCCGTTAATTAATAATAATAGTAAAAATAATAGCAAACTTCAACTCTTTCTCTTCTCTCTTCTCCTCTCTTTTCTCCTCCTCTCCTCTCCTCTCTCCTTTTGTCTTCCCTTCTCCTATCCTCTCTTCTCCTATTTTCTCTTCTCTTCTCCTCTCTTCTCTTCTCTTGTCTTCTCTTCTCCTCTCTTCTCCTCTTTTCTCCTCTTCTCTCTTCTGTCTTCTCCTCTCTTCTCCACTCTTCTCCTCTTCTCTCTTCTCCTCCTCCCCACTTCTCTTCTCCACTCTTCACTTATCTTCTCCTCTCTTCTCCTGTCTTCTTTTCTCTTCTCCTCTCTTCTCTTCTCCTCTGTTCTCTTCTTCTCTCTTCTCTTTTCCTCTCTTCTCTTCTCTTTTTTTCTCTTTTCCTCTCCTCTTCTTCTCATCTCTTCTCCTGTCCTGTGCTCTCCTCTCTTCTCCTCTCCTCTCCTCTCTTCTCTTTACTGTCTCAGCTCAGAGAGTGATGAAGATGATGGTGAAGATGAGGAAGAGGCTCCACTCCTGACGGATGAAGAGATGAACAAACTCGGAGCCAAACTGGTGAAAGCTGAGCTCATGGGCAACACGGTGAGGGCATCAAAGAGCGCCGCTGACCTGTACGGGGAGGGACGGCGCAGACGGGGATCAAAGGAGAACAGAAATACCCCAAATTCAGCGTTTTTACCCCTAAAATCACAAACGCAGGAAAACATGACCCCAAAACAGTCGGTGTGAACAAGCGTGGGAATGTAATAAATGTCCATGAGTCTCAGTTCCTGGACGAAGGCCTAAAAGACAGATAGCAGACTAAAAGGCTAAAAGATAGCTAGAAGGCTAAAAAGACTAAAAGACAGCTAGCAGGCTAAAAGGCTAAAAGGCAGCTAGCAGGCTAAAAGACAGCTAGCAGGCTAAAAGACAGCTAGCAGGCTAAAAGGGCTAAAAGACAGCCAGCAGGCTAAAAGGCTAAAAGATAGCTAGCAGGCTAAAAGGGCTAAAAGGTAGCTAGCAGAATAAACAGGCTAAAAGACAGCTAGCAGGCTAAATAGGCTAAACAAGCTAAAAGACAGCAGGCTAAACAGGTTAAAAATCAGCTAGCAGGCTAAGTAGGCTATATTTTTGCTGTTATGTAAGTCACTTGGTGCATTAGCGTGATTGTATCACAGCTAAGCGTGTTTTACTTAATGCCACAACATAGCTGTGATAAAATCACTGTAAAGCACTGCCTCAGGTGACTCACTGCTGTATATTTGATTTTTACCTGTGTAAGTTGCTCCTCTAGTGTACATTATGACTGTGTCTATGATGTGTGGTGTGGTGGACGTGCGGATATGATTGCCCATATGTTTAAGTGTGTGTGGAGCTGAGCCGCACGCTGACTCTGAGCCAGACGCTCTCAGACTGTTTACGTTCACTACAGTCCAGTAATCCTGTATAATCTTTGTGTACGTACAGAAAGCTGAGTGCCGATACTTATTCACACTGACTCTACATCCTCTTAGTCTGCTTCACTGCAGGATCATATCATGTCTCATATCTAATCTCTCTGTGTGTTCAGGCCCTGATAGACTCTCTGAGGGCTCAGCTGGACGCTGCACGGAAGGCCAGAGAGAATCGGCCGCAGAAGCCCCCCGCCAGACCACCCTCACAGGTGAGGGACAGGTCACTGCAGCACTGCTTACGATTCAGTTCAACTATGATTCTTTAGGAAACAATTCAGTGTAACATGAAACCTTAGATTTCACCACAATCCAGTTATGATTCTTCACAGAACGATTCACTGCATCATGACATCACAGATTTCAGCGTGATTTGATTCATTTCAATTACGATTCTTCAGGAAAACGTTCAGCGAAACATGAAATCACAAATTTCACCGCAATAAAATTTGGTTCAATTATGATTCTTTACAAAATGATTCATTGTCTTATAATATATTAGATTTTCTCCATGATTCGATTTGGTTCAATTAAGATTCTTTACAAAATGATTCATTGCCTTATGAAATCAGATTTCTCCATGATTTGGTTCAGTTCAATTATATTTCTTTAGGACATGATTCAGTGCATCGTGAAATTTCACATTTCAACACAACTCAATTTGAGTTGATTATGATTCTTTAGGAAATGATTCAGTGCATCATGAAATCGCAAATTTCACCATGGCTGGAGGAACTGTAGTGGATGATTATTATAGACAATAAAATCAATGCACTAAGCTTTTATTTATTGTTCCTAGCACATTTACTTAAAACTGTGTTATTTCAATCATTTATATTTTGGCTAAATAAGTGAATGTTAAATATTGTGTATATAATATAGTGTGTATAGTAAATATAGTTCATTGTAATTGATTCAGATTTTCTAAAATCAGTGCAGATGAATAACAGATTAGTTTTTACACCCTTACTGATCAGCTATGTATGTATGTGTGTTTCTCTGGTCCACTTAGCTTGTTAGCTGGTATAATAGGCTATGATTTATGATGCTGTGTAACCATGGCGATATCTCGGCCTCTAGACTGGATGGCACCACACGCACACACTCAGACTTGCTGACACACACATGTTTGTCTGCTGAGCAGAAATAAGATTCATACTGTATGTGAATCCTGAAGATTTGTTTTGTGTAGAACAAAATCTGTATAACAGGAAGATTTGAATGATTTGGTCCGCGAATCAGTCTAGACTGGTCTCTGAATCGCACAAATCCTCTAGAATATGAATCATCTAGAGTGATTCACAGACTTTGGAAACCTCTGCAGTGACTCAACGACCACACAGATCCTCCACAGCGATTCACATAGTCTGTGAATCACACTAGACTTTAGTATGGTCTGTGAATCACTCTCGAGGACTTCATGGTGACAATCATGGATCTGTATGATCTGTGAATTGTTCTAGAGGATCCATATGGTCCATGAGTCACGTCTGAGGATCAGTATGGTCTGTGAATCACTCTAGAGGATCCGTACAGTCCGTGAATCACTGTAGAGGATCGAAATGGTCCGTCAATCACTCTAGAGGATCTGTATTGTCCGTGAATCACTGTAGAGGATCTAAATGGTCCGTGAATCACTCTAGAGGATTCGTACGGTCTGTGAATCACTGTAGAGGATCTAAATGGTCTGTGAATCACTCTAGAGGATCTGTATGGTCCGTGAATCACTCTAGAGGATCTAAATGGTCTGTGAATTACTTTATAGAATTTATATTGTCAATGAATCACTTTCTCTCACCTGTTCTCAGGGAGCAGTTCAGGCAGAGGCGGATAAGGACTTGGTTTTGTTCAGAACCGACCATTCTGGAAGAGCGTGGCCGGTCAGTGGACCCTCCCAGCACGTGGAGCCAAAAGGAGGGAGACGGAAGAGGAAAGCGGTGAGAGAGACATGTTTATACACAGATGGAATTTTAGGAGGAATGTATAACATACACACACATACAGACACGTATATAGAGAGGAACATACACCAGCACTCGTACATGAGCTCATAAATACAGGATACATACACACAAGTATGGTCTTAAAGTGTGTGTGTGTGTGTGTGTGCTGCAGCATGTCTGGAAGTAAGGAGGAATTTTAAGTGGATCTGCTGTATAAATAAACGTAAATAAATGTAAATTAAAGGGAGCAGTGAACGTGCTGCCTGGGACTTGCCACGGCAACAACAACAGTAAGGGAGCTGCAGTGTTCCGAAAACACACTAGTTTTCCTCATACTGTTCATCTGTGTTCATCCTCTGTCTGAACTGCTCTGTTAGAGCTCCTGTGTCTTTAAGTCCCGCCTCCAAATGAGCCCAGCATGCTCCAATTGGTGAGCTCACCCACTCTGCTCTGATTGGTCTGAGTTGGCTACTCAAAGAAGTCAGCCACCAGCACTGACCGACCAACGAGTTAAACTCTGTGGCTGCGGTTCTGTTCGGTCAGGCTGCTTCTGCAGGATCAGTAAACTGATAGACTCTGAACGTCTGATGAGTCGCTTCAAATATTCACTTCCACCTTAAACGGTGCTGCAGTTACGTTCTGGCGCCTGCACTCCGTTTAAGGTGACTGCTGTATCGTTTAAGGTGGAAAGGAAGTTTGAATGAGGAGCCGACTTCATTCTCCTCCTCATCCTGGCTGTAATCGCCTGTTCGAGCCGTGTGGCTCCTGAATGAACAGATTCTCGAATCTTAGGCTTTTGAAAGTTATTCTAAAGTAAACGGAAGATACAGCAGCACCTCTGAACCTGAATCGACACAAAGGAGTCTTATAAGCTTCACTCTCAGCAAAGTGACGTCTGCAGACATGAACGCCGGCGTTTACTCTAAAATTAAGACCCTCTACCCTTCAGACTGACTGGACCCATTTTGATCCTAACGTGTGCTCGGTCAGAAATTGATGAAATCCCAGGTGTGGCTGTTTCTGTTTGGAGTTGTGGCTCTGAGGAAAACAGCGAGACGCCTTAAAGCCGGACTGAACCGTTTATTTTGGCTCGACCACAAACAAAATTACCTGCTTATAGAAACTGAGGAAGTGAGAACCTGGAAATGTGAAAATGGCCAACAGCAGGGGTGTCCAGAGTCCAGCCCCAGGACCGAATGTGGCCGTGGATTGGTTTTATTCTGCTCCCCGGCCTGTACGTTACAGTTGTTCCTGTCACTTGATGGTGGCAGTAGTTCAGTGGACATACAGTTAACTTACAGTTAACATGAATGACATTCAGTTATGACTTCACGCAAACAGTGCAGCTGACAGTGACCACCGGCACTTTTAAGAGCATCACTTTATTCATCGAGAGCCGTAACAGATGTGTGCCTCATACATTAAGAAAAAGCAACTAATTTAATATGAAAATGCTTTATGAAATGGACGTTACAGTAAATATTCAGGGGACAAGAGGACAGAAAAACTAAAGCAGCTTTTTATCAAAGCAAATTCAATAGTTTGTACAACAAATCACTGCTGTGGGATCAAAATCTCCAAAATGGTAACTTTACAGGAGAAGGAAAAAACATACTTTACTTTTAATGTAAATCAATGGAACCAGACGTCTTTCCAAGTCATTTTGGGCCGTTTCTTTTGGTCCATTCATCATGAAATGTACACACAATGTAAAGGGTAACACGCATTTTCAAATTATGTGAAAAACTGAAAAACGACAGAAATGGAGATGCAAGGTTTTGTTCTGACAGCGCTGAAATACAGATCTATATATTTTTGTTTTTCATATTGTGAGTATTGAATATTTAAATCATTCATGAATAATATTTTGGCACTCAGTGACCAGCCCTCAGGTGTCCAATCTGGCCCCCTTTGAAGAAAGTTGGACCCCTCTGGCCTACAGATAGGGTCAGTTCTGCTGTTAGAGTGTGCAGAATCTCTGAGAGTAATCCAGTCTGTCAGGGTTTATCTGCTTTATTATGTATATGGGGTGACCCCCCCCCCACCGCCCCCTCTCTGAAGTGTGATTGGCTCTTTGTGTGTGAAGAGTCTCCTCTAGTGTTCTTCAACAGGAGCTTATTCACATGATAAACTCTGAGTGATTAAAGGCAGCAGTTACTCTGTTAATGAAGATAACCTGTCTCACTGTGGGTGTGTGGGTGTGGGTGTGTGTGTGTGGGGGTGTGTGTGTGCGTGCGTGTGTGCAGATCGAGACACACGTCTCCGGCGAGCGCGTGCGCTACTTTGAGGATGACGATGGTGTGGATTTGAGGGAGATGGTGCGTCGGGAGAAAATGAGCTCAGCGGAGGATCAGAACGCCCTCTACTCGCGCATGGCCGCTAGGGTGAGTTTTACTGTGCCAATCTGGCAACACAGACCCATCTCTTCTTATCTGCAGGGCTCTCTCTCTTCTAACACTTGGATAGGGTGGATATAAGTGGACCCAATCTGGCAACCCATACCCGAGAGTTTACACCCGGTGGTTGGATATTAGTGGCAACCCTAACCCAACTCTTTATAACCAAAAGGCTTGCTCTTTTCTTACACCTGGATAGGGTGGATGTTTGTGGTCCTAATCTGGCAACCCCAACCCAACTCTTTATATCTGCAGGGCGTTCTCTTCTTGCATCTCGATAGGGAGGGTATTATTAAAGGTCTCAATCTGGCAACTCTAACCAAACTCTATATCCACAGCATGCTCTCTCTCTTCTCACACCTGGACGGCCCATCATATATAGAGTAATCTGTCTTTTCTTACACTCATCCAGAGTGGGTTTCACTGAACGTAATCTGACCATAATCTGGTGTAGATTAGATTTTCACTGATAATCTAATCCAGATTCCTTTAATTCTCACAGACGAACACATTGAATCATGGATCTTTAATCTGTCTCTTTCTCTCTCTCTCTTTGTATGTGTTATGTCTCTCTCTTGTTTTTAGAAGGCTGAATGTAACAGATGGTGAACATGAGCCCTCTTCATTTCTCACATCTCTCTCTCTCTCCCTCTCTCTCTGTGAGTGTATGTGTGTGTGTGTGTGTAGTATGGCGCCTGAAACAGTATTAATAAACTTACAAAGACGTCACAGTTTCCATGGTGATTGGAAATG